>NW_008348218.1:639978-672730 GCF_000622305.1 Nannospalax galili | reverse complement strand
AAAAAATAGAATAGAATAGAATAAACCTGACCAAAGACATTAAAGAGCTCTACAATGAAAATTTTAAATCTTTAAAGGAAGAGATTGAGGAAAACATCAGAAGATGGAAGGATCTTCCATGCTCATGGATTGGAAGAATTAATATTGTGAAAATGACCATTTTACCAAAAGCCAGCTATAGATTCAATGAAATGCCAATCAAAATCCACATAATTGGAAAAAAACACACTAAGATTCATGTGGACGCACGAAAGACCTCAGATAGCCAAAACAACCCTGAGCACTAAGCACGGGGGGCGGTATTACTATTCCAGATTTTAAGCTGTATTACAGAGCTGTAGTCATAAAAATAACATGGCACTGGCCCAAAAATAGACCTATAGATCAATGGAATAAAATTGAAGACCCAAATATGAATACATGCCACCTGATATTTGATAAAGGGGCCAAGAACATTCACTGGAGGAAAGACAGCATGTTCAGCAAATAGTGCTGGCAAAACTGGTTCTCCAGCTATAGAAGAATGAAACCAAACCCCTATCTTTCACCTTGCACAAAAGTCAACTCCAAATGGATCAAAGACCTCAATGTGAAGCCTGAAACTCTGAAACTATTAGAAGAAAACATTGGCAATAACCTACAAGATATAGGTTAGGAAAGTGCTTTGTAAAGCAGACATTTCCCAGGAAACAAGGTCAAGAATCAACAAATGGGAACTCATTAAACTAAAGAGCAAAAGAAGCAACATCAAAAGAAGCAACCAAGGAAGTGAAGAGAAAACCCACAGAATGGGAGAAAATCTTCACTAGCAACACATCTGACAGAGGTTTAACATCCAGAATATATAACGAACTCAAAAAACAAAAAACCAAGAAAGGAAGTAACCCAATTAAAAGATGGGATAAGGAGCTGAACAGAGCATTCTCAGAAGAAGAAATAAAGATGGCTAAGAAATATTTTGAAAGGTGTTCAACATCACTAATAATTAGGGAAATATAAGTTAAACCACTTTAAGATTTCATCTTACCCAATTCAGACTGGCTAATATCAAGAGAACAAGTAATACTAAATGTTGGAGAGGATGTGGGGAAAAGGGTACACACCACTGCTGGTGGGGCTGCAAACTTGTTCAATCTCTATGGAAAGCACTGTGGAGAACTCTTAAAAAACTACAAATGAACCTACCATTTGACTCAGTTATACCACTCCTTGGCATATACCCCCAAAACTCACCCTATTGCAGAGACACTTCTACATCCATGTTTGTTGCTGCTCTTTTCACAGTAGCTAAGAGATGGAAGCAACCTAAGTGTCCCTCAATTGACAAATGGATAACGAAAATGTGGTTCATTTATGTGATGGAGTTTTACTCAGCACTAAAGATGAAATAATGAAATTTGCAGGTAAATGGATGGAACTGTTATACTAGGTGAAATAACACAGACTCAGAAAAAAACAAAAAAACAAAAAACCGTGTATGTCCTCCCTCATATGTGGCTCCTAGCACAAAATCCTGATAAGTGATTATGTATCCAGACATGACTAGAGGAACCAGGATAATGGAAAGAACAAAGGAGGTAAAGGAAAAGAAAGAACCTGAAAGAGAAGAAAAGTAGGAAACAGGCGTAAATAAGGTAGATATGGATAAAAATGGGATTATTTTAAGGGGGGGATGCTTATACAAGGAACCTACAGGACAAAGGAAAGGAAGGAACTCAAGAGAGGTGGGACTATTGGAGAAGTATATCATTAAAGGAGAAACTGGAAAAATTGGGCCACCTTAAATGGGGAAACCATGGTGGAAGGGTTAGAAAATGTGAGATATTAATAATGCCTAGCTACTTAAAAAAAACAGAGGGAACCATATTAGTCCAACAACCTACTAACAAATTATACATACAACTAGATCAAAGAATATAATATATGTCTACGCAAGGTTTATCTGAGAACTGTTGGTCTTTGCCTAATGTTTCTCTACATGGCTCCTGGTAATTAAAAGTAACAGACTGGTGGAACTTCATGGATGTTTAACAGCCATACTTTGAGGCCTATACTAATATGGTCAGAGGGACATGAAGGACAGGTTTTGCTCCTTGCCCTCCTAGGTTGACTAAATTCCAGGGGATTATGAGCATCTCTCAAAATGTCCTGTAACTGTGGTGAGTCACCTGTCGTCTTGATCAAGAAGGCCGTGGAGACCCCACCAGATGGACTTGAACCAATGCCCAGTCTACAAAGAGGAGGGTCAACACAGAGGAAACATTTCCTCCATTCTTCCAATCAAAGCCAGCCATGGTTGAGCAGGTCCTTTGACTTATCGTCATATAGACAGAACTGGTAAAAGAAGGGGGCTCCTCCCAAGCCCATGTGACCCCTGAGGAACAGATCCTCAAATGACCTTAAGAGTAAAAATAAATTGGTTTATCTGGGCCTATTATAGAGTCTTAAACTCCCAAAAGGAAAGTATAACCAAAGATTAACATGATCAGTGTAGTTCTTTGAGTCCATTTGTATAGCTAAAGGCTACCTAACAAGAAACAATGCCAGACAGGCGATACCTCCCTTTAGATTGTTGCCTAGGGTGGCCCAAAAGACTCCTAGACATTAACCCAGCATAGAATTTGGAAAATGAACAGCAAACCCCAATCTTATTTACAGGAATATTGACAACTGATTACTGCTAGATGAGGAAAAGCTGATCTTCCTAAAACAAGAACTCTAGATAGGCTGACTAGACTCAGTGGATGGACAAGCACTGGGGAACGGCTAGGGGTGCTGACAACACAGTGGACAGTAACAGGGATGACAGAGTGTATGGGCTCCAGGGGGGGGGGGCTGTGGGAGGGTGCCATTTGGGAAGTGGGTATATAGATGAATAAGTTTGTTTGGAATGTTCTGTATGATATACAAACACACACAAATCAACAAATTAAAAATGACTTATAACAATATATATATATATACAATTGCTTTAGCATATGATGATGATGAAGTGTTAAAAATTGATTGTAGAATGTCAGATATAGTGTTAGATATGGTAGTGCACAGCTCTGATCCCGGTAGTTGGGAGGTTAAGGCATAAAATGGAAAGTTCAAGGCTAATTTAGGTCACAGAGCGCTTTCAAGGCAGTCTAGGCTACATAGGGAGACCCTATCTAAAAAATAATTGATTATTTTACAGCAAGCCTGACAGCCTACACAAGACCCATGCAAACTCAAATGAGACAAAAGCCCAGCCTAGAAGTGAGGAAATGGGCAAAAAGCCCCAACCTTATCCCAGGAATATTGGCAGGTGATCACTGTTGGGTCAGGGAGAATTGGCCTTCTTTAAGGGAGTGATACTAAATAGGCTGACCAGGCTCCAGCTCCAGTAGATGAACTCACACCAAGGACATCTGGGGACACAAACTTGACTCTATAGGCCTTAACATATATGACAGAAGCATGAAATCCAGTTGGGGGCTATGGGGGTATGCAGATAGGGGAGGGGAGTCTAAATATGATTAAGATGTATTATAAGAACTACATAAAAATCCAATAGAAAAGAATAAAAAATTGATTGTAGTGATGTTACCCGATGTTGCTAAACTAAAAACATTTCAATTATATACTCTGAGAGAATGGTATGTGAATATAGGTCAATAAAGTTATTCTGAAAATAAAAGAAATATCTACTGAAGAACTGAAGTAGAAGCTACAAAAGGCTCTTTTTGGATGCTTTGTTTTCTGTGGCTCTGGCTGTCAACAACCTTCAAAGATAGGCACGATTATTACCTGAACTTACAGATGAATCATAGGTCAAGTAAATAAGCCATGCAGGTACACAGTAGGAAGAGGTAACTGCCTGGGTGATGGAGTGGAGAGCAAGAGAAAGCTTTCCAGGTAAAGCAGGTGTTTGCCCATGTGTCCTGAGAAGAGAACATGGCAATTTGGCAAACGAGTGGTCCAGTGTGTTTGGAACATAAATTTAAAGGGAAGAGGGGGTTAGTGATGGTTGAGGCTGGCTGAGAAGTACAGAGCCCAATCCTTAAAAGACTTCACCATGGGAGAAAGAGAGTAATTCAAGGTAGAGAAGGGAAGGTATATCTGCTATTAGAAAGAGTGTCCTGGATGCAGTACGAAGGCTAAATTAGAAATGGTCAGAGTAAAGACAGAGAACCCACTTAGCAGACAGTGCAAAAGATGGTGGGGGTTTGAATTTCCATCACAGCAGCAGAAATTGAGAGGGAAGATGTGAAAAGTGTCAAAGAGAGAACTGCCAGGTTTGTGATGCCTGGTGTGAGTGGTGAATGAGGAAGAGCACTCAAAGGTCACCCCTGCTGATGGTGTGCTTTCTTCTCTTACTCCTGTTTTAGGCAACTGATTGGATTAACATGAGCTATAGAACACAGAAGTCGAAGTGGGCAGGAGTTTAGTTTTGCATATACTGACTTTGAAGTAAGTGTTGATTATCCAAGTGGGACAGAGGACACAGGAGATCTGGGCTTGGCACTTACCAGTGTAGAGATGATAACTGAGGTCCTAGGAATATGTGGAGTTGAAAGGGAAGAGAGCTTTCAGAAGAAGCAAAGTGTGAGGAGAAAATGAGTTAGGAGTGCTCTAACCTCGTCTTGACCTTCTCCCTTTCTCTCTGTATCTGTTCCTAAGATGACGTTGAATTGTACATAAACCTAAAGGCAGCTGTGACCTATGATAAAGATTTTTGAAGTGTAAGAAGTACATTCATAAGGATACAGATGAATTAAGTTGTTGAATGTCCAACAAGTTAATTCTTCATTCAGTGATGCTGATAATCTGAACTCTGAAAAAAAATTTAGGGTCATCATGGGGCAACAAATATAATCTTTCTAAGGATAATAGGAGAATAATAATTACAACTAATTGTAAAATTTTGATATAAACAATAAATATTAAATCAGATAAACAAATCCAAACCCTAGGTTCTCATGGGTATTAAGAAATACAACTACCTATGCTTTGTAATTATGTAAGATCTGAGTTTAGCAGTATTACCAAAAGGTCTCACGTAATCTCTCAGATAAGATGCATTTCTACATGTTTGTCATCATTTTAACAGTAACTGAGCATAAGGAAAAGAAACCAGGTTAGTTCCAGCTTGATACCTCCTCCAAGTCCTTTCTCCAAAGTATGTGATATCTTCTGCAACAGGGTCTCACCTTCAAGTTCTGGGAAGCAACCAAGGGCAATGACAATAACCTCTATTACTTTGGAAGCCTTTTGTGGTACCCTGACCAAGAACTCAAAGAGAGGTTTCCCGGGCCTGGCATTGGGGGTTTTGTTAGATAGCTGATAGCTCTTGGGGGAAACATTATCTCCCCATGTGGTATAATTCCATTTAAACTATGTGTGTGTACATACCCCCAGTAAATAGTATATATGTATTCTAAAGTAATTTTATGTGGTGGCCATATTAAAGAAAAACTAACTACGGAAGTTGTTTAATCAAGAGTGAGCTCGCTCTGTTCTGAAGAGTTCTGATTTCTCCTCTCATGAGCAAAGAGCGTCTTATACTTACTGAACAGCTCACCAAGCATGATATGGGAAAGGAAAGAAGAGCTTTGTCTTAAAGAATATTGAAGCAGAGTTTTATAAGTGTAGAAGTTGGTTTTTCTGACTCCTACTTACCCAGAACAGCATACAAAGCTACAAACAGATATTATCTAACTATGCCCACATGTTGCTTTCAACATTTATTGTGGGTAATCTGTTGCTTTAAACTTTGCTGCTTGTAGTGATATTAGATATAATTACCCTTTCTCTCTATCTTTATCTCCCACCTCTCTCTATCACACACACACACATACACACACACACACACACACACACACACACACACACACACACATTATTTTGGGCCAGGGGCATGAAAGAGTCATGAGAAATAAGGTTTAAGATTACGCTATGCATTCAGTTTCGTTTGTAAAATTTGATTTTATATAAGGAGTCTAAGGCATAGTAAGATTGATTACATTTTTTCTTAAAAGTTAGTTAAATTAAAAAAAAACTGAGTACACAGTAGGAAGACAGATTGAGTAGATAGTTTTAAATACTCTCAAGGCATATAATTAACTTAACTAAAGGCGGGGTAGAAATGGAAACTTATAAGAACCATTCCCAGGAAAGCCAGTCTCACAAGCTTATTAAACAATACATTTCCCTGTGGATTTTAAAGGCAGCCCTAGTGTCATTTATCTCTCCTTTATCCCTCGTGGGTCCCGTCTGCCTTCCTGACTTCTATAGTTACTTCAGGTTATATACTCACATCTAAAGATTCAGAGCTAGGGTCCACAAATAAAAGTGCACAGAGGCAGTTATCTTTTAGGGTCTGCGGTTACCTCACACAGTAGAATGTCTTCCAGCTCCATCTATTTGCCTGCAGATTTCATGGTTTTATTCTTCTTTACAGCTGAATCGAATTCCATTGTGTATGCGCTTCACATTTTCATTATCCATTCATCAGTTGAAAGATATTTGTTGTTTCTATTTCGTAGCTACAGTGAAAAGAAAGTGAACATACCTGAACATGTATGCCTGCAGCAGGATATCCAGTCCTTTGGATATATGCCAAGGAATGGTAGAGCTAGGTCCTATGGTCGTGTGGTAGGTATCTACTTTTGACTTTTTGAGACTTCTCTTCACTGATTTCCGTAGTGGTTATACCAGTTTACAATTCCACCAGCAGTGACTGATGGTTCCCCTAACCCTGCATCTTCACCAGCAATTAGTCCCAGTTGTTCTTGATCTTAGTCACTCTAATGATGTGTATGATGAAATATTCCTTCCTGAGGACTAGCTTTGATGGTATCAGACAGGCCTATACAAGCTGCCAAGGGAGAAAGCAATCAGTACTCTTACTCTGCTGTGATGCCTATGAATCACAGCAGTGACAGACCTGGTAAGATATCTCTAATGGTGCAATAGTGGCACTATTATATTGGGGGTAACCATCAGCTGTCTAAATGGACTTAAGACTCAATAGAAGGGAACTCATGCCAGGTGCTGTAATCCTAGTCAAATAACCATGGCTGTGTGGGTATATATTGACATATGTAACAGAAATAATGGGTAATAGTAGGTGTTGGATCGGGGAGAGGGAAGGATATAAATACAGTACTCATGCATGAAATTCTCAGCACATTTTTAAAAACTTTAAAAAGAAATGAAGTTAGAGCTGAAAATGTAAGTGCATGACAGACCCAAAGAAAGGAAACAAACTAAGCTTCTAACAGAGCTCCACATTGATTATATTGATGACTGTATGCATAGCTTCCAGATTGCATCTTGCTAAGATGTGCCTTCCTGTCTCAGTCGGAGTGGCTCTAAAGCATCAGTAGCGCCAAGGAGTTTTCAAGCAGATCAAACCAGTACACTATACACATATCATAGGCTGGGCACCTATTTTGACTTCAAGCAGTTAAGGCTCAATGTTAGAAAGACATTTTGGCACAGGACGTTCTTCAGACAAACAAGTGCGGTAGGATCTTACAAGAGTAATTGATTGCAAATGATACTTGGTGAACCATTTTCACACATTTCTGGAGTTCTGACAGAATTTTTCTCTTAGCTGATCCATAAAACCCATTTTGTAACTTGCACAAAACCAAAAGATGCTTTGAAAAGTTCCGCACCACATACTTTTACCTTGGTCATCACTGAACTGTGCAAAGTCTGACTGGCTTTCCCTCTACAGTGCCTTATCTTATCCTTGTGAAAGCACTTGGTTCAAGGGCCAACATCTTCTATCTTTTCTCTCTTTCTCTTAGAAGTGAAGAGGAAGAAATACATTATTTTGCCTTGTTCAAGCCCTTTTGATAACAAGTCTCCTCTCTTCCCAATTCAAAGATCATGTACAAGCAGAGATGAAATACAATCTCCATCTTTTTTTCCAAGGAGGAGATGAAATAAAAGGTCACCGTTCAGTGGTCAGGACTCCTGGTTCAGAGCTCTGGTGTGGGATATTGTCAAAGCTAAGGTTGCCTTAGCCCCAAGCCTAACAGGATATGAATTGTATGGCTTTCAAAATGCCTAATGGTAATAGCTGCCTGTTTTAAGTTCGAAGTATATCATTCTTACAACTTGACTTTGGTTCGCAGTTGTCGGGTAGTGGGAGGGCAGAAACTGAGCTGCTCTCTTGCTCAGAAGAAGTGATGAGTGAGGCACTCAGGGCGGAATATCATTGCTGTGGGTGTGGGGGTGGGATCCTCAGTCTAGCAGGCATTTAAAGGTTTTCTTTACACTGGTTTATTTTCTTCCAGTTGGGCATTATTGTCTCGAGGAGTGTCATTTCCCGAGCCTACTGCTCAACTTCGCTATCCTGAAATATTGTGTTTAAAATAAAGCATGCTACTGGGGCAAAGAGCTCAGAGAACGATGGCTTGAGTTGGGAATACCATCAATAGCTTACATCACTACCAGTATGTAATGGTCCCAGTATATCAGTTAAAGCTTCATTCATGGCCAAACATCTCAAAACTATCACAAGCACAGAAATCCTGGATATACTGTCATGAGAGTTTCAAAATAATTTGCTCACATTTTTTTTTGTGTGTTTGGAAAGATGCTGTTGGAGTGGCACATCTGTGTGTGCTTAGTGGGAGACTCGGGATGAGTTTTTTGTAATGAACGTCTTGTGCCTCTGTCTCCTCAAATCAGAGAAATCAATGGCATAAGCAGTTGACCTACAAATTCCTCTTGGATTCTGCTGTCTTATCCAGGTGTCTGGAATGCTCAGCTACCAGCTTTCTCCTTGGCACACAGTGACACGCTTCATAGCCTCAGTTTTCTTAGGGGGAAGTAAGAATGTAAAACAGCATCACGGAATGATTGTGTAATGTCAGCTTACTCATTTATTTCATTCTACCAACACATTTTGATTAAGCATCTGTTATGTGATGGACACAGATGGAGGCACTGGGGTTGCAGTGGTAGGAAGAATATAGTTTGTGCCAGAAGGAAATCATTTTAGTGATAAGCATCATCAAATAGCTGTAGTTCCAGTAGACAAGTGGAACGCTGTTGATACAGAACCACAGCAGGCATACTCCGTAGGAGACGATTTGCTCCCTAGGGAACCCTTGCAATGCCTGCAGAGATTTTTGGCTGTCACCACTGGGGTTGGACAGGGATGCTGCTAAACACCCTGCAATGTATAGGACAGTGACCAGCAGCCAAGAATCACCAGCCTCAAATGCATTACATGTAGAGGTGGAAAACCCTAGGTTATAGAAGCAGGGTTTGGATGTGTATTTTTACTGTATTTTGTGCATTTGATATAATATATCTTAATCATATCTAGACCTCTCCCCATTTGCTCCCATCCCATAGCCCACCCACAGGATTTTATGTGTTCTGTCATATATGTTAAGGCCTATTTAGTCAAGTTTGTGTACCCAGATTTCCCTCAGTGTGAGTTCATCCACTAGAGCCTGGACAGCCTATCTAGTGTCACTCCTGTGAAGAAGATTGAGTCTCCCTCACCCAGCAGTGATATCCAAATCAGTTTTTTTTTTTAAAGGAAGGCTAATTAAAACTATAGGGCCTTAAGAGAATCATGTGGTTTCAAACTGATTTCAGTTGAGTGTGAAAGGAAAAGCATCCCAGTGAGTTGCTGTTTCAGTTGACTTGAGTGGTGAACAATGAGTACATTGGAGCCGAAAGAATTAGTATAGAACTGGGGATGTTTCCTAGCACAGACTTGGAGGATCACAGGTCCTAGCATCACAGCTGATTAGCAGGCTACTCTGTCTAGCCTGAGCATATACATCACATCTGTGTGGCAAAGGTGAAGGAGGGACAAAATGAATTATGCAGAGAAAGCTTTTGGTTAAGCTGCTACAGAGCTTGGATTGCTTCTTGGACCCAGTCATAATCCAGCCAGTGATTTTAAGCAAGACAGTGACTTGACTGAGACTGTGTTCTCTTATGATCAGTTTGTGGAGAGGGCATGGTGGGGCTTAGAGAGGTGAGACTGAAGGGTGCAAAACGGTGAGAAGACTTATAGTTAGCTCAGGTGGGAAGTGCTGGCAGCCTGAATGGGCAGTGACCCTCAAGTAAAGATATAGTCACATAATAGAGATCATTAGAAGACAAGGTTGTTAGGTGAAAGGGCCAGTTATTTTGAGTGTTTTGGAATAAAGACAATCAGAAAATGACTACCAGGTCCCAGCACCACCAGAAGAGTAATTGTAGCTTTCCTAAGATAAATACAGAAGAATGGTTGAATCTGGATAAGAGTTGCTTTCCTACTATACAGGAGAAAACTTGAAGCCAGCCTAATTAATCTATAGAGCCCAGGAGCTCATTTTGTGTTCAAATTTGGCTTTGCATGAAACATATAAAATGATTACCTGAACAATAACCTGACTTGTTAGCTTGGTAGAAGGATGGAAATCCAAGGAGACATCTATTTTGACAGGTTTATAAACACTATACACTCATAAGGACAGTCCTGTCAGAACTGTGCACTTGGCCTTCATTGGAAGGAATCATTATGAACGACTGAAGCAGGTTTATGAGGATGCCCGCTAGAAATGACTTGCTGCCCATTCTGTCTCCTCATGCAGTTGTAGGCAGAAGAAATCCTGCAATCATATTGGCTCTGTGCTCAATGGATCACCACTGCATTTGGGAAAACTTGACCTCCAATGGGACAGCAGACCTCAAGATAACTAGAGTGTATCATTCTCTATTAATGTCCTGGCCACTTGAAACTATGGGATTTTTTTAGGCTTAGAAACTTAGAAGTTGAAGTTTATGGTTGAAGCAAGAATATTTAATTAGTCCCATTCTCTTAAGGGACAAGCTATTTAACAGATATGTAATATAATGTAGCATTATAACAATCCTATATATTAGCTAAACTATATAATGTATAATAGCAGAAAGAGGCCTATGATTTTGCTCTTGCTTGGTCAGATATTACTAAAAAAAACCCAGCTGATGTTATTGAATGATGACAGTAGGTCTGACTTTTACTGAAGCAAACTGTTGTGGTTTGCATGTGAGATGTTCCCCATAGGCTCACGTGTTGAACACTTGGTTCTCAGCAGGTGGTACTGTCTGGGCAGGTTGTGGAACCTGTAGGAGTTAGGAACCTCACAGGGGGACATAGTCACTGGGGCAGGCCTTGCTACTCCATCCCACTTCCTGTCCACTTTCTGATCTTGAGTGCAGGATGCAGTGTGACCAGCCAGCCTCCTGTGCCTGCTGCTGTGCCCTCCCCTCCGTGACTGTGATCCCCTCGAACTGTGAGTCAGAAGACGCTGTTCCCTTCACAACAATGAGAAAATCACTCATTAAATTTCTAGAATCCTTCTTAAAATAGTTGTTACTCTTTTAAAGATTAGAAAATTTAGGCTCAAACATTAAGTGTAATGTGATAATGTTGGCATTTACCTATAATCACAGCACAGAGGAGCTGAGGCAGGAGGATTGTGAGTTCAAGGCTAGGCTGGACTATGTAGTAAGACTCTCAATAAACAAAAGATTACACGTATGCTGTTGACAAGGTCTAACGCTGTCCACTGCCCCACCTGACTCACGCTGTTTTTGTTGACCCTCCTCTCCCTTCTGAAGCAATGGGTAAGCTCTGACTACCATGGAAACGCTTGGCTTTTTTTATGTTTTTGGTCTTTTTGAGACAAAGTTTTTCTGTAGCCCCAGCTGTCCTAGAACTCACTATGTAGACCAGGCTGGCCTTGGTCACAGAGATCCACCTGCCTCTGCCTCCCAAGTGCTGGAATTAAAGATGTGCACCACAACGCCCGGCCAAACTCATTCTGAACATTGTCTTGTTAGGACTTTTTGTTATGTTCATGCTTGCCTTTTCCTATTAGACTAGTGAGTCAAGCATGTAAAATCATTGTTGGTTTATTTCTTCTGTCAGGTTTTGTTCATGTTTATGCAGTCTTGCTTTCTGATATGGATTGTGATATAAAACTGATTTCTGGTTGTTATTATTGAAAACTTATTTGTAAGAAGGAAGAGACTTTGTGTTTCTTTTTGCTGGGCATCAATAGGCAGCTCCCGAATTTACTGCCATAAACCAGGTTCAAAGTTGGAGCATCTCTAGACCTTCCAGGTCATGGGTATGAGACCCAGGGTCAACATATGGTTTTGGAGGGCCAGGGGGCAGCGGGGTGGCTTCTGCCACTTCTGCCTTTCATTTTTCCTTTCCCTTTGTAGTCTGCTACGTGTGTGTGTGTGTGTGTGTGTGTGTGTGTGTCCCTCTGAAGATTGATAAGCAAAGAAGAACAGTTTAGCACTACTTATGTGGACTCAGCTGTGTTTGAGGAAGGTCTCCTGAAATACCCTTGAGTTCTAAATCTGTAGCCCATTATGGGCAATAATTCCCTAGATCATGAGGTTGTGAATCCAGCAACTACTGAGAGTAGTACTACATGGGCTCTGATATCTACCTTATCCCTTTATGTACAGGCTTTCTTCAAAAATATTGCCCCCCCACTACTCCTTAAACCTTTCAAATCTTCAAATGCTTCTAATATTTGTTTATTTGGATAAGCTGCACCCAACTCTTTATTTGGGGTATTCGATGTAAGCTAAAAATGTTGAATATTATGAACAATAATAAGAATTATGCTGATAAAAAAGAAGAAATGGACAGCATTTTGAACTTACTAGAAACTATGAAGTATGATTTTGAATAGACAGACATCATTGGGAAGGAAAATGGACATTGTTACCTGTCTGAATCTGGCTGGCAGTTAGGTCTAAAGTAAACCAATTAAGGATGACATTCTAAAGGTTAAAATAAAAATAAATAAAAGGACTGAGGAGACAGTTCATCTGGTTATGTGACTGCCTTGCAAGCGGGAGGACTCGAGCTCAGTCCTTGAGCCCATGTAAAAATGTTAGGCATGTTGGCATAGGCTCACCCCAGTGCTAGAGAAGTAGGAATAGGTGGGTCCATGGGCCACTGGCCAGTAAGTGTAGCCTGCTTGGCAAGTTCCAGGTCACCAAGAGACTATATCTTGAAAAAAAATTTTTTTAAAGGCTGACAGTGCTTAAGAAATGAGATTGTTCTCTGGCAAACGTGTGCATGCAGATTCACACATTTATACCTGAACACACATACACACACACATACATATGCACACACAAAGTAAGCAAAAAAACAAACAAAAATGAAAGGGCCATTCTTTCAAGTTTTGGATTGAAAGAATGCTCTTTGTTGAGGACAGAAAGGAAATAAATCTGGCTAGAATCTGGCCACCCCACTGCATCTAAAATAATATAACTTTTATTTGCAATATATTGTACTGTTTGAGAAATGTTTTCACATATACTAGCATTTGTTTCCTTTAATTCTAACAGTGGCCTTAGGAAGAAGGTTATCATCATCAACATTTTACAGGAAATGTCACAGAAGGCCTGCCACTTGCCTCCAAGCACATAGTAAGTGTTGGGTTTTGATAAGAGCATGGTCCACCGACAGGAAGTTCGATATTTTCTCTACCACATCCATACTCCATCTTTGCCCTGGAGGGCAGTGGTCTCTCATGTTCTGAATTGTCAGTTCAATGTGATGTGATTGATGAGTTCACACCCCGGAAAGGACAGAAAATGCGATTAAGGACAAGGATCCTGCTGTTTGGGGATAGTTGTCACAGTAACTAAAGGGATTCTTGTGGGTTATGAGAGTTTAATACAAAAGTTATCCTAAAGCTTGGTTCTGATTTCATCGCTTCTCTAAGACTTGGTTGAAGTATTTCCTGCTGGCTGCTGCCAGTCACTCCAGGCTTCTTATTTCCCATCATGTACATGGGTCAGGAGCATGTATCGGACTCCCAGACCCCATTCAATCCATTCATCTGTATTCTCTTGCCTGTCTAACAGTGTTTGGTTCATGTGCTGCCTTGTCCTTGAAATGGGTCATGATTCTGGTGCCCACTGACAGCATAAGATCCTGTCGTACTGTGCTTCCTGTTTGTAGGCCAGGCTGTGAGCTCAAATACTATGATGAGCCAACCTGAAGGAAGGGAAGTTGTTAAGTGTTTACTAAATGAGAGCTACTAAGGGCTGAGGAGATGGCTCAATGGCAAAGAGCTTGCTGCAGAAACATGAGGGCCTGAGCTCAGATCCCCTGCACCAGGTAAAATCGGTTGTGGTGGTGCATACTTGTTACCCCAGCGTTGGTATGGAGGAGACAGGGATATCCCCATAGCTTACTGTCTAACAAGTCTAGATGAAACAACAAACTCCAAGTTCAATTAAGAGACCCTGTCTCAAAAAATAAGGTGGCAAGCAAAAGAGGAAGACACCTGCTGTCAACCTCTGGCCTGCACTACCACATGCATGGACAAGTGCACCCTCATGTAGACATATGCACATACTCACATGTAAACACACAAGGTAACAGAGAGTCCCAAGATCTGTATTCAGTAGGTAGCTCCACTCAGTGCTTAGCATTCTGTGGGGTTGGAGGCTAAGGAGATCACATAGTGGTTAAAGCACTTGCTTTTCAAGCAAAAGAACCAGAATTTGGGTATGGTGGCCTGCCTGTAATTCCAGCCTTGGAAGGTAGCCCAGGGCAAGCCAGCTAGTGAAAGGAGCCAGATTGTGGAGCTCTGGGGTTGATTGCGAGGTCCTGCCTCAAAAGAATAAGGTGGAGGAGTGACGGAGGAAGATTTGTGGCATCAAGGTTGCTCCCCCACATATGCACACACATGTTCTCACACTTGCACATGTGTGCCCACACACATGCAAGCATACATATAAATGTGCACACACAATAAACACACATTTACATGAGAAGAAACAATAAATAAGTAAATGCTTTTGAAAAGTGGTTGGACTGAATGAAAGCTTGCCTGAAAACTGTTTATCCAGTGTCACCAGTTTTTGATCCCCTCCTATAGAATTTGGGAACAAATAAATGGTATAAGGCAGAACATAATGACTGTGTTAATTATGACTGCACAAAGAACAAGAGATGATCAACTTTTAAATCTTAAATGCCTTTTATGTTCACCGTATTTTTATTGAATTGCTAGAAACTTTCAAAGGAGACAGGTGATAAGGGTTGAGGAGAGAGAGCCGGCTGGGCGGAGCCAGGATATGCTGAGACCACTTTTTGTAAGCTGTTCCAGTTTGATATTTTATTAACCATTGCTACTGGATTTAAATATTTTAATGATTGGTACATTTTATTTATTGCATGCCCTGGGGCTTTAAAAAAAACAGTGGCAGTTTAAGAATGAGAATAGAATCTCTATTCAATCAGCGTTCCAACTGCCTGGTGGTACTTATGGGTTCACTCCGCTTCAAATCTGGGTCAGCCTGGCATTTGGTGACTGGGAAACTGAATTTACCTACAGAGCGGGCTTTAGATGATATGCTGAAATCAGGCTCTTTAAGTAATTCCATCTCTCATGAGAGAGCCTCTGAAAGTCTTCACAAAATAATGCTCCAGTTTGAATGTGTCGCCACACTTTCAACATAATTTGGGGTGAAGAAAAAAAATAAATACCATCACCATTGCATTTAAATAGTGCCCTTTAAACTATTAAAATACATTTTCCTGGAAAACTGTATAAATTATAGACCGTGTCTATGGGGAGTCTCTTTTATGTAGAAATTCAAAACTGCTTAAGGCAGCAAAATCATTTTCTAAATAAGGAGACTGAGGAGGGTGATTCTATTTGCCAAACCTTAGAACACCAAAATATAAGGCTGCTCAAGTTCCTAATTCAAAGAAGTGTCTGCTTGGGTCTAACCAACGGGCTCCTCCCAAACACTCTAAGGCATCTGTAGATTGCTTCAGTGTAAATGTTTCATGAACAGTTTTACTGTATTGTTTTTGAATAATGATAAGGAAAAATAGTTGGTCGATGGTGAATAGAGACATAATTTTGGTTTTGCAAATATTTATTTTAAGTTTTATTTTTATTTTATGTGTATGAGTATTTTGTGTGCATGTATGTAAATGTACCATGTGTGTATGTACAATGCCCACAGAGGCCAGAAGAAGGTGTTAGATCCCCTGGAATTGGTGTCATGGACACTTGTTAGAAACCATTTGGGTGCTGGGATCTGAACCCAGCCCAGGTCCTCTGCAAGAACAACCAGTGCTCTTCAGTGCTGGGCTGTTTCCCCAGCCCTATTTTTTTGCTAATATTTTAAACCTGTAGTTGGTTGCATCCCTGGATTTGGAACTTGCAGATGCAGAGGGCTCACAGTCATGGTGAAAGATTGGGCATTCGGAGGGGAGTGATTTGAATTATCTTATTTTTCAGTGGCAAGAGTGTTTGCTTTTGCATCAAGTTACTATCAGAGTCACTATCAAGGAGACTTGATGAGTTGCTTTTGTTTAGTTCAACCATATTTCAAAGGCATTTACTTATTTTTCTCATGTACACGTGTGTTTAGTGTGTGCGCATGTATATATGCATGCTTGCATGTGTGTGGCAAGGAGTGTCCTCCCCCAACATGTCATCTGGGGGGGTGTCACGGTTTGTGGGGACCCCGACAGATAGAAATCAAGACACAGGAGATGCAGAGGTCTATGTGCCAGCGCATGTTTATTGTGAACCAAACCAAGCTTATATAGGAATCAGATCTGGAGTAACCAAGGAATAACTAAGGATACATCACTAAACAGAAAGTAACCAAGGAATAACCAAGGATACATTACATTACTACCAAGAATACATTACTTCACCAACTGAAACTCACCCAACGTTTACAGTATCCAAGATTCAGCTGCATATTAATAATACCTTAGATATTATTTGTACTGTTTGTGGTTACTCTTACCAACTACTGTAATTCATTATTTCTACCTAGAAACCAAGCTATCAGTGCTGAGAAACTCTGGTGCCCATAAACTGAAACAGAGCTCTTTGGTTACGTTTCCTAGACTACTGTTAATCAGGGAAGCATAGCCTGTCAACTCAGACCACAGAAGCACAGAGCAGGGAAAGTCCCAGGTGGAAGCATTCTTCCTCCAATGCTTAAGTCAAAGCAAGCTGCCACAGCCTAATGCAGCAATGGCTGTGCTTATAATAGTAATAGCTCCCAACATGGGGGCACCTCCTTTTCCCTTTGGTCTATCATTCTCAGGTGGGAGTCAGGGCCCAGCCTCTGCTTGCTCTGGACAGGACTCTACTTTGGTCATTTTCTGTCCCCTCTTTTCCTGGTGTTTCATCCAGGACCTGCCCATGGCCACAGGCGTGGGCCCATGATCTGTTACTGTCCTGCCAATTCTTCCTCCTTACTGGTCCTGTCACTTCCCATCACTGCTGCAGTCTGGTCTTTTCTGCAGTGCCTCTATTTTCTCCCTCTCTGAACTGCTGCCTAATTCTGTAAGTCCCAATAGGCAGGATTCAGAGCCAGTCATCTCATAGCGTTGTGACTTTTTTTTCTTCCCACGCAACCATCACTTTTCAATGAACTCTTAGCCACAAAGTTTAAAAATGCATAAATAGCTTTGTGACTCACCTGAGGGATTCATTGACCTTTTATTTCCTTTGTTTTCACTCTTCTGTTGGAAATCAACAGTCTGAATTTTAAAACAAGACTCACTGCTCCCTTCTACTAAAGGTGAAGTGGAGGAGGAAGGATTTTTTAACAGATTCTACAGGGAAGTGTTGGGGGCAAGGAGAGCAGTGTAAGAGGTGTGTGTGTGTGTGTGTGTGTGTGTGTGTGTCTGTGTGTGTGTGTGTGTGTGTGTGTGTGTGTGTGATAGAATTGAATAGAGAAAAATAAGAGCCTAGACCTTGATGTACTGAAAGACATTAAAATATTTCCTTACAAAGGACTCAACAATGAAGGGAGATATTGTGCCTTAAGCTCACAGAAGTGCACACCCATATTACTTCTGTCATAACAGCACTACCTGAAACTCTCACTTACTTGTAGACACACTACTAAAGCCTAAATTTCAGGACCCACCCTAGTCCTGAAGGAGGCCTAGCTATGTGCTTACAACTTTCTATTTCTGCAAAATTTGCAAAAGTGGGATTTTCCGTGTTTTCTACTTCAACTTCCCTAATGATCCTTTGTCCTCATTGATTCTTGGGCATGTTTTAGGAGGTCCTGGGGACTGAACAACAGGCCCTCGTACAATTTAACCATGTCCTCTACCATTAACCTAAAGCCCCAGATCCTAATTCACATTTTAAGAATTCCCTAAAGGGGTCGGGGCTAGAGAGATGGCTCAGTGGTTGGGTTCAAATCCCAGCACCCACATGGCAGCTAACAACTGTCTATAACTCCAGTCCCAGGGCTTCTGACAGCCTCTTCTGACCTCCGCCAGCATTGCACAACATGGGTGCACTTACCTACATGCAGGCAATACATGCACACACATAAAATAAAAATAATAAATAAAATATTTTTAAAAATTTAAAAGAAGTATTCCCTAAAGGGGAAGCTGAGTTGAGGATGTAGTTTTGATTTCGGGAGCTATATTCCCGTGACTCTCTGTTCTATCTATGCACAGTTACTGCTAGCATCCTGCATCAGGGAGGCTTCAAGGAACATTTTTATCACTGACTGTGCCATATTCAGGGCTCACTAGTTAACAGACTTCAATTGGTCACCACACAAGGAAGCTTAACACGCTCTAAAGTCCTGCAGCTTCAGTCCGAAAGAATCTTGAAAGACGCTTTTCCACAGTTGGCAATTAAAAGAATGCAAAATCACTGATACTGAGTGGCAATGCTGAACATTCCCAAACTATTGATAATGAAAGTAAATTATGAGAAACTAAAGCTAATCTTTCTTTTCTAATTATAGAAAATTGTTTTTATAGAAGTATTACATAAAAAGATGATCAAAGTTGTAAGTAGTCAAAAATGTAGGGAAATATGCAGATCAAGTTAATGAAATCGTTTTATTTTCTGGCTGTTTGTGGTGTCTTCTAACTTTGAACAGACTGATTTTTTGTTGTGGTTTCCCTTCTTGTCTTTTTTACGCTTATTTTATATTCTAAATTTTGTGTTCTCTTCCTTCTTATAGAGGGCTTCAGAGTTTGTGTCCCAGGGAATGGGACTCTCCTAAATTCTTGTTACAATGCGTTCAGCACAGCCCACAGTCCTGCTACTCACCAAATAGAAGGGCCAGGGAATTTTTAGGAAATTTTTGGAAGTTATAAACTTGATTGATTTGGAAACTAAAGAAAATCAGCACAAACCAACTTCTACCTTTGTCTCAGCACTCAAGGTAGCTCTAGCTGCCTAGAACTCACTCTGTAGACCAGGCTGGCCTCAGACTCACAGAGGATCTATCTGCCTCTGCCTCATGAGTGCTGGGATTAAAGGTGTGCGCCCCCATGAGGGATAGCACAGCCATTAAAGGCTAAGGTTAACAACCAAAATGAAAAAGTGCTTTTAAGACAGGATGTTATTGTAAGAATAATCTTATAAAATTTGTATTCATTACTTTATTATTTATTTATTATTGTGTGTGTGTGTGTGTGTGTGTGTGTGTGTGTGTGTGTGTGCCATGATGAGTTTGTGGAGGTCAGAGGACAACTTGTGGGTGTTGAGTCTTTCCTTCCACAATGTGGGTCCCCAGAATTGAACTCAGATCGTCAGGCTTGGTGGCAAGCACCTTTTCCTTCAGAGATACCTCTTTGACCTGAGAATAATCTTAATATGAAATTTACTAGCTTTTTATTTCTATGGTTTGAATACTTGATTTTCTGTCATCTAGAGTCTACGACATAATGTGATAGAAACATTTGCTCATATTTACCTTATTTTTCCTCAAATGTGTACATCTATACAAACTTTCCTTGGATTGGCATCAGCATGTATATATTTTTTATCCCTTCACTTTAAATTTGTTTATATTTATTTTTGTACATATTATATATGTATATCTTTGCTAATATTTAATTCATATTTAAAGTGCTGTTACAGATAACACACAGTTGCTTTTAATAATCTTCTCTAATAATCTCTGTCTTTGAAAAATTTGTAAGTGAAATTCTTTACTATTCTTATAGAGTAATTGTTTCGGTTCTCTGTCCTCTGTTGAGGGCTTCAGGTCAAGTAAGCTGTGATTCTTTGTATCCAACCACCAGTCTCTAGTTTGGAAGTAGTAGTTCTTCCTGAGATCTCAAATCTCTGATAGATCTAGATAAGTAGTTGGTTTTTAGTTTGCTCAGGATTTTACTTGTTGTGAGAATAGAATTGGCATATTTACATCATTCGCATTTAAAGTGATTATTGATCTTAGTGTGCTCTGGTGATGATCAATTTTCATTGTCAGTTTGACTGATTTTAGAATCGGCATGGAAGCAGGCTTCAAATATGTCTGCGAGGGCGCTTCCGGAACAGTTTGAGGAGGGAAGACCCGCCTTGAATGTCCACAGCACCAAGCAGCTGGAGTCACAGACTGAACGAGAGAGAAAGCTCGCTGAGCGTCAGAATTCATGTCTTCCCGCTTCTTGACTGCGGTGCAGTGTGACCAGCTGCCTCCGGCTCCTGCCGTGCGGAGGTTCCACCACGAACTCCATCTCCTTAAACTGAGTCAAATAACCTCTCTTCAGACCCTTCCTTCCTTCAGTCGCTTTTGGCATGGATTTCGCCAGAGCAATAAGGAAAGTAACGATACAACCACCATATTTAAGTATTTTATATTTGTTATCCCTGTTCTCCTTTTATTTTTGCATTCTTCTGTCTTCTTTGATTTTAATCAGCACTTTTGTAGGCTTCTATTTTTCTATTTTCTCAGTGTTCCAATAATACTACTTAAAACTTTTCTTCTTTTATTTTCTTTTCCTGGCTCTGGGGATTGGAATCCAGGGCCCTGTGCATGCTGGGCAAAAACACCACCATGGAGTTGTATCCCCAGTCCTAGAGAATCCTATAGTTGCCACAGAACTTGCCATATACACCTACAACTAATCCAAGTCTGTTTTCAAATGACACGGCACTATTTACAGGCACGGCACACATCTTGAGCAGAGGATTCTTCTCTTCTTCACCCTCCTGGCACCCACTCCCCTCCCATACAAGCTGCAATCACTGAGGACAGGATCAGGCTCCTGAAAGTGAAACAAATCTATCAGGGATCCTGAGATTGCAGGCTCTCTGAGTTTTTAATCTTTGAAACTAATTTGTTGTGAACTTCTAATAACTTGTCAGTTTAAAGTCTCCCCAGCAATATAGCTTCTACTGTGGGATTTTTGTCTAACTGTTAAACTATATCCACCCAGCAGTCTCTAATTTTGAGGTAGTAGTTTTTCCCCGAGACCTCAATTCTCTGATAATTGATAGATCTAAAAACATTGTTTTTGAGTTGTTCAGCATCTCACTCTTGAGGATAGAATTACTGACCTATAAACTCTTGCAATTCCAACCTCCCAAGCATTGAGAATCCATTTCTGTCTTAGCAGTCCAGTATGGGATTCTGTTTTGCCCAAGGAGACTATAGTTGCCCTTTATATTCATTTTTCCATATCTGTGGATTCAACCAACTACTCCTCAAAACTACTTGAAAAAGTTGCGTCTGTACTGATCATGTTCACACTTTCTTTTCTTGTTATTATTCTATAAACAATATAGTATAACAACTATAGAAAGTTTATATTGCACAAGGTATTGTAAATAATTTAGAAATGATTTAAGAAAAATGGGTGGATGTGCATAGCTCATACGAAAATACTTTGAAATTTCACTCAAGAGACCCAAGCATCCAAAGATTTTGGTATCTGCAGGGGGTAATGGAACAGATTGTCCACACACATGGGAGGACAGTGCTTACTCAGAAAAGGTAATAGAAAATGTGGGAAGGAAGAGTTTAATAGCTTAGAAGTGACTGACAGATTCTAGAATTGAGATGATTACTCTGTAAGAATTTGCATTGTGTTGCCTACTTCCTATGAAAGAAGTCCTTTGAAAGAATTAATATTCATACATGAGTTAGAAAGAAATGAGGAAACACTGCTATAACCAAACAAAAAGAAATATTCTCTCCAAACTTCTTTTTATTAGATTACTTTTGCAGATATAGGCCAAAACTGCACTCATGCTAGTCAAGTCAGCCACACAGACACAAGGGATAAAGTTTACATATGAAGAGGTACTAAGTATGTCAGTTATTTTTCTCACTGCTGTGACAAAATGCGTGCCAGAGGCCGCCTAAGGGAGGAAGAGTTTATTTTTGCTCATAATTTCATGGGCCCATGCTCTTGGATAAAACATCATGCTGGCAGGAGTGTGTGGAAGAGGTTGCTGACTTCATACCAGGTGGGAAGCAGAGCAGAGGGACCAGGGCAAGAATCAGCCCCCAGGACACATCTCGGGGACTTGCTTCCTCCATGCAGGCCTCCCCTACTTTGAATCTATCAGTAGATTAAGCCTTTTATTGTCATAGCTTTCATAATTTGATCATCTGTGGAACCCCCCGCCCCCACAGATACACCCAGAGGTGAGCTTTACTAATCTCCCAGACATTTCTCAATTCAATCAAGGTGACAGTTGAGATTAACTATCACACTATAGTAGAGTGAAGCAAATGCAGTTTGTTACAAATAGATAGCACGTTACTGTCTGTAAAGGGCATATGAAGTGGCAAACGGCAAAGCTGAATGTGCTCCTAGGGGACAGAGCCCAGTGCTTCTGTAGTGGTCAGAACCCAGGGGAGGGTTGGACGCAAAAATCAGGATGAGAAGCTCCATCCATCAACCTTGCTCTGTTGTTTGACAAGGTGTCCAGCTCCTCTAGCTTTATTTTCCAGGGAGAAAGATGGAAATTATAACCTCCCTCTTACCACAGCTTACTGTATTTGTGTTTTGAGTAGAGTTGGCCCTTCATATCCGTGTTTCCACATTAGTGAATTAAACCAACTATTGTTCAAAAATACTTCAAAAAGTTGCATCTGTACTGACCATATATACAAGACCATGGTCTTGTTGGTTTTCTATAAGCAATTTAATGTAAAGACTATATTACATTTATATTGCGTGGGGTATTCTAAATAATTTAGAGATGATTTAAGGTGAAATTTTCTATGTAGAAAAGTATGACTTAGTGAAATCCAGCAGTAAAACAGCCTTAATGTCTTACATCAGGCAAGAGTAAGTGTTGCTGTCAAGATAAAGTACATTATGTGGGTGAAAGATTCTAATACAGTGCTCAGTCCAAAGTAAGCATGTGGTAAATAATCAGTGAGTAAGTGACAGCTATTGAATGGCCTGTTAGAACTCTGATATTCTAGAGTCTAATCTCCTGGGGGCTTCAGGGAGATGTTTTAGGCCTTTGTAAACATCTCTGGCATGGTGCATGTGGGACTCCTGGAGGTAACAAGTGCAGCTTTCATTTTTTTAAAATTATTTTTATTTTATGCGTATGCGTGTATTGCCTGCATGTAGGTAAGTGCACCTGTGTCGTGCAGTGCCTACTGAGGTCAGAGGGTGCTGTTGGATCCCTTGGGCCTGGACTTGTAGACAGTTGTTAGCTGCCATGTGGGTGCTGGGATTCGAACCCAGGTCTTCTGCAAGAACAACCAGTGTTCTTAACCACTGAGCCATCTCTCCAGGCCGCAACTCTAACCCGTTAAGATAATTTTTCCATGGTGAGTTATATTTCTTTGTCCTTAGATGGGAAGTTGGACATATCCCATAATCTTCCTGTTCGTTTTAGGTAAGTGGCCCAATGTGGTCACGCTCACAAGTGCTGCCTCTGCTTTCCTGCAGCTGAAATGCACTTATTTGTCGGTTTGCTTCAAGCTTCCATCACAACTACCTCTGTCTTTTCCTCATGGTTGTTTTTCTCTCTCATTTCCTTCACAAGCCAACAAATTTTGCAAGCTTTAGCTCTTGGTTCAGGTATGAATTACTGAGGTAAAGGGATGAGGCAAGACTTTGGGTGGTAAACTTCAGGTTCTCTGCACTGGGACAGCAAGCAGAGTTGACTCTTTCATGCTCCCATAGATTCTTCAGAGTGTCTAGTTTTTGGTAACTCCAGAAGCAAAGGTGTCAGGC
Source organism: Nannospalax galili (assembly GCF_000622305.1). Lineage (NCBI taxonomy): Eukaryota > Metazoa > Chordata > Mammalia > Rodentia > Spalacidae > Nannospalax > Nannospalax galili. The sequence continues at coordinate 648,756 of NW_008348218.1, read as the reverse complement.
TTGGTGACATGCTCTATTTCTCCTCCTCCTCTTCCTCCTCCTCCTCTTCCTCCTCCTCCTCCTCTTCCTCTTCCTTCTCCTCTTCCTCCTCCTCTTCTTCCTTTCCTTTCCTCCTTCTCCTTTCTCTCTCACACTTCTCCCCACCCCCTGTGTGTGTGTGTGTGTGTGTGTGTGTGTGTGTGTGTTTACTTTGAGACCTGTCTGCTTAAATAACACAGACTGCCTGGACCTCAGTATTTGCCTTAGGTTGGGCTCGAATTCACCTTAGTCTCCCTGTTGCTGCGATTACAGATATCTGCTGCCATGCCTGGCTTCTTGTGTTCTGATGAAAGAATTCCGGAAAGAACTTTAGAGGCCCATGGCCAAGGTCTTTCTGTCCATGTTTGATTCAGAACACTCTCTCATAGTCTTCTTTATTTTCAAGTGAAAAAGAAATTAAAGTAAAGCTGCCTTATCATGTTGCTATAGGGCAGTTTCTTTATCTGGACTTTTATAAGGATGATGTTTTTATTGAATCTTTGTGAATGATATACAATATATTTTGATCATATTTAGACCTCCTCTGCATCTTATAGCCCCATCCCTATTGAATCTCATGTACTCTGTCATATACATTAAGGCCTATTGAGTGAAGTTTCTGTCTCCAAATGTCCTTTGGTTTGTGTCCATCCACTGGAACTTGGTTAGTCTATTTAGAGTCACATCCTTAAAGAAAGCTGACTCTCCCTCTTCCAGCAGTCACTGGTTGTTGATAGCTCCCCAGAAGAAATTGGGGCCTCCTCCCCACTTCCCTAATGCTATGCTGGCCTCAGCTTGCATGGGTTTTGTGCATGTTGTTACCGTTGCTATGAGTTCATTTAAGCAGCTTCCTAGCTGTCTGGAAAATATGTTTCCTTGTGATCATCTACCACCAATGGCTATTAGAATCTTTCCTCCTTCTTCTGCAATGATCCTTGAGATACAAAAACATAGTGCCAGGCAGAGGAAACCTCTTTTCAAGTTGTTGGTCAGTAGTCCAAAAGCCATTCAAAATTACACAGATTCTTGTCATAGCCCTTGATTACTTCCCAGAACTTGAAGGTAAAACCATATTGCTGAAGACAGGATATGCTTTGAATATAGTACTTGGAGCAATCAAGTTCAAACCGACCTGGAAGCCTCCTTCCTGAAGACTAGCTCCCATAGTATCAGAAGATACTATGCAAACTGCCAAGGGACAAAAGCCAATCTATGATCCCATCCAGCTGTAAAGTCTGTGTACCAAAATAATCTCTACTGGTGCAGTACTGGTACTTTTTTTAAAAAAATTATTATTTTTATTTTATGTATATGAGTGTATTGCCTGCATGTATGTGAGTGCAATGCTGCGGAGGTCAGAAGATGGTTTTGGATTCCCCTGGAACTGGCATTAAGGATGGTTCGTAACCACCATGTGGGTACTTGGAATTGAACCCAGGTCCTCTGCAAGAGCAGTCAGTGCTCTTAACCACTGAGCCATCTCTCCAGCCCCAAGTACTGGTACTTTTATCTTGGAGGTAATCAACAGCTAAGTAGACTTAAGGCCAACTCAATGGGAGGGAACTCATGTATGGTACTGTAAATACAGCCAAATATACATGACTGAAGAGGTCATAGAACCTAGGAAAAAACCTATGTCTGCCACATCCCTAGACAAATGTAATTTCTTACTATATTCTAAATACATATCCTTATGTTTACAGACAACTTTACTGCTCACCACTCATCAAAGAATCTTCTTTTTGCAACATATGGAGACTATTTCAAAGTTCTACAACTGGTCAAATGCAGTGAATAAGTGTCTGCAAGGTGCCCAGCCCTAAGTGACACAACTTCAATGGAACCTGTACATCTAAGGCTCAGGGAACATTGTGAAAAAGGGAGCAGAAAGAATACTAGTGCATCTCTCAACTCTTACCAACACACTTCCTCAGGCAAAAGATATTGATTAACCCAGAAAGCCACAACTGGCCAAATACAGAGAATAAGAGACTGAAGAGTGCTTACCTCTTAATAGGACAGCTATAAAAATCCTCTGCCACCCAAAGATGATGTGGGTTTTTTTTTTTGAAAAAAAAATTATGTTATATTCATATAATAGAATACCATTTAATAGTAAAACAGCAATTGATTATTACTACATGTGTCAACATAGATAGAACTGCAAAGGCCTTCATTGAGTCATATAAGACAGACATGAGATTTGAATATTTATAATTTCTTTTAAATTAAGCTCTCGAAGTAAGACGCATCTATGGTAATAGAAATAAGAACTCATCAGGGATTGAGGTGTGTGATTATTTAGCTGAAAGAGAACAAATGGAACCTTCCAAGGATAGGGATATTTCATGCATTCATTTTGTGGCAGTTACTCCAGGGTGTATATTTATCAAAACTCATCAAACTGTACATTTGAAATTTGTACCCTTTAATTTATGTAAATTATGTCTAGAGAACTTCACTCATGCATTACTACAAACAAAATAAAAATGGAAATTTTATTATAAAAGATCCCTGACTCAGGCCCACTCCTAATGTGGAACCCATGACAGCAATAAGAGTAGAGACTAACGCTCATACCACAGTGTTTAAATACTTATGGTATAAATCAAACTAAAATAAGTATTAAATAAAGTGTGTTCTGCCTTCTACATACATTGACATGTATAACTCCCTAACAATAATGCAAAAAGTGGACAGATACGATTTCCACATTGTTCTTATACATGTCCGAGTGATCCCTACATTGGCTAGGAATATTGAATGAGTTATAACATAAAACATTGTTTCAAAATCATAAATAGGTGCTAACTGTTGCCTGAATTAATTTTTGTTACTTTCTTCTTTTTTTCCACTGCACAAGAGGGGGTGGAAAGATTGTAGGAGCTAGGGGAGGAGGTGCATGACCATATAGAAATAGAGTCTTTACAGGCTCCTGAGACCTTGCTCCTATGAACTTAAAATAATGGTGTCAGCATGCACAGGATCCATGCAGACTCAGATGACAACCCAGCATAGAACTTTGGAAATGGGCAGCAGGCTCCAATCTTAGCTGGAGAACTATTGACAGCTGATTACTGCCTGGTGAGGAAGAAGTGAGCTTCTTAAAGGGAGGTGCTCTAGATAGACTGACTAGACCTCAGTGGAAGAACTTGCATTGAAGGATGTCTGGGGCCAATAACTTGACTTGATAGACTGTAACACAAATGATAGAACACATGAATTCCAGTGTGTATGTGGGGGCTGTGGGAGGCTGTCAATGGGGAAGAGAATATAAATATGATTAAGATATTCTATGTGAAATACACAAAAGTTCAATAAAAATTTACAAAAAAGAGAAGGATGATGTCTTTTAAGCCCCATCTCACTTGCTGTGGGTTAAAGGTTAATAGCCCTCTAACTACCACTGTTCTTTCTCTTGTAGGAAAGTGCTCAGTAGTTGAACAGCTCTTTTAAAAAAAGTTACAAACCTTTTCTTTTTCCACTTTCTGACTCTGTTTGGATTTTTGATTCTTGTGAATGGCCTCACATTTATGGAATCACATATCAATTATTCTTCATATTTTATACAATAATCACCCACATTTACATTTTTATCTCTCATAATGGTGTGGTATTTAAAAGTTCAGTAAAGCATTCTGTTACACAAGCAACAAATTATTTTCCATCAAAGTATAAAAGTTAATCCCTCCACAGGAGCTATGTATTATTTGCAATTCTTTGTATAATCAGGATCATCAGAGAATATTATTAATAGATAGTTCTACTCCAAGGATATTGCGAAATTAAGGCATTAATGAAACTCCCTTTTCTAATAATTTTCCATAATTCTTTCTTTACATTTATTGTGTGTGTGTGTGTGTGTGTGTGTGTGTGTGTGTTTGTGTGTATGCCATTGCATGAGTATGGTGATCAGAAGCTACTGTGAATAGGGGAAGGGGGTTCCATGTACTCTTTCTCATACTGCTTGTTAGGGGTATATAGAAAGGTTGTTGATTTTTGTAGATTAATTTTGTAACCTGCCACTTTACTGAAAGTGTTAATCATTTCTAGGAATTTTCTGGTGGAATTTTGGAATTTTTTGCATCTCTTAGATATAATATATCATCTGCAAAAAGGGATAATTTTACCTCTTTTTTCAATTAGTACTCTTTTAATTTCCTTCTCTTGTCTTATTGCCCTAGTAAGAGTTTCAAGCACTGTATTACAAAGGAGTGGAGATAGTGGACAGCCTTGTCTGGTTCCTGATTTTAATGGGAATGCTTCCAGTTTTTCTCCATTTAGAATGATGCTGACTGGGGATTTGTTGTTTATGACTTTAATTATGTTGTGGTGTGTTCAGTTCCCTCTAGGACTTTTAACATAAATGCATGCTGAATTTTAAAGGCCTTTTATTTATCTATTGAGATGACCATGTGATTCTTGTCTTTGTTTGAGTCCAATTACATGGCTTACATTTATTGACTTACATATATTGAAACATCTCTGTATCTCTGGAATGAAACTGATTTGATCATGGTGGATGATATTTTTGATGTGCATCTGTATGCAGCTTGAAAGTATTTTGTTGAGAATTTTTGCAACTATGTTCATTAAGGATATAGGTGTAAAGTTTTCTTTTCTGGGTGTATCTTTACCTGGTTTAGTATTAGAGTGATGCTGATTTCATAGAAGGAATTTGGGACTTCTTCCTCTGTTTCTGTCATTTTGAATGATTTAAGTAGTATTGGTTGTAGAAATTCTCTAAATGTCTGTTAGAGTTCTGCTGTGAATCCATCTGGGCTTGGAATGTTTTTAATTGGGAGTTTTTGTTTTATTGTTTGAACTGCATTGTTATGGGTCTCTTTAAGATGTCGATCTCCTCTTCTTTTAGCTTTGGTGGTTCCTGTGATTTTAGATATTCACCCATTTTTTTTAGGCTGTCAAATTTAATACAGTATAGATCTTTAAAGTATTCCATTATTTTATGAATATTTTTGGTGTCTGTTGTGATGTTTCACCTTTCATCTCTGATTTTGTTGATTTGGATTTGCTCTTTCTTTCTTTTGGTTAACTGGGATAAGGGTCTGTCTAGTTTACCTTTTCAAAGAACCAGCTTTTGGATTCATTGATTCTTTGTATTGTTTCATTTGTTTCTATTTCATTGATTTTGGGTCTGATATTATTATTTATTCCTTTTTTTTAAGAGAATGAAACACCATTTTATTCAAGGTCTAAATTTGAATATATTTTCATTAAGTGTTTAAGTTCAACTAATAGTAGAAATGAAAACATCAAACATCTCATGTGATTTCAAAACAGAATTCAAAATGAATTATTAAAATTAAAAGACATAATTCACATCACAAAGAATGAATATCAACCATTTAAGTAAAATTCACTTATAGTGGGCATTTTATTTTAAAAGTTTAGAAAGATGAAAATGTTCATAACTCTAGCATTATATGTCCATTTTTTGGTTACTGTAGTGAAAGTGTCTTGCTTTCTATACCTAGACCTATAGACCTATATACATCCCGTGGGATTATATGAATTGCTAATGTAAAATGTCTCTTGGCTGTCATGTCAAGGGGAGCAATGCTACAAATAACACTGTGATACCCCATGGGTACCTCTAGAACCATTCATTGGACCAGGAAGACAGCTAGAAAATGGACGCTTGGCATTACTTGAAAACGATACTATGTTTTTCAAGACTGGATTGCAGTCCTTGCTCTCAGCGAGCAAGGATTAGAAAAGCTAATTAATTCCTCTTCTTACTTACCCTGGGGTTCTGTGGCTCAGACCCTTTCCATGTGCTGGAGTGGAGCTGACGTCCCGAGCAGCAGATTGGGGCAGCCATCCTGCATTTGGACTCAGAGGTCTTGACCTTTGAGAACCTGGATCCAAAGTTGGGGAGAAGTTGTTGCCTGGGGCCTGAACAATGCTAATCATGAGAGCAAAGGCTTGGGATGTTAGGCTATATATAAAGGTGGTGCTGGGCCTACTAACCCTGCATCTGTGTTATCGACTTTTCTGTGTGTGCTTGTGTGCGTGCGTGCGTGTGTGTGTGTGTGTGTCTGTGTGTCTGTGTGTGTGTCTGTGTATGCATTCCAGCAGATGACGGCTTCCTTACAAATAAAGCTGTAGTACAGCCACACCCATTTATTCAGCTATTGTCTAAGGCTGTTTTTGCCTTGAAAGAGTGGAATTTTTTCTTTTTAAGATTACAATTTCTGTTTTTTCTTTAAAAAAAAATTCCAAAAACTTGAGAATTTCATACATGTATATAAGGTGTTTTGATCAAATCCATGCCCACTCCCTTCCCTCCAACATTCCCTTTCCCCCTTTGAAGAGGTAACCCCCAAATCTTTTAAGGATTATATACAAACTCCCAAATGCTTTTGACATTTTTGACCTTTGGAACAGAGTATGTTGCTAACAGGCCCAAGGACATTTTGACTTTTGGCCAAGAAACTGGCTACATTTCTTTGGGGTCTTTTTACCCTAACTGCCTAGCCAATTCCTACCTCCTATTCTTATCATGCCACCCTCTGAAGGGGTTACCCAAATTGCCAATAGGGAATAGAGACACCAACTGCTTTGGTATCTTCCATGCTGAACAGGGACACAGGGTGAGGCAACTGGAGTATCCCTTCAGTGTGTCTATCTAAAAGACTCCCAAATTGCATAACTCTTGTCTCTAAGGGGAAAAGAAAGACCTTGAATCATGAATAGGAGATGTCAAGGAGAAGTAAAGGCAAGAATAATTAACATTACAAGTTCTAGACAGGGAACTAGAAAAGAAGTCCAAACAGGGAAATTTTCAAATGTTCATATGAGAATCCATTGGAGTTTCTTGACAAGGGCTTCCAAAAGCATCCCTCTATTGGGTTCTTCCTCATTTTTCTTTTGTCTTCCAAGGCTGGACTAGTTGGCTGGGAAGAGTGGCTGGATACTCAGATGAGGGTCCCGTGACCCTGCTTGACACTCCTTTAATGAATGAGCACAACAGTCAACAAGCCCAATTGTGACTATACTTAGCGATCAGGAACAGCTGAAGTAGCAATGATGGTAGTTATTTCATGCAGAAGGGACTACTGTATAGCATCATCTTATTAAAAGTATCTGGAATTTAAAAGGATTTGGTGCTAGGAGCCACATATGAGGGAGAACATATGTCGTTTGTTTTTCGGAATCTGTGTTACTCCGCTGAGTTTAACAGTTTCTAGATCCATCCATTTACCTGCAAATTTCATTATTTCATCTTTCTTTACTGATGAATACAACTCCATTGTGTAAACATTTTTGTTAACCACTCATCAGTTGAGGGACACTTAGGTTGCTTCCATCTCTTAGCTATTGTGAAAAGAGCAGCAACGAACATGGTTGTACAAGTGTCTCTACAATAGGATGAGTCCTTTGGGTATATGCCAAGGAGTGGTATAACCGGGTCATATGGTAGGTTCATTTTTAGTTTTTTAAGAGTTCTCCACACTGTTTTCCACAGGGGTTGAATGAGTTTGTAATCTCACCAGCAGTGAAGGAGCATTCCCCTTTCTCCACACCCTTTCCAGCATTTGGTATCATTTGTTGTCTTGATCACTGTGAGTCTGATTGGGATAAGGTGATACTTTAGGGTGGTTTTAATTTGAGTTTTCCTAATTAGTAACAATGTTGAATAATTTTTTAGACATTTCTTAGCCATCTTTATTTCTTCCTTTGAGAACTCTCTGTTTAGATCTTTAACCCATCTTTTAATTGGGTCATTTGGTTTCTCGATTCTTTGTTTTTTGAGTTCTTTATATATTCTGGATGTTAAACCTCTGTCAGATGTGTCACTGGTGAAGATTTTGTCCCATTCTGTGGGTTTTCTCTTCACTTTTTTGATTGGTTCTTTTGCCGTACAGAAGCTTTTTAGTTTAATGAGGTCCCATTTATTGATTACTGACCTTAATTCCTGAGCAACTTCTGTCTGATTTAGAAAATCTTTTCCTACACCTATATCCTGTAAGTTATTGCCAATATTTTCTTCTAACAGTTTCAGGGTTTTCAGTTTCACATTGAGGTCTTTGATCTATTTGGAGCTGACTTTTGTGCAAGGCCAAAGATGAGGATCTAGTTTCATTCTTCTACAGGTGGAGATCCAGATTTGCCAGCACCATTTGTTGAAGATGCTGTCTTTCCTCCATTCTATGTTCTTGGCACCTTTGTCAAATATCAGGTGACTGAAATTGCATGTACTCAGGTTTGGATCTTCAATGATGTTCCATTGATCTATGTGTCTTTTTTTTGTGCCAGTACAATGCTGTTTTTATGACTCTAGCTCTTTGGTATACTTTGAGATCTGGTATAGTAACCCCCCCAGCATTGCTCCTTGTGCTCAGGGTTGCTTTGGCAATCTGGCATCTTTTGTGCCTCCATATGAATTAAATGATGTCTTTTTCTAATCTGCAAAGTATGTCTTGGGGATTTTGATTAAGATTGCATTGAATCTATGTATTGCTTTTGGTAGGATGGTCATTTTCACAATACTAATTCTTCCAATCCATGAATATTGGAGGGCCTTCCATCTCCTGGTGTCTTCCTCAATCTCTTTTTTTTTTTAACGATTTAAACTTTCATTGTAGAGTTATTTGGTGTCTTTCATAAGATTTATTCAAAGATATTTTAATTTTTTTTCAGGAATTGTGAATGGGAGGATTTCCTGGTATTCTTTCTCCAATTGCTTGTAATTGGTATATAGAAAGGCTACTGATTTTTGTAGATTGATTTTATAAC
>NW_008348218.1:639427-639773 GCF_000622305.1 Nannospalax galili | reverse complement strand
ATCCTTGTCTGGCTCCTGATTTCAATGGGAATGCTTCCAGTTTTTCTCCATAATGATATTGTCTATGGGTTTGTTGTATATGGCTTTAATTATGTTGAGGTATGTTCCCTCCAGTCCAATTACCTCTAGGACTTTGAACATAAATGCATGCTGAATTTTGTCAAAGGCCTTTTCTGCATCTATTGAGATGACAATGTGGTTTTTTTCTTTGAGTCCATTTATATGATTAATGACATTTATTGACTTGTGTATATTGAACCATCCCTGCATCTCTGGAAAAAAAGCAAATTCATCTTGCTGGACGATCTTTTTGGTATTTGTCTGTACAGATTGCAGGAAGGTCGTT
>NW_008348218.1:638065-639355 GCF_000622305.1 Nannospalax galili | reverse complement strand
CAGTTTGGGTATTAGAGTGATGTTGGCTTCATAGAAGGAATTTGGGAGTTCTCCCTCTGTTTCTATCATTTTGAATAATTTAAGTATTATTGGTTGGAGGTCTTCTTTAAATGTCTGGTAGAATTCTGCTATAAGTCCCTCTGGGCCTGGGTTTTTCTTTTTACTTGGGAGGGTTTGTATTACTGTTTCAATTTCTGTATATGTTATGGGTCTGTGTAAACTGTTGATCTCTTCTTGGTATAACTTTGGAGGTTCCCATTATTTCAGATATCCATCCATTTCTTTTAGACTTTCAGATTTAGTAGAATATAGGTTTTTAAAAATATTCCTTTATAATGTTTTGGATCTTTTGGGTGTGGGTGTCTGTTGTGATTTTTCCCCTTTCATCTCTGATTTTGTTTATTTGGATTTGCTCTTTCTTTCTTTTGGTTAACTGGGCTAAGGGTCTGTCTATCTTGTTTAGATTTTCAAAGAACCAGCTCTTAGAGTCATTGATTCTTTGTTTTGTTTTCTTTCTTTCTAATTAATTAATTTCTGCTCTGATTTTTGTTATTTCTTCTCTTCTGGTGGCTTTGGGTTTCATTTGTTCTTGCCTTTCCAGTGTCTTGAGTTGCCATGTTAGGTCATTTATTTGGGCTCTTTCTAATTTTTTAATGTAGGCATTTAGAGCTATAAACTTCCTCTTAGGACTGCTTTAATGTATCCCAGAGGTTGTGTTGTGTTGTATTGTCCTTTTCATTGAATTCCAGGAATTCTTTTATTTCTTTCTTAATTTCTCCTTTTACCCACTCATTGTTTAGGAGTGAGTTGTTCAATCGCCACAAGTTCGTGTAGTGACTAGGACTTCGGCCAGCTTTGAATTTGAGCTTTATTGCTTTGTGGTCCAATAGAATGCATGGAATTCTTTCAATATTTTTGTATTTGTTGAGGTTTGTTTTGTGGCCCAGTGTGTGATCAATTTTTGAAAAATTTCCATGAGGTGCTGAGTAGAAAGTGTATTCTTTGGTGCTTGGGTTGAATATTTGAAAGATGTCTGTTTGGTCCATTTGATTGATGTATGGTATCATTTAATTCAGACATCTCTCTGTTTATTCTTTGTCCAGTTGATCTGTCTAATGGAGACAGTGGGGTATTGAAGCCCCCTACTATTATGTGAATTGGGGTTAATCTGTGTCTTAAAGTCCTGTAGTGTTTGTTTTTATGAATTTGGGTGCACCAGAGTTTGGTGCACATATATTAAGGATTGTGATATTTTCTTGGTTAACCATTCTTTTGATCAGAATGAAATAG
>NW_008348218.1:632916-638023 GCF_000622305.1 Nannospalax galili | reverse complement strand
AGGTATTAGAATTGCTACCCCTGCTTGTTTCTTAGTGCCATTCGCTTGGAATATTCTTTTCCATCCTTTTACCTTAAGGTAGTACCTGTCCTTGAAGGTGAGATGGGTTTCTTGCAGACAGCAAAAAGATGGATTTTGCTTCTTACTCCATTCACTTAGTCTGTGTCTTTTGAGTGGACAGTTCAGTCCATTGATATTTAAGGTTATTATTGAAAGGTGTATATTGGTTGCCATTATTTTGATTGCTGTTTGTGTTCTCTGTGTACTTTTGCATTTCCTAGATTATACTTTGTTTATTTTCTTTTATTGCTCCTAGGGTATAGTTGTTTCTCTCTCTGTTCTCTGTATTGCCTCAAGTATTCTTTGAAGGTCTGGTTTTGTAGACATGTATTCTTTCAGGCTATTTGTGTCATGGAAGATTTTTCTTTCCCCCTCAACTATAATAGACATTTATACTGGGTATAGTGTTCTGGGACGCCATCTATTGTCGTGTAGACCTGGAAATACCTTGGTCCAGGCTCTTCTGGCTTTCACAGTTTGCATTGATAAGTCAGTAATTCTGATGGGCTTTCCTTTTTATGTGACTTGTTTTTCTTTTGCTGCTTTCAGTATTCTCTGTTCTGTACATTTAGTGTTTTTACTATGATATGTTGTAGGGAGTTTCTTTTCTGATCCCGTGTGTTTGATGTTCTGTGTGCTCCCTGTATTTGTATGGGGATGTTTTTCCTTAATTTCGGGAAATTCTCTTCTACAATCCTGTTTAAGATCTGGTCAACACCATCAACCTGAAATTCTTCTCTTTTCTCTATTCCTATTATCCATAGATTTGTTCTTTTCATGGTGTCCCACATCACTTGCATATTCCATTCCTGTGTTTTAAAAAATTTTCCATACTCTTTGCTTGAGTGGTCCAGATCCTCAACTTTATCCTCCAGTGTTGATATTCTGTTTTCCATTTCATTCATTCTAGAGGTGAGGCTTTCCCCTGTTGTTTCAAGTTGGCTTATTGAGTTTTGCATGTCCTTCTTCATTTCTGCCTCAGTTTTCTTCAGTGTTTCTAGCTCTTTTGTAAATTCATTCAGAAGTTTATCCCTGTCTTCTTTCAGATCTTTGATTTTTTCATGTGTTAAGTTCATTGAATTTCTTGATCATGTTTATGATGGTTCTTTTAAATTCAGTGTCCTGGGTTATCTCTAGGGGGTTCTCCTTGTAGAACTCTTCTACAGGATTGGTGTGCTTTGGTGGGGACATAGTGTTTTGGCTTTCCATTTTATCATTTTTTCTTTGTGGTTTTGACATGTGAATTTCTTTTGTTGTTTATGATTCTGATATGAGAATTAAGTTGAAGTTTGCTTCTGTTTGTATTACCCAGGTGCCTAGATCCTTTCTTTTTTGGTTATGTAAAGCTGGTTGGTACAGGATTCAGGTTTTCTCAGGTTTATTTTAGAGGGAAGTGATAGCTTCAGATCAGCTATTCAGGGGTACCCACAGAAGCCCAATTCAAGTTCCAGTCAGGTACACTCAGGCTTCCTTCACCACATGGAGGCAGGATCCAGGCTCTCCCAGGGAGTCCTGTACATTGTCAACCCTATGCCAGAGGGAGGCCAGAAGCGGGCCAGAACTTGGCACTCTCTGGTGGTCTGCTGAGATCCTATCCTTTGCCTACCAAAGCTAAATCTGCTCTGGGGCCTTGGGAGGGGCCTCACAAAATCCCAGGTAGGGGGATGGTATGGCACAATTAGGGGAAGCTCACCACCACTTGGAGGCAGGATCCTGGGGCTGTCAGTCTGTCCCCTGGGTTCTCAGGCCTTCTGGTAGTTGGAGGCCAGAGGGAGGCCAGAACCCAGCACTCTCTGGTGGTCTGCTGCGTTTGAGCCCCTACCCTGATGCAGGTCCAAACCCACCCTCTCAGGCTCTTTTATTTATTCTTGTCTGCTAGGTTTGGGTTTCATTTATTTTTCCCTTTCCAGAGTCTTGCGTTGCAATGTTGTCATTTTTTTAAAACTGTGTTGTGGGCACTTTAGATCTATAAACTTCCCTCAAAGGACTGCTTTTAAAGTCTCTCCAAGGTTTTGTTGTATTATCATTTCCATTTAACTCCAAGAAAACTTTTATTTCATTCTTAAATTCTACTTTGACCCATTCATCAGTCAGGAGTATGTTGTTTAATCTCCATGAGTTCGCGTAGTGACTAGGGCTTCTTTTAATGTTGATTTTGTGCTTTATTGCATTGTGGTCTGGTGGAATGCATGGCATTATTTCAATTTTTTAGTATTTGTTGAGGTTTTTTTTTGTGCCCCAGTATTTGATCAGTTTTTGAGAAAGTTCCATAGGGTGCTGAATAGAAAGTGTATTCTCTGGTGCTTGGGTAGAATATTCAGAATTTGTCTGTTAGGTCCATTTGATGTATGGTATCATTTAATTCAGATGTCTCTCTGTTTATTCTTTGTCTGTTGACCTGTTTAATGGAGATGGTGGGGTATTGGAGTCCCCTACTGTTACTGAGTTGGGGTTAATCTGTGTCTTGAAGACCTGTAGTACTGTTTTTATGAAACTGGAGGCATCAGAGTTTGGTGCATACATGTTCATGATTGTAATATCTTCTTGGTTAATTGTTCCTTTGATCAGAATAAAGTGACCCTCTTTATCTCTTCTGATTAGTTTTAGTTTGAAGTTTACTTTGTCAGACATTAGAATTGTAACCCCTGCTTGTTTCTTAGTGCCCTTTGCTTAGAATACATGTTTTCCATCCTTTCACCTTAAGGTAGAACCTATTCTTGATGGTGAGATGGGATTTGCTTGAAACAAAAGTTGGATTTTATTTCTTACTCCATTCAACAAGCCTGTGTCTTTTGACTTGGTAGTGCAGTCCATTGATATTTAAAGTTATTATTGAAAAATGTGTATTGGATGTGATCATTTTAATTTCTGTTTGCCTTCTTGATCTAACTTTGTGTTTCCACAATTATACCTTAATTTAGTTAATTTCTGTTGCCCCTTGAGTATATTCATTCCTTTCTTCAGCTCTTTGTATTGCTTCAAGTATTCTCTGAAGGACTGGTTTTGTGGACATGAATTCTTTCAGTCTGTTCATGTTGTGGAAGATTTTTCTTTCCCCTTCAAGTATAACAGACATTTTTGCTGGGTAAAGTATTTTGGGTTGGCATTTATGGTCGTTTAGAACTGAGAATACTTTGTTCTAGGTTTTTCTGGCTTTCATAGTTTGCATTAAAAAGTCAGCTCTAATTCTGATGAGTCTTCCTTTATATGTGATGTATTGCTTTTCTTTTGCCGCTTTCAGTATTCTCTCTTTGTTCTGTACATTTAGTGTTTGTACTGTGATGTGTTGTGGAGAGCTTCTTTTCTGATCATGTCTGTTTGGTGTTCTGTGTGCTTTTTGTATTTGTATGGACATGTCTTTCCGTAATTTTTTGGAAATCTTCTTCTATAAGCCTGTTTAAGATCTGTTCAATACCGTTAACCTGAGATTCTTGTCCTTCCTCTATGTCTATGATGTGTATATTTGATCTTTTCACAAAGTCCCACATTTTCTGCCTATTCCATTCTTGTGGTTTTTAAAAAAATTTCATAATCTTTGCTTGAGTGGTCCAATTCTTCAACTTCATTGTCTAGTTTGATATTCTCTTTTCCATTTCATTCAGTCTATCAGTGAGGCTTTCTCCTGTTTTTTTTTTCTAGTTGGATTATTGAGTTTTTCACTTTCTTCTACATTTCACCCTGAGTTTTGTTCAATATTTCTGTCTTTTTTTGAGTTCAGTCACAAATTTATCCCTGTCTTCTTTTAGTTCTTTGATTTGTTTGTGTGTTCTTTAAATTCATTGAATTCTTTGATCATGTTTATGATTGTTCTTTGAAATCTGTGTCCTGGGTTGTCTATAGGGAATTCTCATGTAGAACTCTTTTGTAGGGTGGGTGGTGTTCAGTGCAGACATGTTATTTGTGTTTTTCATATTATTATTTTTTTGGCTTGATTTTGGTATGTGGATTTCTTTTGTTATTTGTGATTCTGGAATGAAGCTCAAACCTTCCTTTCATGAATTGAATTCTGATTCTGTTTGTGTATCTAATATTCCTTGGTTGTTTTCTTATTGGATATGAAAAACTGGTTGGTCTGGGCTTCAGGTTTGCTCTTTTTATTTTATGTTCAATGGATCCAATGGTTCCAGCCCAGTTACTCAGGAACTTTAGCAGAGGCACATCAGGAATTATCAGATACTCTTAAGTTTCCTCCTAAGATCTGGTACCCTACTAGCCATCAGGCACAGTACAATTTGGGACTCTCGCTAGGCAGAAGGTAAATTCAGGCATTCTCAGGCAGTCTGCAAAGGTCTGTGCCCCCACTAAAGGTCAGAGAAGCCTGGCCTTGCAGTGGTGGGAGGTGCCACAGATGGTCCTAAGGTAGGGTCATGGGCACGGGCATAATCTGGGAGGTTCACCACCACATGGAGACCAGACTGAGGGGTTCTCAGGCACTCTGCAATGGGCCCCCACTAAAAGCTTATGGATCATTTTTTTTATTCTTATTCTTTTATGAAGTTAGTTAAAAATTAATGAACAAGAAATTAAAGAGACTGTGCTGCAATTAAGTTAGAATATTCTAACTGGAAAACAATTACTGTGAAACTATTTACATTCTCATAGAATTATAAACATTTCTCAAGGAATACTTTACAGCACAACTTTTTTTTTTCATACAGAAGAATTCATTCCAAAGCAATTGACATTGAGACGTTTTCACATGCATTTCTAATCTCTATATGCATGACTATCACTGGTCACAATCGCCCACCTTCTGAGCTCCTCGGCATCTGAGCATGAATACAAACTCGTCAGATAGACAGCCTTCCTCTCCCACTAGAGGCTCAATACTCTGCCATCCCTGTCACTGTCCACTGTGTTGTCAGAACCCTCATCCATTCCCCCCTGTCTGCCCTTCTGGTAAATCTAGTCAGCCAGAGGTCCCTGTTCCAGAAAGGTCAGCTGTTCCTCATCTACTGCAATCCATTGTCAGTATTCCTTTGGATAGAACTGGGGTCTGCTGTGCATTTTTCCAGTAGTATGTTGGGTTACTGTCTGGAAGAGCCTT
>NW_008348218.1:624491-627835 GCF_000622305.1 Nannospalax galili | reverse complement strand
GCAAAGGCAGATGGGGAGGGAAGAAGCCCCAAGATTTCCCAGGGAGTGGATTGAGAGCTGGGTTGTACTGGATGTAAAGGTAAGCCTCGGAGCCCCAGAAAGAGGCTGTCAGCCCCAGAAAGAGGCTGGCGGGTGTTGCAGGACCAGAGAAGTAGAGGGAGATGAGGGCAGGGCCAGGACCAGAAGCGGTGCTCCTGGAGCCCAAGAAAGGGACTGAGTTGCTCTGGGTGAGAAGGGTCAGGAAGCAGTATTGGTTCCCCAGGTGTCTGGGGCCCCAAGACTAGGAATGGCGCAGGGCTCAAACTAGGAGTATAGAATGGCGAGGGGGGCGGGGGATGGAAGGGTGAATGTGGCTTAGGGAGTCCCGGCACAGAGAGCTGCGCTATAGACTTACCCCAAGAGGCCTGAGCATAGTAGTGCAGGCTAGGAGAGCTATGGATCATTTTTTATATGAATGTTGTTCAGATAGTTTCTGGACAGGTACCATTACCATTGCTTTAACCAAAGCCAAGTAACTGAAAGGTCACATCAGATTTGGGCAAAATATTTCATCACCATGAATTTCAAACACCGAGTCCTGTCATCTTCCTCCTAATCATTTTGTTTGCTTAGCAATTCTGTAGAAGGTGTAGGAGCTGAGGACATGGAGAAGGATTCATGTAGAAGGCTCACATCAAGGTTTGTCTACTTCTTCACCTTTCCTCCCTTCGTCTTCTTTCTCAGAGGAGGTAGAAACATCTTCCTTCCATATTGTAATTCTATGCTTGATTCTCTGACTTGTACCTTTGCATATTCAGCCCTCTTCTCAACAGATACAATTCTGTCTTTAGAGGGGAAATGTCGGTATATTTAATTTAACCTTCACAGTATATTCATAATGACATAATCTACATTTCCAGAACACTCTGTAGTTTCTACAAAGTGTTTTAATCTACATGGTCTCTTGATCCTTATCCTTTCCATTGGGTCTTAATAATATGGGCACTATTATCTATACTAAGGGCTAGAAACTACCTGAAATGTTGGCATTTACATTCTAGAATGTATAGGCATGGAAAAAATCAGAAAAAGATATATATATATATATGTGTGTGTGTGTGTGTGTGTGTGTGTGTGTGTGTGTGTTTGAGAGAGGGTCTCCATGTAGACACTGCTGACCTGGAACTCACTATGTAGACCAGGTCATCCTCAATCTCCTGAGTGCTGATATTAAAGTATGTGCCACCACACCTGGGTTAGAAAAGATTTTTTTAAATGCATAAAATAGTGTTATGTAGCACAGAATATATATCAATTGCTTTATATTTTATAATCCATAGAAGACTACAAAGAAAATAAATCAGACTACAGAAAAAAAGATTTTGGCCCATTAATAAAGAAGGGACTAGGAAAAGTCAGGCAGATGTGTTTGCACAAGTGTGTATGTGTGTGAACAGAAAACATGATGAAACATAGGGGCCAAACTGAGACAGTGAGTTTGTAGGCACTGGAGGAAGAAAGGCTTGCAGAGGAATTTAAAAGTGATGTGGATAGACCTTAATATATAAGATATAATACATGAAATCCTGTGGGTGGGCTATGGGGGAAATGCACAAAAATTCAATAAAATTATACATTGGGGGGAAAACTGATGTGGAAACTTTCCTTGTTTTACCTAGTTTACAGAGAGATAAAACTGTTATTATACATGTATAATTCATATATGGATTTAACTTGCCCTAAAAGGCTATGAACAGTCTCTTCTGCCTAAAAATTAAATCTACAGCATCCAGCTACATGCAACTGTTTGTGTGAAAATAGGATTCCTTTGGCTGCATTGCCTTCTCTTCTTGAGAGCAGTAATACAAAAAGACTACACTTGCAATGTCAGCAGGAGCTTTTTATATATTCTTTTGTGTATAAACATGGGTCTAAACTGAGTTGTTCTTCATAGAGACTGATATTTGTCTTATGTGTTTTTATTTATTTCTTTTAGCACTTTATACTAAGTTCAAACATACATTGTTTGACTATTTCTAGTTATAGACGGCATTTTCCTTTGGAGTCCTTGCTATAGATTTAACTGTTGAAGCAACTTTACAGTGTAGTTTTGCACCTACTCTAACACATTTTGGAGAAATTTTTGTTGTGAATTCCTTAGCTTATATGTTCATTAGACTTTTCCCTGCTATGCTAATAACTGACAGAACAATTTCAAATGAAGGAATAGATTTAGTTTAGAATATAGTTTTACAAGTTTCAGTTTGTGGTTGGCTGCCTCCATGTTTCTGAACAGTGTGAGGCAGAACATCATGGCGGGAGGATATGGAGAAGCAAAGCTGACCTCTCACGATGACCAGGAAGGAGAGAGCAAGAGTGAGCCAGGAAAGGGCAGGATAACATATAACCCCAACATATGACATGTCTTGGTAGCCTCCTCCTCTTATAACTCTCCCCTAAAGTTTCCAGAACTCCCAAAGTAATACCACCAGCTTGTATGGATCCTTTAACATATTAGAATTTGGGGAGGATATTTCATATTTCAACTGTCTCATTTTACCTCCTGCCCACAAAAGTCATGTTCACTGAACAATGCAGAGTAAGTCCAGTCCATTTTACAGACATGTTTCTACAATAGTAACAATCCCAGTAGGGAAGTGTGGTCATTTCTAAGGAACTGATCATGTGATTTAGAAGCTTTAGAAGGGATTTGTGGGAAGAATTTGGAAAAGTTTGGAGAAGGGATCTAGGAAAAGGCTACGGTGCCATATAAACCTTAGTGTGCAGTTTTGTGGGAGCTCAGAAGATGAAAATACCAAAAGGAATGTGGACAGTAAGGTTACGCTTGCGGGGTTTCAGATGAACACAGAGAAACCCCGGGACATGAACTTGAGGTCATTCATGTTATATACTGGCAACTTGTGCGTAACTTATCCTTGTCCTGAGATTTTGTGAAATGCTCATTTTAAATGTGCTGAGCTAATTAACCTAGTGGAGAAAATTTCAAGGCCAGGACAGCATTCAGACTGTGGCTCAGGTATTACTGAGCTAGCCAGGCTCAGGTTGAGATTTGTAAACCCTAAACAGAGCGCAGAGTTTTTAAAAACCTTGCAGTTTGGTCAGAAAAGAATATGTGTAGAGCCAAGTATGGTAGTACATCCCTAAAAATCTCAAGATTTGAAAGGGGTATTAGTGACTTTTCTGTTGTTATGATAAATGTCCTTAAACACCCAAAAGGGAAGTATAACCAAAGATTAAAGGGGCCAATATAATTTCATAAGAGCACACATATATATAACTAAAAGTTACTTGACAAACAGCAAAGCCAGACAGGCGATACCTTCAGTCGAGTTCTTGGCCAGGAT
>NW_008348218.1:595700-624059 GCF_000622305.1 Nannospalax galili | reverse complement strand
AAATGAATTTTTCTGTATGAAACTGTGTATTTTAACAACGAAGTGGAGATCTTTTTTAAACATTAAAACCTCATTTAATTTTATGTCTTTTAGGTTTAAAACAGTTATACAATATTGTATAACTGTATTAATTGAACTGTAAACCTAGAAATGTACAGCCAATTTTGAAAGAGATGTACCCTAGCTCAGAAAAATGTTATTGAATAGGTTAATGCTGTTGTAGTGAAATGCTTCTTTTAATCAAAAAAAAAAAAAGAAAACTAGTAAGAAAATAGCAAAGTAAAATTTTAAGTATTTAGAATAAAAAAACAAAAACAAAAACAAAAACAAAACAAAAAACACGTGATCAAGTCAAGACATAGAAAGAAGGTGTTTATTTAGGTCTTTGGTTCCAGATAGATGAGAGTCCATCAGGGCAGGGAGACAAGGCAGCAGGCAGGCATGGTAGCTGGTGCAGGAGGCAGAGCACACATCTTCACACACACAGCAAGCAGAGAGAGCAACTGGAGGTGGGATGAGGCTACAAACTCTTTTTTAAAAAATTATTTGTTATTTTTATTTATGTGTATGAGTGTATTGTCAGAGTGTGTGTAAATGTACCTGTGGTATGTGTGCAATGTCCACGGAGGTCAGAAGAGGATTCCCCTAGAACTGGAGTTACAAATGGTTGTTAGTTGCTATGTAGGTGTAGGTGCTGGGATGGAACTGGAGACCTCTGCAAGAGAAGTCAGTGCTCTTAACTGCTGAACAAACTCTCCAGCCCTGAGGCTACAAACTTGTTTAAAAAAATAATTTATTGAGAATTTCATACGTGCATATAAGGTATTTTGGTCAAATCCATGCTCACTCCCTCCCCTTCAACTCCTCCTATATCTCCCCAACACGTTTTTTCTGACAACCCCATGTATTCTTTCTTCTTGCTTTTTTAAATTTTTTAATGGGGCTTTTGGCTACTCTCACATTTCCCCCTCTGAAGAGGTAACCCCCAAATCTTCTAAGGATTAGATAAAAGCTCCAAAATACTTTTGACATTTTTTGTGTTTGGAATGGATTATGTTGCTAAGAGGCCCAAGGTCATTGTGAGTTTTAGCCAAGAAACCGTCTACTTTTCTTTGGGGTCTTTTTACCTTAACTACCTAGCCAATTCCTACCTCCTATTCTTATCACACCATGCTGTGAAGACGTTACCCAAATTGCCAATAGGGAATCGGGACACAGACCACCCTGGCTTCTTCCAAGCTGAACAGGGATGCAGGGTGAAGCAATTAGTGTACCCCTTCAAGTGGGTCTATCTAAAAGACTCACAAATTACATAACTCTTGTCTCTAAGGGGGAAAGAAAGACCTTGAGTCATGAATAGGAGATGTGAAGGAGAAGTAAAGGCAAGAGTAATTAGCATTACAAGTTCTAGACAGGTAACTAGAAAAAAGAATAGGTCAGTTTTCAAATGTTCATATGAGAGTCCATTGAAGTTTCTTGACAAGGGCTTCCAAAAGCATCCCTCTATTGGGTTCTTCCTCATTTTTCTTTTGTCTTCCAAGGCTGGACTAGTTGGCTGGAAAGACGGGCTGGATACTCAGATGAGGGTCCAGTGACACTGCTTGGCACTCCTTTAATGAATGAGCGCAACCGTCAACAAGCCCAATTGTGACTATGTTTAACGATCAGGTTCAGAAGGGACTGCTGTATAGCATCATCTTATTAAAAGGACATGCAATTTAAAAGGATTTGGTGCTAGGACCCACATATGAGGGAGAACATGTACCGTTTGTTTTTCTGAGTCTGTGTTACTTCACTTAGTATAACAGTTTCTAGATCTGTCCATTTACCTGCAAATTCCATTATTTCATTTCTTTACTGATGAATAGAACTCCATTGTGTAAATATACCACATTTTTGTTTACTGCTCATCAGTTGAGGGGCACTTAGGTTTCTTCCATCTCTTAGCTATTGTGAAAAGAGCAGCAACAAACATGGTTGTACAATATGGATGAGCCCTTTGGGTATATGCCAAGGAGTGGTATAACCAGGTTCCATGATAGGTTCATTTTTAGTTTTTTAAGAGTTCTCCACACTGTTTCCATAAGAGTTACATGAGTTTGTAACCCCAGCAGCAGTGAATGAGCGTTCCCCTTTCTCCACATCCTCACCAGCATTTGGTATCATTTGTTCTCTTGATCCTAGCCAGTGTCATTGGGGTAAGGTGATACCTTAGGGTGGTTTTAATTTGTGTTTCCCTAATTATGATGTTGAACACTTTTTGAGATGTTTTTTAGCCATCTTTATTTATTTCTTTGAGAACTCTCTGTTTAGATCTTTAGCCCATCTTTTAATTGGGTCATTCGGTTTCTTGATTCTTTGTTTTTTCAGTTCTTTATATATTCTGGATGTTAAAACTCTGTCAGATGTGTCAGTGGTGAAGATCTTTTTCCATTCTATGGGTTTTATCTTCATTTTTTTGATTGCTTCTTTTGCTGTATAGAAGCTTTTTAGTTTAATGAGGTCCTACGTGTCAATTTCTGACCTTAATTCATCTTCAACTTTTGTCTAATTTAGAAAATCCTTTCCTACACCTATCTTGTAAGTTACTGCCAATATTTTCTTCTAATAGTTTTAGGGTTTCCAGTTTCATGTTGAGGTCTTTGATCCATTTGGAGTTGACTTTTGTGCAAGGTGAAAGATAAGGATCTAGTTTCATTCTTCTACAGGTGGAGATCCAGTTTTGCCAGCACCATTTGTTGAAGATGCTGTCTTTCCTCCATTGTGTGTTCTTGGCACCTTTGTCAAACATCAGGTGGCTGAAATTGCATGTACCTGGGTTTGGGTTTGCAATAATGTTTCACTGATCTATGTGTCTATTTTTGTGCCAGTACCATGATGTTTTTATGACTATAGCTCTGTAGTATACCTTGAGATCTGGCATAGTAATCCCCCCAGCGTTGCTCTTTGTGCTCAGGTTTGCTTTGGCTATCCAGGGTTTTTGTGTTTCCAAATGTATTTAAGGATGGTTTTTCTTAATTATGTGAAGTATGTCATCAGGATTTTGATTGGGATTGCATTGAATCTATATATTGCTTTTGGTGGGATGGTCATTTCCACAATTAATTATTCCAATCCATGAGCATGGGAGTTCCTTCCATCTCCTGGTGTCTTCTTCAATCTCTCTTTAACAATTTAAACCAATTGCTTATTATTGGTATATAGAAAGGCTACTGAGTTTTGTACGTTGATTTTATAACCTGCCACTATACTGGAAGTGTTGATCAGTTCTAGGACTTTTCTGGTGGAACTTTTGGGGTCTCTTAGGTATAGTATCATATCATCTGCAGAAAGTGATAGTTTGTCCTCTTCTTTTCCAATTAGTACCCCTTTAATTTCCTTCTCCTGTCTTATTGCTCTAGCAAGAGTTTCAAGCACTATGTTGAAATTTAGTGGAGTTAGTGGACATCCTTGTCTGGTTCCTGATTTCAATGGGAGTGCTTCCAGGTTTTTCTCCATTTAGAATGATGTTGGCTGTGGGTTTGTTATATATAGCTTTAATTATGTTGAGGTATGTTCCCTCCAGTCCAGTTCTCTCTAGGACTTTGAACATAAATGCATGCTGAATTTTGTCAAAAGCCTTTTCTGCATATATTGAGATGACAATGTGGTTTTTGTCTTTGATTCCATTTATATGATTAGTGATGTTTATTGACTTGTGTATATTGAACCTGCTCTGCACCTCTGGGATAAAGCCTGCTTGATCGTGGCGAATGATCTTTTTAATGTGTGTCTATATGGACAAGTATTTTATTGATAATTTTTGCATCTCTGTTCATTAAGGATATGGGTCTATAGTTTTCTTTTTTGGTTGTGTCTTTACCCAGTTTGGGTATTAGAGTGATTCTGGCTTCATAGAAAGAATTTGGGAGTTCTCCCTCTGTTTCTATCATTTAAGTAGTATTGGTTGGAGGTCTTCTTTACATGTCTGGTAGAATTCTGCTGTAAATACAACTTGGCCTGGGCTTTTTTTTAACTTGGGAGGGTTTGTATTACTGTTTAGATTTCCTTATATGTTATAGGTCTGTTTAAACTGTTGACCTCTTCTTGCTTTAACTTTGGTGGTTCCCATAGTTTTAGATATCCATTCATTTCTTTTAGACTTTCAAATTTAGTGGCCTATATGCTTTTTAAAGTATTCCCTTATAATGGTCTAGATCTTTTGGTTGTCTGTTGTGATGTTTCCTGTTTCTCTTTGATTTTATTGATTTGGAGTTGCTCTTTATTTCTTTTGGTTAACTGGGCTAAGGTTCTGTCCATCTTGTTTAGCTTTTCAAAGAACCATCTCTTAGATTCATTGATTTATTTTTTGTGTGTTCTTTTCTTTGTTTCTATTTCATTAATTTGTGCTCTGATTTTTGTTATTTGTCTCTTCTGCTGGGTTTGGGTTTCATTTGTTCTTGCTTTTCCACTGCCTTGAGTGCAATGTTAGGTCCTTTATTTTGGCTCTTTCTAATTTTTTAATGTAGGCACTTAGAGCTATAAATTCCCTCTTAGGACTGCTTTTAAAGTGTCCCAGAGGTTGTGTTGTGTTGTATTATCCTTTTCGTTGAATTCCAGGAATTCTTTGATTTCTTTTTTAATTTCTCCTTTGACCCACTCATTGTTCAGGAGTGTGTTGTTTAATCACCATGAGTTTGTGTAGTACATAGGGCTTTGTCCAGAGTTGATTTTGATCTTTATTGCATTGTGGTCTGATAGAATGCATGGAATTATTTCATTTTTTTTTTATTTGTTGGGGTTTGTTTTGTGGCTCAATATGTGGTCAATTTTTGAAAAAGTTCCATGGGGCACTGAGTAGAAAGTGTATTCTTTGGTGCTTGGTTAGAATATTTGAAAGATGTCTGTTAGGTCTGCTTGATGTATGGTATCATTTAATTCAGACATTTCTCTGTTTATTCTTTGTCCAATTGAGCTGTCTAATGGAGACAGTGGGGTATTGAAGTCCCTTACTATAACTGTCTTAAAGTCCTGCAGTGTTGTTTTTATAAATTTGGGTGCACCAGAGTTTGGTGCATATAGGTTAAGGATTGTAGTATCTTCTTGGTTTACTGTTCCTTTGATCAGAATGAAGTGACCCTCCTTATCTCTTCTGATTAGTTTCACTTTGAAGTCTATTTTGTCAGATATTAGAATTGCAACCCCTGTTTGTTTCTTAGTGCCATTTGCTTGGAATATTCTTTTCCATCCTTTTACCTTAAGGTAGTGCCTATCCTTGAAGGTGAGATGGGTTTCTTGCAGACAGCAAAGAGATGGATTTTGTTTCTTAATCCACTAATTTAGCCTGTCTTTTGACTGGGAAGTTCAGTCCATGACATTTAAGGTTATTATGAAAAGACTTGTATTGGTTGCCATCATTTTGATTGCTGTTTGTGTTCTCTGTCTAATTTTGTGTTTCTTCAATTATACCTTTATTTATTTTCTTTTGCTTCCCTGGGGTATAGTTGTTCCTCTCTCTGTTCTCTGTATTGCTTCAAATATTCTTTGGAGGTCTGGTTTTGTGGACAAGTATTCTTTCATGCTATTCATGTCATGGAAGATTTTTCTTTCCCCCCTCAACTAAACTAGACATTTTGCAGGGTAAAGTACTCTGGGCTGGCATCTATTGTCATGTAGACCTGGAAATACCTTGGTCCAGGCTCTTCTGGATTTCGTAGTTTGTGGTGATAAGTCAGCTGTAATTCTGATGAGCTTTCCTTTGTATGTGACATGTTGTTTTTCTTTTGCTGCTTTCAGTATTCTCTCTTTGCTTTATACATTTAGTATTTTTACTATGATATATCATGAGGAATTTCTTTTCTGATCCTGTGTATTTGGTATTCTATGTGCTTCCTGTATTTGTATGGAGATGTCTTTCCTTAATTTTGGGAAATTCTCTTCTACAATCCTGTTTAAGATGTGGTCAACACCATTAACCTGAAATTCTTCTCCTTCCTCTATTCCTATGATCCATAGATTTGGTCTTTTCATGGTGTCCCACATCTCTTGCATATTCCATTCTTGTTTTTCTAAATTTTTCATAATCTTTGCTTGAGTGGTCCAGTTCTTCAGCTTTATCCTCCAGTGTTGATATTCTGTTTTCCATTTCATTTATTCTAGCGATGAGGCTTTCCCTTGTTGCTTCATATTGGCTTACTGAGTTTTACACTTCCTTCTTCATTTCTGTCTGAGTTTTCTTCAATGTTTCTATCCTTTTTGTGAATTCATTTAGACATTTATCCCTATCTTCTTTTAGTTCTTTGATTTGTTTGTGTGTTCATATGTTCTTTGAATTTGTTGAATTCCTTGATGTTTATGATTGTTCCTTTAAATTCAGTGTCCTGGGTTATCTCTAGGGGTTCTCCTTATAGAACTCTCCTGTAAGACTGTTGGAGTTTGGTGGGGACATAGTGTTTTGGCTTTCCATTTTATTATTCTTTCATTGTGATTTTGGCATGTGAATCTCTTTCATTGTTTATGATTCTGATATGAGAATTAAGTTGAAGTATGCTTCTGCTTGTGTTATTGGCGTGCCTAGGTCCTTTCCTTATTGGTAATGTAAAGCTGGTTTGTACAGGTTTCAGGTTCTCTCAGGATTTATTATGGAGGGAAGTGATGGCTTCAGATCAGCTATTCAGGAGCACCCACAGAAGCCCAAGTCAGGTTCCAGTCAGGTATACTCAGGCTTCCTTCAAAGGTTTGGACCACTATTTTGAGCACCATGTGGAGGCAGTATCTGGGAGCTCTCATGCAGTCCCCTGTGTTCTCAGCCCTTACAGCAGAGGGAGGGCAGAACCTGGCACTCTCGGGAGGTGTCCTGAGATCACAGCCACTATACTGATGGAGGTTGGAGCCACCTTCTCAGACTGTCTCTGAGGCTACAAACTCTTAAAGCCATGTGCTTTCTCCAGAAAGACCACACCTCCTAAAGGTTCCATGACCTTTGCCAAACAGTGCCATCAACTGGGGACCACAGACCAAGTGTTCAAATACATGAACCTATGGTAGACAATACTCATTCAAATCACTACAGATGTATAAGCAGGAGGACCAGGAATTCAAGGCTATTCTCAGTTCCATAGTGAGTTCAAAGCCTGAACTATATCAGTTCTCTCTTCAAAGAAAAACAGAAATCAGAAAGAAAAGGAATGGTTTTGAAATTACAGACAGGGAGCTGGAGAGATGGCTCAGTGGATAAAGCACTTGCCATGCAAGTGTGAGGATTGGCATTTGGACACTTGACACTTAAAAGCCAAGTGTACATGGTGGCCTTCCTGTAACCACAGTGCTCAGGAAGAGGAGATGGGGTTCCCCAAGGCATGCTGGCTAGCTAGACTAACCAAATCACCAACTAAAGGTTCAGTGAGGGACTCTGTCTCAGCAAATAAAGTGGAGAACAAATGAGGACAACACCAGATATCATCCTTGGGCCTCCACGCTTATGCACATACACGGACACACATATCCCCACATACATAAATGTGAATACACACAAGTGAACATACCACACACACAGAGACATTCATATACACACGAGTAATGATGAGGTAAATAAAATTGCAGACAAGGAAGACATGGTTGTTAAAGCGTTCAGAGCCACTAAAAAGTAGCCAAGTACTTTACAACCAGATGACAGGCAAGATGCCCATGAGAGAGTCTCACTTATCTCAGCAAGAATGTGAAGGTTTTTTTTTTTTTAAACTCACTTAAATTATGTTGCTTTAGGAAGACTTCTCTGATTTTCCCTGACAGCACAGGGCTGCCAAGGAAAGTGTTTTCCTTGTTCATCCACCCAGCAGCTCAGACACCAATGCAGGTGTGGATAAAGAGGACCTGCTCCAGCTGGTAGTAGAGCTGGCTGTGTGAGTGAAGCTGAAGTCTTGGGGGAGACCTTAGGATTTAGAGATGCTGGAGCGTCTGCCAGGGAAAGCTGCAGGCAGCAGAGCCAACCAGAGACTGAGGCCACCTGGGCTGTAACTGGCAAGGCCATACAGACGGGGCTGTTCAAGTGCTTGGAGCTCACGTCACACCACCATGTACCTCAGATGCTGGGCATGGAGCTAGAAGAGTTAATATTTTCCCTCCTAGGTTTCAGTTTTGTCCTGGTCACATGCCGCCTGCCACCGTGTCCCTTCTTGTTGGAGTGGGAATGCTCATTTTGTGCCGCTGTGTCTTGTGAGGATATACTTAGGGTTTTATTTCACAGACGCCTAGGTCTAAGAATTCGCACTGAGTCTCAGAAGAGACTTGGAACTCGGACTTTGGAACAGTGTTGGAACTCTGAAGACTTTGGGGATACTTGGGAATAGATGAAATGCTTTTTACATTATGAGAGAGCCATGAGTCTTTAGGGCAGAAGTCTATGGTTTAGATATGAAATGTCCCTTGTGAGATATGTGTTGAAGTATTGATCCCTGATTGATGGTGCTATTTTGGAAGGTTTTGGAAACTTCAGAGGATAGGCCTAACTAGAAGGAAGTCGGTCCCTGAAACTATGTCCTTAGGGCTAGATTTTACTCTGGCTTCTTCCAGGATTCCCTCTCCATCTCCTGGCCACCATGAGGGGACAGCTTTTCTCCTCGGTGCCCTACCTGCCACAAGATGGCCTAGAAGCAACCAGTAACCATGCAGTTGGTAACCATGGAAACTTCTGAAATTGTGAGGCAAAACAAACTTTCCTTTTAAGTTGTTCCATAGGTATTTTTGTGACAATGACAAAATGTCTAACTAACAAATCTTAGAATCCATGTGTCCTTCGAGTGTATGATTCAGAGTCCTGCCTCGCAGATGCCATTGCCCTGCTCTTAAACTATGTTTCTCCAAATGTGGCCTGAATAGAGGAAAGCCTACCTTCTTTCATTGCTGGGTGTCAGGCGGTGCTGGTGTAGTCCCTGTTTACACTAGAACTTTCTTTCATGACTTCTTCCTTGCTCTTGAGGGAAGTGGTCCAAATTCTCTACAGGGGTCAGAAACTAACTTGTTCTCTAGTATTAGAGTCCATTTTCATTTCCAAAATACGGTGAGTTGTTTGTTTTTAGTTCACACTACTATGGTTTTCAGCTCCCTTTTGTTTCTAGCATCCTGGGAATTTCCTTTCTCGGTGCCAAGACTGGTTATTTTCATCAGAACTCCTATGTTATATTTTACTCAACTCTCTTAATTTGTTTGAAGTGATGATGTGTGCATATCTCTAGATCATCTCGGCTCCCAGTCCACAAATTTGTGGTTGATGATGTTTACTGTCTCTTCAGTAATCACAATAAATCTGTGATTTATATGTGGGTTAATCATAAAATTTAAAACTAAATAAATAGAATTTATAATATATATAATATTATTATTGATATTAGAGCCATCTGGCAAGCTTAAGATAGTATTTATTTTGGAGTGTGCTATAATTGACTATATTATTCACAATATAATTATGTTTATTTATAAACATATGTACCAGTAATAATATGTAACAATAATAATCAAAGAAGAGGAAAAGAAATTGAGGGGGGTGGGACATAGGGGAAGGTGGAGGGGACTGGGAGGGATAGAGATAATACAAATACAATACTCAGTGTAATCAATTCTCAAAAATAAAATAAAATTTGAAAAGAACAACAACAAAACAAACCAAAACAAAAAAACCAAAGTGTAATAATTCCATTACCAGATTTAAATACAGACAGGTGGGCCGGAGCACTGGTCCTGGCTCAGGAGACTCGTTGGGGGCAATTCTTCATGGAGTTCTTCATTCTTCCATGTCTTAGGAGAAAAGACACTGGTTCCCTCTCGGGGTTGTCCTTTGGAGACTCTGTCATAATCAGCCCTGGAGCACTGAGACCATGCCTCTGGAGCAGAGGACAGACATCCCTGCTGCCCTTACAAAGGATTTGTTTTCCCTCAGCGCCTGCTTTCTCTTTCGTAATGCTACCCTGTGCGGACATCTCCCTTAGAAGCTTAGGGGTTGGACACAACATGCTGATGCCCGTGTCTCTGGTTTTACACAAGTAGCCATAGTTTATCTCTGACCCTGGAGGCTCATGTGATTTGTCCATATCCATGAACCTGTAAACAGACTGATGATGGGTTACAGGAAGCAGGGTAAGCCTTAGAAAGCTTGTTGTTCCCAACAGGTTTACAGTAACTATGCTAGGAAGCTTTGGTGATAATTAGCTTCTAGTAAAAGACAAATTTGTGTGTATTTCTTAGTGAATTTTTGTGTGTTTCATATAGAACATTTAGCTATTTTATACATCCTCTCGCATCTGCACCCTCCCATAGATACCCCCACTGGATTTCATGCATCCTCTCATTTATATTAAGGCCTATCAAATGAAACTAGAGCACCAAGATGTCCCTCAGTGTAAGTTCATTCACTGGGGTCTAGTTATCCTATCTAGCAACCCTCCTTTAACGAAGATCAACTCTCCTTCACCCAGCAGTAATCAGCTGTTAATAGTTCTGCTAACATTGGGCCTGCTGCCCATTTCCACAATTCTATGCTGGGTTTTTGTCTGCTTGAGTTTGCATGGGTCTTGCATGCTGACACCATTGCTGTAGGTTCATATGAACAAGGTTCCAGGAGCCTGTAAAACAGTTTCCATATGGTTATGCACCTCCTCCCTGGCTCTTGCAATCTTTCAGCTCCCTCTTCCATAATGGTCACTGAGCCCTTGGTGGGTGAAGTTTAATATAGGAGTCCTGTCCAGGGACCCACACTCTGCAGATTCTTAGTCTCTGTGCTTTGGCCATTTGTGACCCTCTGTGTTCATTGCCCTCTCTTGTATGAGGGAACTTCATTGATGAGCGTTGAGAGATGCATTTGTATCCCCTCTAGCCCTTTTTCCATTATGTTCCATGAGCCGTAGGTGTAGAGTTTCCACTGTAGCTCTGTCATTTAGGGTTGGCCATTTCACACATTCTCTAAGTATTAGCAGTTGTGGAGCTCTGTAACAGTCTCTCTAAAATGACTATTTTTGGATATAACCCCTTGGCTTTCTACATGCTTTCAGTGTGGGTAAGAAGACTGAAACCTTGGTAGCCACCTGGATATCATGGGGGAGAGACAAATTTTGACATCACTGAAATGTACTAAATGTCAGAAGCTTACCATTCTAATAATTTTTATAATTATAAAAAGAAAAAATGATCAATTGAATAGGTACACACCTGTAATACCAGGACTTTGGAAACTGAGGCAGGAGAGGATTGAGTTTTGAGGTCATATCAGACCCTACCTCAAAATGAATAATAAGGAAACCAAACTATTTAAAGATACTATTAAATGTGGGTTTATATATTTCTTTGACCAAAGCCTCCTGATCATTTCTTCAATAAATCTATGTTGACAATGAATAAGAGTTGGTGCCAGGTAATAGAGTCAATACAAAATATTCACTGCTGTTCTCCCCTTTTAGAGGATACAAAAGAAGACAGTGAAATCAATTTTCAAGAGAGTTAAACAAGTGATAACATCTACGTTGAAGCTGGGACTCCAACCAACTCTGTAGTTTCTGAGGGCACCCGAACTAAGGAATACTAAGACGCTTTCTCCTCCCCTGTGGGTGAGAAGTTGGCCTGAGTCAGGTGGCTGAGAACTGCCATTTAAGCAGCAAAGCTTTTTTTTTTATCATACAAATAAAAGTTTGAGAATTTCATACATGCATATAAGGTGTTTTAATCAAATCCATGCCCACTCCCTCCTTTCCAACACCTCCCATGTCTCCCCATCACTTTTTCTTTTTCTTTTTTTCTTCTTTCATTTATTTATTTTTATGGGGCTTTTGGGTACTCTCACATTCCCCCCTCTGAAGAGGTAACCCTAAAATCTTTTAAGGATTAGATGCAAGCTCCCAAATACTTTTGACCATTTCTGGCTGTTGGAACAGAGTATGTTGCTAATAGGACCAGGGACATTTTGACTTTTAGCCAAGAAACCTGCTACTTTTCTTTGGGGTCTTTTTACCCTAACTGCCTAGCCAATTCCTACCTCTTATTCTTATCACACCATCCTCTGAAGAGGTTACCCAAATTGCCAATAGGGATGCAGACCTCTCTGGCTTCTTCCATGCTGAACAGGGATTCAGGGTGAGGCAATTGGAGTACCCCTTCTGTGGGTTTATCAGCTATTTTTATAAATGAAAAATTTACAAAAACATTTCATCTACAAAGCAAGTGTAAACATGAGTTTATCCTAGTGTAAGCCTGGTATTAGCTTTCTTACCCTCCCCTCCCGCCGTTCTGTCTGCACAGTCCTCTGGGCTCCTCATTCTAAGATCCTTACCCTCCTCTGTGAAACTCCAATCATCACAGAAACCAGTTTAAAAATTATGAGGCATGATGATTGCAGAGAATTGCAAAGCTGAAAGAAATGCATTCTACAAAGATCAGGTGTGTGTGTTTGAGCTCCTGCTGGGTGGCTCTGCCCAGCTCATCAGCAGGGCTCCAGAGTCAAGTCAGGTCTCCTATTCCTAGTTACCTGGCTGGTGACTTAGTCACAGACAGCTGCTTATGCAAAATTAGTTACCTGTAGTCACAGACCACTTAATCAGTGTTGGGGTTGTAGAGGAATTCTGCACAAAATCCATCACACTAACTAGGAAAACAGCTTACAGCTCATTTTCACTGGTTATAGCTGGTGACATAAAAGAAGCAAGCCTTTTCTTAGAAACCTGAATTTTCAACATCAGAAAAAGAAAAGTGTTTTTGCAGCAACGCTCCTTCCTCCCTGCTCTGTACCCAGAGGGGGAGGCTATTGTGGTCATTAGCTTTCCCTGTATTAAATCTGCTTGGTCTGCCTAGGCCATTTGATTTCAGGTTTATCCTAAAGCTGAAGAAATCGAGTTGCAGGGTATTTACTTGGGATTAATGACCAGTTAGGAGCAGCTGTGCCTTCTACCATTAACCCTACCCAGGTGCTAATTCCTAGAACATGCCCTGCAAGCAGAGGCCATTATTGCTGTTCAGAGCTGTGAATGCAGTCTCAGAGAATGTAAGCTTTATTTAAAGAGGAAGCCATTTTGATTGGTCAACATGACATATTTCTGGAGAATTAATGTCCTGTGTATAAGCAGTCTGATTGCCTGGAAATATCTCCCTGCACCGGTGCTGTTCAGCTGATAATCTACTTCAAGACACGGGCAGGCTGGAAGCTGAAGCAGGTTCTATTTTTGGCATCTAAAATCAATGCCCCACACTGGCAGCCTGGTCTGCTGCCTCATTATCTCCCCACCCCCCTGTTCAGTGCGCTGAGCGCAGCTTCCCTTTGTGGGAGATTAAAGTGAGTCAGGGAGTGTGATAAATGCTTTCAGTCATATCTGCTGTCATTTGAATAATACTAGATGTCAGGAAGAAATACGTCCCTAGCCAGTTCTAACCAACCAAACTCTTTTGATATTCTCTTTCCCCTTTAGTGCAATAAGAAATGATGACTTAGAAAATTGCCAACCCTCCACCCCCTCCAACACCACCAGAAAAAAACCCAAACAAAAAGCAGACAGCAAATCCTGCTTAGAATTGCAGGATGAGTTAGACAGTCTCTCTGCACTCTTTCCACATTTTCTTGTAAGTCAGGAAGCATGTACTCAGAAGAGGGCGTTTCCTGTATTTATCAGAAGACAGCATGGTTCTATTTTGCTGGAAAACCCAAGCTTCTGAAATATAAGTTCACAGTTTCTGACTAGACCTTGGTCTTTCTGCATTTAAGTTGCCTTCACCAACTCTACTTTTTTATGTTTCAGTGTTACTAACTGATAAAATGTGAAAAAGAAATGATGGTCTGATTACTTGCACATGTGGATGAAGAAGTGCGCCAGGATGCTCCAGGTACACCAGGTAGTGATATCCATGGTGACTTCTGATGAGTCACCCTCCATTTTCCTCTTCAGCAAGCAACAGTCCTCAGGTTCTCCTTTTTTTTTCTCCCCTATCTCTCTTTTGTCCCTCCCCTCTCTCTCTCTCTCTCTCTCTCTCTCTCTCTCTCTCTCTCTCTCTCTCTCTCTCTCCTCCCCATCTCTCCTATCGCTTCTCCTTTGCCCTAGTGAGACTAGCTTTCAAGAAGGGATCTGGTGGATTTGTTCCTGATGATGGCAGGAATCTTCACAGGGTAGCCATGGACTGGTATACTTTGAGTGCCAAATTTGGTAGACCTATCTGGTCATTTCAACTCCAAATGGCCTCCTGCGACACTGTTATCTATCACTCTTAGACCAGGGCTGAGTGCTTCAGGGCTTTATATTGTCTGCTAGAAAACCAGAATTCCCAGAAAAGAAAGCCTTTATTTTGGGCTTTTGCTGATTTCAGTGGTATAATTGTTCTCATGAGAGCCAATTTCAACCACCAGTGCAAGGGCATGGGACATGGAGTGGGAGGATAAATGCACCGTGGGATCCCATGAGCTATAGGGGTTTTCCTGCCTCTTTAGGGTTTTCATTGCTTTGGTTTTGGTATTAAATTTTCCTCAGTGTAGGACAGAGCGATGTCTGGGATTACACAGTGAACCTTAAGCTTAACTCCAGTCTTTTTCTATTGCTTTGTCTTTATGATTTAGGACAATTTAATGCCATTGAGATTTTGCTTTCTTGACTATAAAATAAAGGCAATGCATAACTCTTAAAAACTCTCAGATGTGTTCTAAGAATAAAACTGCATATAATAATATGTGAAAGAAACCAGCACATTAGTGACTCAATACGTCCTTTCAGCATTATAAGAACTGACTTTTATTTAGAGAATATAAGATCTATTATTGCTTTTGCTACTACTAAGTTAAAAACAGTAAGAAACAGCGACCATGAAAGAGCTTACATGCAAATGACCATTATCAAAGATTAATTTTCCACCTTGAACTAATAAAGGGTTTTGAAAATCTATGATGGTTGCTGGGCGAGGGATACTATTGCTCTTCTTTAGGGATAGACTCCCTGATAGGCTTCCTATGCTCCAGTGGATGCCCCTACACTATGTACATGCTGGCTTGACTAAGTGGACTCAGTGGGTTAAAAAAAAAAAAGAGTATGTGAGTACTGACAACTGATTCCTGCTAGAAGAGGAACAGCTGACTCTCCTAGAACAAAGACCTCTAGATAGGCTGACTAGATTCACCAGTAGGGCAAGTAGTGGGGAATGGCTGGGGGTGCTGACAACACAGCAGACAGTAGCAGAGATATCAGAGTATAAGGGCTCTAGAGGGGGGAGGGAGGCTATGGGAGGGTGCCATCTGGGAAGTGGGTGTATAGTCGAATAAGATGGTTTGGGATGTTCTGTGTGATATACATACATACACACACACACACATACAAAACAATCAAATTTTTAAAAATGTTTTATATTTGAGGAGAAAGCATGGAAATTTATGTCATGCTAATTAGGAGAGGTGATAAAAATTACCACTGAAATCAACCCGATGACTTTGTAGACATACACAGGCACCAAGGATCCAAGTGCAACCGATTATGACTAGTAATAATCAGATACATACAGATTGGAGATGCAAGCACCAACATCACAGTGTTAGTAGCAAAAACAATGAGTCTTTCTGTAAGGAACAATATATCTAAAATGGAATGGAGATCTTTTTTAAAGGTTAAAAACTCATTCAATTTTATGTCTTACAGGGCTTATACTGAGTTCAATATTGTATAACTATTACCTCAACTGTGAACCTAGAAACTTCACCCACTTGTGAAAGAGATGTACTCTTGCTCTGGAGTGTGTTACTGAATATGTTAAATCTACAGTGAAATGCTTCTTCTAATCTCATGTAGTTATTAAAAATAAAAAATGATTAAAAAATAATAATTAGTAGATGTGAAAAACATCATCATTGAAATCTACCCGATGGCTTTGTATCCATGCTCAGATGCCAAGGAGCTCAGAAAGTAATAGACTGTCACTAGTAATAATCAGATATATAGAGATTAGAAACACATGTGCAAACATCTTAGTGTCAATTGCATTCAAAATGAATTTTTATGTATGAAATTGTGTATTTTAATAATGAAATGGAGATTTTTTTAAAGGTTAAAACCTCATTTAATTTTATGTCTTATAGGGTTTATACTGAGTACAATATTGTATAACTGTAATAATTCAACTGTAAACCTAAAAATTTACAGCCAATTTTGAAAAAGATGCACCTTAGCTCAGAAAATTGTTATTGAATATGTCAATGCTGTTGTCATGAAATGCTTCTTCTAAGTATGTGGTTATTAAATAAATAATTAACTGGGGAAAAGAAAGAGTATGTGAAGCTGGGAGGAAAAAGCGGTGCTGGAATATGGGAGGAAATGGAATAGAGGGGATGGGGAGTAGATTTGATCAAAACACACTATATGATGTATGAAATTATCTATAAACTAAAACATGTCTTATTACTAATTCAATGAATTCATGTGAGTGCACTAATTGTAAACCTTTGTTTTTCTAAAATAAAGAAAATGTAAATAATGTTTAAAGAAGGTATAAAAAAATTAAAACAAAACAAGCTGGGTGTGGTGGCACATGCTTTTAATCCCAGTACTCAGGAGGCAGAGGCAGGTGGTTCTCTGTGAGACTGAGGCCAGCCCAGTCTACACAGAGTTTCAGGCTAGCTGGGGCTACAGGGAGATCCTGTCTCAAAAACAAAACAAAGCAAAAACCTGAAGAAAATGCCCAATGCATGTGGAGGGAGGTTGTAACATTTCTTTCTATGATTTTTCCTTTCCAGAACATTGGTGAATGAGCTGGTCGAGAGCTGGTCAAGATCTGACACCCTCATTGGGGGGATGGTGAGGAACATGACCAATATACTTATTTCTCTTCTTGCCTAAAGAAACTGTGTAGCATGGTGTTAGCTATTGGTCCATTTGGTTTTGAAAAATACCTAGTATCTCTATGAAAAGATTTTGCATTTTAATAAGGATAAGGAATTGTGATTCAAGAGAATGGATAAAATAGCTTACATCCACTTGTATTTGCTACATTCTAGAGATGGCACTGAGCCTTTGAAAAAGGATTAACCCATTTAGTCCTTACAACAGCCTATGAGATGGGCACTATTATCCCATTTACAAATACAAAATGTGAGACTTTGAGATGTTAAATACTTTGCTCAAGGTCACAGAAGTGCAGAGTAGTTAATCTTTAATTATGAAATTTCAAGCATCAGTAAACCTGTATGTAAAGCAAATTGGGGGAAAAAGAAACTTCTTCAGGTCTTCAACGATCTTACCTCACAGGCAGTCTTTGCTCGGATTACTTCTTAACACTTGACTACAATAAGTTCTTTGAGGGCAGGAATTTTATTCTGTTCATTTCAGCATCTTCTTACTGTTGCTGACACAGTACATTGCACAAAGTAAATCCTCAGCCAAGGATAATTGAACTAAATCTGTAATTTACTCTACAATTTGTGTACAATGCCCAGTACATGATACATATTTTTCTGAGCACTGGAGGGAGGATAGTAGGAATACAAAAACACTTCTTGGTTTTATGTAATTTACAGTATGTCAGAAAAATACTAGCTACAGAAAAATTGAGGAAATTCAGAGGAAAATGTAGAAAAAAAGGGGAAGGGACGTTGCTGAGGGAGGTTAATGAGCAAAGAGCAAATGAGCAAAGTTAGCTGCGTGGGTGTATGGGCAGGAGTGTGGGTGCGGAGGGAAGTTACGCCTGATCCGTTACGGAACAACGAGTTTCCTGTGGCTGGTGCAGAGTGAAAGAGGGGAAGGTAGGGGTGATTCAGTCAGGGAGCTCAGGGACCCTTCTAAGGTCCCTTAATTATGGGCCTTTATAAGGCTCTGTAAGGACTCTGACTTCAACCCTGATGAAACGAGAAGCCATTGAGCAGAGCACGAGTGATGTGACTCATATCTTAAATGGATCATTATGACTACTGTGTTGGGCTCCTTCTATGGTGGGGGAGCTGGCATTCAAAAGACCAATTAGGAAGCCACTGTAATAATCTAGACACATAATGACGGTGGAGCAGGGAGACCTCAGTAGAGATGGCTGAGGTGAGAGGGAGACAAGGATGATTCTAAGCACCTGGAAGCCTGCGGGGGTTATAACTTGAGATGGGGAAATGATCAGTGATGCTGTCATATGAGTTTATTTATGGTTGCA
This sequence comes from Nannospalax galili, assembly GCF_000622305.1. Classification (NCBI taxonomy): domain Eukaryota; kingdom Metazoa; phylum Chordata; class Mammalia; order Rodentia; family Spalacidae; genus Nannospalax; species Nannospalax galili. Next base: position 605,945 of record NW_008348218.1, on the reverse strand, counting down.
GGAATGGATTCTTGTTTTCTGCCATTTTGAAGAATAAAGGGACAGGAAGAGCAAGGTCTCAGCACTCAGCCAAGTTTTATTGAAAGCAGAAGCACACATACACACATAATACACATACATACACACATGCAGATAAACATTCACATGCACACACATACACTCAGATACACATACACACACATATACACACATACATATGCACATGTATACGCACAAATACACACATACAATACACATGCATGCATACACATACACACATAATACACATACTCATACACACATACACATATGTACATAGAGAAAAAGCAAGAGTGAGAGTAAGAGCGAGCAAGCGAGAGAGAGAGAGAGAGAGAGAGAGAGAGAGAGAGAGAGAGAGAGATCCTAAATAGGAAGGTGATCAGGACCAGGAATCAGAGTTTGCTTGGCAGAGCAAAAATCTTTATATGTTCGGTAATAGGGTGACTTTCCTTTTTCTCTCTTGAAATTGGCTAGCTCAGGCTATCATGGAGGATGGATACTCCAAAGAAAGGGAGGTTGATTGATCCCTACACAGGAGACCTTACCTCCTCTCCAGATTTGAAAGCCGCACCAAGCAGTTTCCTCCTGCGAGGGAAAAGCCCACCAAATCTTTGTCTTGGAGAAGAACAGGAAGTTGGTCATCTTAAATGTTTAAGTGAAAAGTACGCTAAGCTTCCTAGTCTTTTTTCCCTGCCTATCTGCCTACCAATGAGCCACCTGACTCCTAGTACTTCAGCTAGGAGAGCAGGTTTGGTGCTGGTGGTGGTGCTCATTATTCGACATGTTAAACGGAAATGTCTAGCAAACATACATCCACTAAGCAGACAGACATGGGACTATGAACATCAGAAGAGAAAGTTGGAGTGACCAACATCTGAATGGAACTTAAACAAGAGAGGAGCACAAAGAATTTCAAATACTAGCTCTTCAGGACCTAAAGTCAGGGGTTAAAATATGATTTAATAAAAATACTAAAATGTGGTAAAAAATTTGAAGAAATAGGAGCTGGTGAGATGGCTCAGCAGTTAAGAACACTGATTGTTCTTGCAGAAGACCTGAGTTCGAATCCCAGCACCCATAGGGCAGGTAACATGGTCCATAACTCCAGTTCCAGGGGATCTGACAGCCTCTTCTGTCCTCTGCGGGCATTGCACGACATTGGTGCACTTATCCACATGTAGGCAATACATACATACACATAAAATAAAAATAATAAATAAAATATTAAAAAATTTTGAAGAAATAAGAATGAAATTGTGTCCTAGAAGAAAGGAAGAGGAAAAAGAAAAACAGCAGTATTTAAAAGAAAGTGGCAAAGAAATATGTTAATCACTGTTGGCAGCTTAAATAAGATAGGAACTAATATTGACTGAAGACTCAGCAACGTGACCTTGACAAGAACAATTTCGGTGATTATGGCAAGAAAAGCCTAGTGGCATGAATTCAGGAAAAGGATGGGTTCAGAAAGTTCAGACAGTGAGCAGAGGCAACTCCGAGGAGTTTTGCCGTACAGGGAGAAGGAAATGGAAAGCTGGGGAGAAGAGATGAGGAGCCTGTTGGTCATCTATGACTATGTCTTAAAATGGAGCAGTCACAGGCAGAAATGAAAGTGGGCCATGTAAGGGAGAACCAGCTCAGGTGTCCTTTAGAGGAGAGGAGAAATGAGATTCTGTACAGGCCTGGAGGAGCTGGCTTTGGGTGGGATCGTGTGCACATAATGGACAATAATCAGAGGGAAGTCACAGGACATGTGTATTCATTCTTTGGCCAATGTTTGCTCAGATTATTTTATTTTATTGTTTTGGATGTGTGTATGTGTGTGTGTGTGTGTGTGTGTGTGTGTGTGTGTGTGTGCACGTGCGTGAGTGTGTGTGTGGGGGGCGGGCGTTACAATAGCGAAAATGTCCCATAAAACAAGACTGTCAACTGGTTAAGAGAAGATGACTCTGGCCTGGATGAAAAGCATACTTTTCAGTTTCGCTGGCCAATGACCTGGTCATAGGGTCACAACTAGGAAGGCAGGTTCACCTTATGTCATGCTAGAACATTAATGAGACAGTGAACTTTTCCTGCCTGGAATCCCCACTCCCTAGTGCAGGGCTTATGGACCGGGCCACAGACACATGGCTCTCCATAAGTAGCCCCACTTTTCTGAATTCTTCAGGAAAGCATTACTTGTCCTTTTCTTCATACTGCTTTTCTAAACATGCTTTATCTAATGCTGTGGGTTGTCTCCAACATCTTGGATTTCTTTACGACTTTTCTCTAAATCTTCCTTCCCCTCCCTTCCCCACCATGTAGCTGCTAGTCCACCATATGACTGACCGCTACGCCAGCTCTAAACCAGCAGGGCTTCCTGGCTGTTTTCCTTCTCCCCTCCATTCTTCTAAGGACAACTGCTGAGTTTTATGACTTGCCTGTCCTGAGAATTTTTCTTTAAATTCTAATAAAATTATCCTAAAGCTTCTGTTTGAGTCCACTCTCAAAGTCCTTTATGAATGAGACTAAGAACACTGAAAGGGGAACCCCATTTTCCCCTGTGTGTATATTTGTATGTGAAGACTCCCTGGGTGTGTATAAGTAATACATAACTTATCCAAAGGGAATATGAGATCATTTATTATGAGCCAAGCATGAGTGACCAAGGTCCAGGTCACTGAATGATATGTTCTATTGTGTAAATTGTTACATGAACTTCTTCTAGTCCTGGAACAGAATAAAGCCACAGATCAATGCAATCACCAGGGACATTGATGGGGACAGCAGGAATATCTCTGCTAAGGGCTTCATATGCTATTTAGTGACATTCTTAGCTTTAGGGGTGGTAAAAGCTAATAGTCTGATAATACATTAAGGATTTTAACTAATAGTAAAAAAGATATTAGGTCAGGCACAGAAGTGCCAATAAATGGCTGTTAAGGGGATTAAGGGGAGCTCAAGATCATTTTGGCTCTGATTTGCAGCATTACAAATCTCTACTATCATTCAGTTCTAATCAGTCAGTCTGTAGACTCTTCACCATGGCTATAACTTTTCTTAGAGAGCTTCAGTTCACAATACTTATAAGGTATGCATATGTGAATTTATGTCTGTTCACATATGTATATGGCAAATATGCATATATGTCAATATAATAAAATGAACAGATTTGAGATATAAATGTGCATATACATGTTCATTTTCATGCAGTGCTATGCATATTTGAGGGTCTCTTTCTATATATGTGCACATGTACGTCACAGTCATATTCCATCTAAGGTAGAAAACAGTAATAAATAAAGGGATTCACATTCTGTGAGATTTCCAAATTCTGATACTATAAAACCACTTAAAAATTTCCAACCTTCTACAGGCATTGTTGTTTATTGTTAAAGATCAGTCTTTTTTTTGTTGTTGTTGTACTTCCCAATATTAAATTAAAATGACAGAGCGGTTAAGTATATTTAGGACACTTTATTTAAAGTGTTTTCCAATCAGGAAACAATGCATTTCTTAAAGAGTGGATTTTGCAATGAGTCAGCGGCTGCCTTCCCTCCCTTAACTGAAGCGAGAAAGAGTCCAGGGTGCTCTTTAGTCCAGACAAAGCTGCGATGATTGGGAGAATGAATTGCAAATGAGGAAGACAATAGGGAAGAAGGTTCTTTTGTGGAGGGAGAGAGGGTGAGTGTTGCAGAAAGGACACTTAATAATGACAAGTGAGGCTCCGAGAGCACTTGGGGAATGTGAATAATTCAGCAGCCACTAGAGAAAAGGAACTCCTTGGAGAATGTCAATCTATGGGTGCCAAATTGTGAGGTAGGGTGAAACATGTGGGCCTTTCCAGAATGGCCACAGCTGATGAGAGGTACAAAACAGTAAGTGCAGCTACCTTTCAATAATTTTTTTTTTTTTTTTTTTTTTTTTTTTTAGTGTTCTACACTCTCAATTAAGAGAAATACAAACTGCTTCCAAACATGCCTGCCAAACCGCCCTCCCCCTTCCTAACAGACTTTAATTCATTTGGCAGATTCCATGATTTCTCAAAGAGCTTTCAGTTATTGAAAGACTTCCCAGTTTAACTTCAATTGTCTAAATCATTCTATGGTGTCCACACCATTATGTCATGGAAGGCTTATGACTGCAGAGTCAGGAAGCTAGGCAGAGGTCATGGAAATGTGCCAGGTCACAACTTCTGATCCTGCCATGTTATTCCACCAGTGCCTCCTTCAGTCATGTGTAAGCTCCAGAGTCTCATGTCCTGGGAAGTGGACTCTTTGGGCAATGTCATGATGGTGTGGAAATCGGGCTCTCTCATGGCCCTGACTAAATATGCTGGCTGGAACTCTACCAGCAGAAAGACAAACCCACACCCAAGGATCTACTTTTGTTAAGAATGTGTCATGGCCTCATCTTGGTTGAAGCCAATCTGCCATGGACTGCTGCTCTTCTCCATGGGAGAGCAGGTTGATGAGTGAAATCCACAAGGCCCTACGCAAAAGTTGAAAATTAGCTTAAGAAATCAATCTATTGGCAAAAAAAAGGTTAGAAACCCCCTGCCAAGGTTAGCTTGTAGCAGATAGAGCAGGACTGGAAAAAAACCCATGCTAGAAAATGAGCCATAAAATCCTCAATCCTTTGTCTAGGGCTGTTGTTAAAGTTTCTAAAGTTCCTCTGCAACCCTCTTCCTCCCTTGGAAGTACAGTCTTTCTTAACTGTTTTTGCTTCATTTCCTACTGATGCAGATCTCCCAGAGTTGAAGGACTTCTCTCCACCCAGATGGGCTTGACCCAAGGACCAAGGTCAACAGTCAATGGTCACCAGAAGTCAACTTGAGAGAGTGGCTCTTGAGTTCATTGTTTCATGTTGATGAGAAATGACGACAAAGACACAGGAGGAACAAGCAAAAGCAAGCTTATTTAGAAAAAGCAAGAAAATCCAAGACGCCCTTTGTGGGAAGTGCCCCAAGGGGGTTGCCATTGAGCTGCACGTCTGGGGCTTTTTATAAGACTTAAGGCAGCAGCTGGACGAAGACAAAGAATTGATTAACTCCCCAGGTGTATTGTAGGTCAAGAAAATAGGGGGCCATGTGCTCTGTGCATGTCCGTGTGGCCTAATCGAAATGACTGGAAGCTGCCCATCTCACCTTAGAGGGGGTGGTCACAGTGCTTGCTTGCTTTGTCAGCTGCTGACCTTGGCTCATCTCCAGGTTACTGCCGAACTTGGTTGGCATTGCCAGTCCCTGACCTTGGCAGTGGTTGCTAATTGCTAATTAAACCATTCTCTCTTTATTTTTCTCTTTTATATGAGCAGTTTATAGTATACCATGGACCCTTGCCTTACTGCCTATAAGGAGCTAACTCCTGTCATAGCTACCCAGATGTAGCCATGAGTGTTCTTGGTTGTCTCATTATTTTCTTGGTTGCCTTGTCTTGAGTGGTCTCCTTCTTGGAGTAGGTAGAATCTTTCTAGGAACCATCTTTCCGCAAAACTCAGTTTATTGCAATTAGATGCAAGAATGCAAGAAAGGGCAGCAGTGCCTTTGCTCCTCAGTAGGGGAGAGGTGCTTCCTGGGAGCCAGCCAGAGCCTGCCAAGACTGGCCTTTACTAGAGCCTTCCCCAGAACCCTGTCTTTCCTCTCATATGCTCAACTTGTCTGTCTCATACTCAGCTGCAAGCTCAGTATTACGAACTTGGCTGATCTAGCCTTAATGTTCCCTTTAGACCTAACCTTTGCTTTGACTATAGGACAGTGTCCATGTGTCTCTGTCCACTTCCTTGTTCTCAAAGAGAGGACCTGGAACCTCCTCTGGGGTTCAAACCCTCGCAATAAGCTAGGAGGTAAGATTTATGTTTCTAATCTTTTAAAGCTTTAAAGGAAAAAAGTATAATTACATTTATTTATTTATTATTTATTTATTTTTGTGCATACATGGCATGGCATGCAGACAGAGGCCAGAAGACAACTTGTGGGAGCTGGATCTCTCTTTATATCATGGGGGTCCTGGGTATTGAACTCAGGTCCTCAGGATTGGGGGCAAGCAATTTTATTCACTGAACCTTCCCACCAGCCCTAATCTTTAAAGCTTTCTACTCATTGTGAGGATGACTGAGAGGAACCCCTCCACATTCCACACAGTGGCTAGACAGTTAAGATTCAGGAAGCTACTTTTCAACTCCTGTGACAGTGATACCAGGGAACACGGGATTCCCTTTCAACATCTGTAGTTTTATTTATAAAATAATTTAAGAATGGACTCAGATGGAAATTTTAAGATAATCTTATTAGGATTTCAAGAAAAATTTTCAAGGCAGGTGATCCATAAATCTTACCAGATGCCCTAAGGAGGAGAATGGAGGGGAGAAGGAAAAAATCATAAGGCCATGCATGTTTATAGCTGGCATGGAGCATATGGTGGATTAGCAGCCACATGGCTGAGAAGGGAAGGGAACTTTAGTGAAAAAAGTAAGAAACCCAAAAATGTAGGGTTAGCCCAGAGCATTAGAGAAACCACTCTTAGAGAGAGAGAAGAAAAGAAGAGCTTACACCTTTCCGATGTGGCAGATTTATAGAAAGCTACTCGTCTGTGGCCCAGTCCACATGCACTGCACCAGAGGGCAGGAATACTGGGCAGGAAAAGCTCGTTAACATGCTAGTTATTTTGCCTATCACTTTAGCAGGCCTTTAAGTGAACCCACCTTCCTGGGGGTGGCCTGGGACCAGGTGATTGACCTACAAAACTGGAAAGTTAGGTCTTCATCCAGGACAGAAAATCTTATTCCTTTGACCAGTGTTTTCTTAAGGGGCATTTTGCTACTGTAACAACAGGATACTTGTCTTGAGTCCAGGTTAGAATTTAGCTCTCACCAGATACAAGAAAATGCTTGTACATCAAGGCACACTGTAAAATTATGTATGGCCCTTGTTCCATGGCAGCTTCCAAGTAAGGACAAATAAGTTCAAAGGAGCCTGACTTTCTCCCTTCTCTGCTTTAATGTGTATGAACTTCTCAACAGCCTGCCCCTCTCTCCCTCTCCCTCTCTCTCTCCCTTCCTCTTTCCCTTCTTCCCTCTCTCCTCCCTTCCTTCTTTCCTTCATTATTTCTTTTCTTTTTCCTTCCTCCTCACTTTCCTCCTTTTTTTCACTTTCTCCAATGCTGGTGGGTTTGGTGGGTCACAGGCAGGGCATGGAGGAGCTATCTGGGTACTCAGCATAGTTAAAATACCAAGTGTCTATGTCACAACTCCTGGGCAGCAGAGTTTCAGGAGATCAAGGTGCATAGATGTCCATCCAGATGGCTCTGGGAAGCTCTAGGTGACCGTGATGGTGTAGTGACCCTGTGTCTAGCCATATCTGGCCATAGGCTCCACCACACACTGGGGCGTCCCTGAACTTCCCAGTACGGTGAGATCCTTGCTCACCTATCCACATACCTCCATCCTCGCTGTCGTCATTGACTTTGCTCAGTACTTCTTTACCATCCTTCTACATCACTAGGCAGCTCATTGCATCTTTCCTGTTCTCATGTTCTTCTTGCTGACTAATGTATTCAGTCGTATCCCTGAGGGTATGGATTTTTTTCTCCCAGGCAGTAGGTACTCATTCCCTTGAGCACAAGGTCTAGGGAAAACAGAACCAACCAGAATACTACTTTTAACCAGGATGGTAGTTTGGAAAAACATCAAACACCAGAACTGTTCATAATGGCAAGACTCTCCTCTGACAAACCAAGCAGCTTGTGCCTTTTTAGAACCTCTTAAGAGGAACACTTACTTCCACAGATATAGAAGAAACAACCTCAGATAAGCCTATAGCAGATTCTTTCATACAAATATCTTAAGACATGATGAGACAACATAAGCAATTAGCTCAAATCCAAGCCAAGGAATGAGTCTGGAAAGGCTGGGGGCTCCTGTAGACCCTATAGATCATGTTTGTGTTTGCCAGGAATGCCTGGTAACATGACAGATTGGGGGACACCCCAATCGTCAGGTCTAATCAAGGGTGCTGCCTTATGTGAGAGGGCTGCTTCATCACTCCAGAGGCCCTCTGCTTCTTACCTCTCCCCTTAGGTCACTCAGTTTTCTTGGGCTCTACCCTATAGGACATCCTACAGATTTGGAAAAAGACCATGGTCTGGTCTCAAAATAAGTTGAGTGGTAAGAAATTTAACTAAAGGATGGAAGGAACTATACTTAGTCTTGACAAACTTGTACCCCTGAGGAAAGAAAGATCTTGGAGGAAGCCATGAGACATAAAAATTGAGTGTTTGCTCAAAATCCCATTGACTGCCTTCCTCGAGTGCTGATCCTCACAGATGAGGAACCCACTGCTTGAGAATGCAGTGGCACATTAGAGACATCAGTGATGATGGAAAGCCTCCTTGCAGGGAAGATAAGTTGTACTGAGAAGCCTATTAAAAATGATAAGATCAGAGAGGCTACTCAAAAAACATCCTGCCCCATTTCTCAGGAGGCTAGTTGAAACCTTAAGAAAATTAAGGTTACTGTAGCTGCTTCTACCTCAGCCCCCACATTTGGCTGTCAAACAGAAAGAAATTCTGCATAGCCATCTTCAGGTTTTTACTTTTTTTTCTTTTAATGGGCATCTATTTTAGTCTTATCAATGATTAGGCTGAGATATGTGTTGTTGAGATCTAAGTTTCCTACTTAATTCTATTAAGGTTCTTTAGAAATGGAAATTGGATTAAGGATTGCTTAAGGCTATGGAGAAAATAATCAGATCAATAGTCTAAGTTGAAAACTGGCAAAGACATAGAAATCAACTATATCCTTTTAAATGTTCAAATAATCAGTCATAGCTCGTTTTATTTTGCCTTACTCTAAACAAAATTAAAACAAGTTTTAATAATCATTAATTGCATTTTCTATAACTAGTGATATACCAAGTTATTGATTCATTGACAAAAAATTATACAATTTTAATAATTTTATTGAACCTCCTTCAAAAGTAAAGGACGTATTTAGATGCTCAACTGTAAAGGACATTCATCTAACCTGACTCTTCAGTTAGCTGTGTTGTTATGGAAGCTCAGAAAACATTCTCATTTGTGCTTCATACCCAAACCATCTATTTTTTTTTAGATGCTTTGAAGATATTTGTAAACCAAAGATCCCTGACTTCATTTAAGCAGGAGGAAGCTGTCTAACTTAATAAATATGTAGTCTCATCATCCATTAGTAGGAGATAAATGCTTTGGAAAACGAAAGGTAGAAAGGAATTGTAGGTACAGTCCTCTGGCACCAATGAGCAGTGAGACTGTCACATCTGCAAGAAAGTGGGGACAGAAGAGGTGACTCACAGATGATCAAGAGGGATCAATCAGAGGAGAGGAAGTGGCTGAAGGATATAAAAGAATGTTCTAGAAGCTTCTAGAAGGCCAGACACTGACAAATCGGGGGTGATGGCACAAAGGAAAGTATGAAGTAGATAGAGTGGTGGTTATGGGACAGACAGAAGAATGGTAAGACCTCCCAGACATGTTTGATTCAGTAGCACCAGGAAGAACTTTCATCTGACTGAATCTTATTTTGTTCCTCATCTCATCTTGGCTCTTTGTTTGCAGATGCCAAAATGTGCATTTCTCTCCTGCTCCAGGGAAAATGTTAGTTCTTTGGTATTACCTTTCTGCATCGTTCTCCTGTTCAGGTTTGTCGTCTCTGTCTTTGAAGTCTCTTTGAAGTCTCGCTAGCTCATGAAATTATTAGTAAGAATTTCTGGTATAGGCCTGTGATCTCAACATTTGGGGTGTGGATGCAATATCAGGAATTCAAAGAGAGCCTGGGATACATGGACTGTGCTGGATAGCTTTAGTGTCAACTTGACACACCTGGGTTGAGGAGCCTCAATTGGAGAATTGCCTCCATTGGACTCGCCTGTGGCCATGTCCATGGGGCACCTTCAGTGAGGTGGGAGGACTCAGCCCACTGTGGGTGGTGCCACCCCTGGGCAGGTGGGCCTATGTTGCATAAGAAAGCAGGCTGAGCAGGGACCAGGGAGCAAGCCAGTAAGCAGTGATCCTCCATGGCCTGTGCTCCAGCTTCTGCCTCCAGGTTCCTGCCTTGAGTTCCTGCCTTGGACTCTGTGATGAACTGTGACCTGGGAGATATAAGGTAAAATAAACCCTTTCCTCCCCAAGTTGGTATGGGTCAGAGTATTTTGTCACAGCAATGGAGAATTAAACCAGAAAAGTGGACCCTGTTTAGAATCATCTAAAAAAATCTGGCAAA
>NW_008348218.1:590107-595623 GCF_000622305.1 Nannospalax galili | reverse complement strand
ATATATATATATATATCCATAACCTACACATGCTTATACTTTTATATTGTTTATAGGGTACCAGAATGGCTTATAACTGAATGGTCACATAAGTTAATTGGTTAAATTAGCCTAAATTCCTTTCAGTTTATAGAGTAACTGGAGTTTCAGTGCAAAGTTCCTGGCTATAGCAGCCCCCACAGTTTAAGTTTGGCCACCAGAACCAGGGTGCCAAGAGACAGCGTAATGGTGAGGGTGAAAGAGGAAAACTTTGGTCAGCGTGGTCATGTTGGGGGAGTAAAGAGAGGTCTAATGACATCAGTCCATTTTTCAGGTACTGACCACTCGTCAAAGAAGTATCTTTTTGCAGCAGATGGAGACAGTTGTGAAACTCTACAACTGGTCAAATGCAGAGAATAAGCTTCTGGGCGTGTCCAGCCCTAAGTGACGCATCTACACTGTGACTTCCGCATCTAAGTCAGGGAATATCCTGGAACAGGGAATAGAAGGAACGTAAACACATCTCTCAGTTCTCACCAGACAAGCCTCCTCATGAAGCAGATGGTGACTAACCTAGACAACCACAACTGACCAACATGAAGAGAACAAGAGTGTGAAGAGAGCTTGTCCCTGAATTGGAGACTGATATCAAATCTCTGCACCTGAGGCTCAGGGACCATTGCGGAAGAGGGAGTGGAAGGACTGTAAGAGCCAGAGGTTGTGGAGGACCACACTGGAACAGTTTTCCAGACAGTGGGAAGTTAACATAAGAACACATAGCAGTGAGGACAGTATGCACAAGACCCACACAAGCCCAAGTTGGACAAAATCTCAGCATAGATGTGGGCAAATGAGTAAGAAGTTCCAACCTTAACTGAGGAACTGTTGGCAACTGATAGCTGCTGGGAGAGGAGAGAGAGAGAGAGAGAGAGAGAGAGAGAGAGAGAGAGAGAGAGAGAGAGAGAGATTTCTTGAAGGGTGTTATAGGCTAATCAGTTTCCAGTGGGTGGACCCACACCAGAGGGCATTTGGGGAATAGAAATTTGACTTGAAAGGTCTTAATATGTATGACAGAGCTCATGAAGTCGGGTGAGGGAGCACTGAGAAGGGTGTAGATGGAGAGGGGTTCTAAATATGATCAGAGTATACTATATGAACTTTCAAAATTTCAATTAAAAATTTGAAAAACATTTAAACAGAGGACAAGAGGTATGTGCCATTGGGCAGTCTTGATCAGGGTGTTATTGCTTGATCATTGTCTTAGTTATGGCTCTGTAAGACAGGCTCAGGAAGTTCCTGTTGCTTGAGGGCATGGTCTGATTCCAAGGAGAGCACTGTTCCTGCTCCAGGGGACAGTCCTATCTCCATGGATAACTTCCCTCATCTAGGGGTAGTCTTTTCAGGTTTTACTGTTTCTGGACTCTAAGGATTGAGACAATGACTTATCCATATACTTCCATGAACTTATATAGGGACAGAAGCAAGTAAGTCCAGGAAAAAGACATGCTGGGACCACAGATACCCCAAGTTAACTTTGAAATTTGGCTTTTGAAGTTTTCGACAACAGAAATAAAGGTCGTCTAAAAGGCTCAGTGGAAATGACTACAGGCAAAAGAGTGAGCCCAATTGATAGCCTTAGTCTTATCCCCTAGGCAATAATCTATTACCCTAGGCAGATAATAACTTTCCTTATCAAAGAAATTCAGGGTTGATGAATGAGAGTTTCAAAGGGGGAAAATGCTGGCAACAGCTGTCATAAACCAGTGCCGTGCAAATAGAACTGCCCTCAGTGGGGATTTTAGAAACAAGGACTTGCTCCCTCTGCAAATAGGAAATCCACTGTGAGGGACAGTGTCTTACCCTCCAGAGAGAGACTGGGCCTTCAACTCCAGTGATGGCTGTTCTTTGAAGACTGATGCTGCCCAGGGTTCCCTAGGGAAGCCTCTACTCAGCGGTTGCTAGAAGCCTTTGACATTCCTTGAGGAACTCTTGACATGGCGGGCAAAATATATTAACTTTTTCTTCTAATATTGAGGCTTTATATCTTAATATGCATATATCTTTGTATCTTAACAACACAGGATCTCTTACTAAACAAATTTGTATGCTAACAATTGTTTGTAGGAATGCCACAAAGCCAAAGAAATTATTGTTATCCCCAGCCTTGGGAATTACTTGATAAACGACCAGCTAGCAAGACATGACGTTGGGAATCTTCACATAAAAGTTAAAGGCATCCTAGACTTACTTCTCCAGCTACCTTGTAACATGTAAGGAACATGTAGGAAGCTTATAAGCTACTCAGCTAAAGCAGTGCTGATGGATAGCCTTGTGTTTATAAACACCTTCAGATGTTTGCAGACACCTTCTCAGGGTACATAGTGGCCTATCCTACCCAGGCTGAAATAAACACAGAAAGTTATTTTCTACAATAAGGCTCCGCAGCTTCAGCATCTTTAACACAAGGCTGCTTTACACCTGTGAACTGCGAAAAGACTTAAAGGTTCTCTTCAAATACACTTCTACGATGCAAAGTAAGTCCTGTTTATCAATCTATCTGTAGTTGCAAACTCCCTTTGTTTCTTTTTCCTTTCTTGTTTTTCTTTGACACTGATTACAATCCCACAATCGTCTCTTTAATCCACTCTGCCATTGAATTCCTTCTTAGAATTGTTCTTTGTATTTGCCTCATTCTTGAAGCATAATCATTAGTATTTTTATTTTATTTTTGAAGTCTAAGTTAACTCAGCTCTGGGAGTAAGCTACATAAGTATAATGCTCCTGGGAGCAGAACACAGCACGGCTTGCTTGGATTTTATGCTTTTCAGACCATTGGTTAGTGTAATCATGTTACTTTTACTTGGATTTTATATTTTTTGAAATATATTTTATTTAATTTTTTAAAAAATTTATGTGTGTGAGTGTATTGCCTGCATGTTATGTGAGCGCACCCGTGTCGTGCAATGCCACGGAGGTCAGAAGAGGGCATCAGATCCCCCTGGAATTGGAGTTAAGGATGGTTTGTAGCCACTGTGTGGGTGCTGGGAATCGAACCTGGGTCCTCCGGCAGTGCTCTTAACCACTGAGCCATCTCTCCAGCCCCTGCAATCTTATATTTTTAACCTTCTTAGAAAACTTGTATCTTCTCTGATACAACGGTTCCAGAACAAAGTCCTTGTGATGTAGGGACTACAGCCAATTCCTACTCTAGGGGATAGAAATACTTCTCTCTGGCCACTTCATAAATTGTGAGCATTTGGTGGTTCCTTTTAAGTGGTAAGTATGGCCCTTACCAGCAGGGTGTAGTTATAAGAAATGGATCACCATCCTTCAACTACCCCAAAGGATTTCTGAAAACACAGCTCTCACAGGACAGTTGAGGCAGAAGACAGTGGAGAGTGAGGTGCGACACGTCTTACATAAAGGCTGCAAAAGTAGCACATGAAAAATATCTGTTGGCCAAAAGGAAAACTTGAAAACCCCCCCTTCTGACACGTAGCTGTAAGAAATGCACAAAAAACTCATGCTATATAAAGGACCAAAAAAGGCCCCAATCTTTTAGTGCTCTGCCACCATTTGAGTTTCTAAACCCGTGCTGGCCACTTTCTTCCCTTGGAAACACAGTCTTTCTTAAATGTCCTTACTTGCTGCTATCTATGTGTCTCTGTCCAGTTCCTTGTTCCAGGACACAAGGGCCTGGCACTCATCCAGAGGTGCTCGTCAGATGCTGATATCCACTGATACCAGCGCCAGTCTCAGCTTTGGTCTCTTTCTCTTGCACATCATATACTGTGAAGTGAAATGGTTTGAACAACCCTGCTAAGTGGAATTTGTGCTGTTGATCCCTTGCTAAGTGGGAACCTATGCTCTTAATCCTGTGCAAAGTTTCATAACAGTCATTTGGTCCGTGTGCCCATTTTTCCAGCAATTAGAGGTGGCAGCCGACAAGACTGACTAATATCAACTGACTGATTCAATTTATCTAATTGGGAATTTACTGCCTCTTTGTGGTAATTGCTCGCTGATAGGTGTTAATGGGTAATGCAAATATCATCAGACTGTATTATATTCACATGCTTGCTCCCAGATCTCCCTGCCTGCCTCAGTCTATTACCTTTTTGGCCATGACCAGAGTCTAAGACATTTACCCTTGCTTGTATGTTCATACACAGTCATGGGCCATAAGCAATGTCCGGTTCAGTGATAAACTGTGCTTAGGATTCCGGTGTCATATAAGATTATAATGGAACTAAAAAAATTCCCATTGCCTAGTGACCTCATGGACATCATACAGTCACAGAATGATCTATCACTCATGTGTTCACAGTGATGCCGATGTGAATGGACCCACTGACTTGCAAGGCATGTATAACCACAGCATAATTATATATAGTACACAATACTTGATAATAAATTATGTTACTGGTCTGTATATTTACTGTGTATGCATTTTATGTATAATTTTAGGCAGTTTTTATAACAGCTGGTTTCATTATGACATGTTCACATATACGCATACACATGTATTGTCGTTGTGATTTGCTTGTATCCCCACCCCTCCCTTCCCTCATTCTTCCCCTCATCCACTGGTCCCTTCCTTAATTAGTCCCCATTCTGAATTCATGTTATATACTTAAATTTAGACATATTTCTCAGAATGTGTCCTCACTGTTCAGTGACACACAGCTGTAAATATATACACCGGGTCCTGGACTCTTGCTTTCAATGGAAAGTGGACTACTAATGCACGTCCCAAACCATGCACTGAAAGAGAGTGTTTTCAACTCTCTCTCAAGGCATAAATCAGCCTTGGACATTTTCTTCTTCTTGTCTTACAGCACAGTCTGTTGATATGTTTATGGCCTGAAATTCATGTGATGGTGCAGACCTAGCTGGAGGAGGAGGCCATTGAGTGCATGCCGCTGAACAGTCCGTGGGGCCCTGAACTCATTCTTTTCTTCCCAGCTGCCCTTGGGCAAGCAGTTTCTTCTGCCACAAGCTTCTAGTCATGATGCACTTCCCTATCACAGACCCAAAGGCAACAGGGCCAGATGAGCAATGACTTGAACCCCATGAAAGTGTAAGTCAGGGTAAATCTTTCCTTCCTGTGGATTTATTATCAAAGGTATTTTTGCTGTGATAGAAAGCTAATGCAAGTGATGCTGTGTAGCATTAGTTCTTCTAAGTCGACTTATTTCCTTATATTAATACATATTCAAGTTCATCCATGGTGTCACAAATGGCAAGACATTTTCCTTTCAATTTTTTTTTCCTTAAAAAAAATTTACTGGGGGCTAGAGTAATAATGGCTCAGGGGTTAAGAGCACTAACTGCTTTTGCAGCAGACCTGGGTTCAGTTCCAAGCACCCACATGGTGGTTAACAACCATCCGCAACTCCAGTTCCAGAGGATCCTACCACCTCTTCAGACTTCCGTAAGCATTGCATGACACAAGTGCACTTACACACACACACACACACACACACACACACAACAGGCACAGAAACATAAATAAAATAATTTAAAAAAAAAATAAC
>NW_008348218.1:585599-586950 GCF_000622305.1 Nannospalax galili | reverse complement strand
ATGACCATGCCTTCTGTGAGCCTGTAGACAGAACAGGAGATGATGGTACAGATCTAATCTGCCCCTCTGCTAAAGTCTGTAGCTCTCCCTTGCCATATGAATCAGTTTGAGTAAATATTTAAAAATATTTTACTTATTGTTTTTATTTTTATATATTTATTTTCATTTTTAATATTTTATTGAGCTTTTCTGTATTTCATGTAATACATTTTTTTTGTCTTTTTGAGACAGGCCCCAGCTGGGCTGGAACATACTTTGTAGACCAGGCTGTCCTTGAACTCATGGAGATCCACCTGCCTCTGCCTCCTGAGTGCTGGGATTAAAGATGGGTGCCACCACGCCTGGCTCCCACATAATACAGCTCAATCAAATTTAGACCTCTCCTCCTCTCCACATCCATAGTCTCCCCATTATAGTTCAGGTTGTCTCAGTTTGTCTCTCCACTGCTGTGACAAAACACTCTGACAAAACCAACTTGGGGAGGAAAGGGTTTATCTAGCTTACATATCCCAGGTCACAGTTCATCTGGGAGCCCAAGGTAGGAATTCAGGGAAGGAACCTGGAGGCAGGAGCTGGAGCACAGACCATGGAGGACCACCGTTTACTGGCTTGCTCCCCTGGCCCCTGCTCAGCCTTCTTTCTTATGCAACACAGGCCCACCTGCCCAGGGGTGGCACCACCCACAGTGGGCTGTGCCCTCCCACATCACTCAACAATCAAGAAGATGCCCCATGGACATGGCCACAGGCCAGTCCAATGAAGGCAATTCCCCCAATTGAGGCTCCCTCAACCCAGGTGTGTCAAGTTGACACTAAAGCTATCTAGCACGCAGGTATTCTGTCATATCTGTTAAGTCTTATGAGATCAAGCGTTTGTACGCAGATGTCCCTTGGTGCAAGTTCATCCCCTGGAGTCTAGAGTCACTCTTTCTCTCTCTATTTTTTTTTTAAATTTTTACAAAAACTTTACTGAGAATTTCATACATGTATATACGTGTTTTGATCAAATCCATGCCCACTCCTTCCCCTCCAACATTCTCCTGTCTGAAGAAGTAACCCTAAAGCCTTTTAAGGATTAGAAACAAGCTCCCTAATACTTTTGACATTTTTAGCCCTTGGAAGAGAGTATGTCGCTAACAGGCCCAAGGACATTTTGCCTTCTAGCTTAGAAACTGGCTACATTTTTGGGGGTCTTTTTACCCTAAATGCCTAGCTAATTTCTACCTCCTATTTTTATCATGCCATCCTCTGAAGGGGTTACCTAAATTACCAATAGGGAATAGGGACACAGATTGCTCTGGCTTCGTCCATGCTGAACAACGACGCAGGGTGAGCAAAAGAAGTAATCAAAA
>NW_008348218.1:507419-585556 GCF_000622305.1 Nannospalax galili | reverse complement strand
AAAAAATCTTCACCAGTGACACATGTGACAGAGGTTTAACATCCAGAATATATAAAGAACTCAAAAAACAAAGAATTGAGAAACCAAATGATCCGATTAAAAGATGGGCTAAAGATCTAAAGAGAGAGTTCTCAAAGGAAGAAATTAAGATGGCTAAGAAACATCTCAAAAAGTGTTCAACATTGTTAGTAATTAGGGAAATGCAAATTAAAACCACCCTAAGGTATTACCTTACCCCAATCAGCCTGGCTAGGATCAAGAGAACAAATGGTGCCAAATGCTGGCAAGGATGTGGAGAAAGGGAAATGCTCATTCACTGCTGGTGGCATTGCAAACTTGTGCAACCTCTATGGATAAACAGTGTGGAGAACTATTAAAAAGCTAAAAATGAACCTACCATATGACCCGGTTATACCACTCCTTGGCATATACCCAAAGGACTCATCCTATGTAGAGACACTTGTACAACCATGTTTGTTTGCTGCTCTTTTCACAAAAGCTAAGAAATGGAAGCAACCTAAGTGTCCCTCACCTGATGAGTGGTTAACAAAAATGTGGTATGTTTACACAAAGGAGCTCTATTCAGCAGTAAAGAAAGATGAAATAATGAAATTTGCAGGTAAATGGATGGATCTAGAAACTGTTAAACTAAGTGGAGTAACACAGACTCTGACAAACAAACCACATATGTTCTCCCTCATATGTAGGTTTTAGTACCAAGTCCTTTTAAATTCCAGATCCTTTTAATAAGATGATGCTACACAGTAGTCTCTTCTGCATGAAATAACTGTCATCATCACGACTTCAGCTGATCCTGATTGCTAAACATAGTCACAATTGGGCTTGTTGACTATTGTGCTCATTCATTAAAGGAGTATCAAGCAGGGTCACTGGACCCTCATCTGAGTATCCAGCCACTCTTCCCAGCCAACTAGTCCAGCCTTGGAAGACAAAAGAAAAATGAGGAAGAACCCAATAGAGGGATGCTTTTGGAAGCCCTTGTCAAGAAACTCCAGTGGACGCTCAAATGAACATTTGAAAATTGCCCTGTTTGGACTTTTTCCTAGTTTCCTGTCTAGAACTTGTAATGTTAATTACTCTTACCTTTACTTCTCCTTCACATCTCCTATTTATGATTCAAGGACTTTCTTTTCCCCTTAGAGACAAGAGTTATGCAATTTGGGAGTCATTTAGATAGACCCACTGAAGGGGTACCCCAATTGCCTCACCCTGTGTCCCTGTTCAGCATAGGGTCACTCTCTTAAAGAAGGTGTATTCTCCCTCACTGCATGATAATCATTTGTTAAAAGTTCCTTGAGTAGGGTTGGGGCCTGCTGCACATTTTCCCCCTTCTATGCTAGGTTACAGCACGCACAAGATCCACGCTGACTCAAGCAGACATTTTCCTTTCTTAAAGATGAAAAACATCCCACCACATTCATACATCACCTTTCCTTTATTCATCTGCTTATAGACATTTGAGCTGCTCTCATACCTTGTCTTTTCTGCATCACTCTGCAATGAACTTGAGTGTGCTAATGTCCCTTTGAGTTCCTAATTTCAATTCTTTTGAGTATTTATTGAGAGTTAGAATTTCTGGATTACCCGGTAGTTCTATTTAATATATATATATTTTTTTCTTTTGGTCTTTTTGAGACAGAGTCTCCCTGTAGCCCCAGCTGTCCTGGAACTCACTATGTGGAACAGGCTGGCCTTGAACTCACAGAGTTCCGCCTGCCTCTGCCTTAGGTTTTTAAGAAGCCTCTACAGGGATTTTTCAGAATGATTGCACCAAATCGAATTATAGCAGCAATATGCAAGAGTTCCTTTTTATTTACACTCTCCTCTCACCAGTACTTATTTCCTTTCTCATAGTACTCATCCTAACAGGTGTCAGAAATTTCTCTTTGTGATTTTGATTTCCCTAATGATTAGTGGTGTTGAACACTGTATTAGTTTTTTGATGCTACAATTAAATCCCTGGGGTTTAATCCCTCTTAGAAAAGAGATTTATTTAGCTCGGAGTTTTGGAAACTGAAAAATCCAAACACCATGTGCTAATTCATGTTAGAACCCCTGGAATGGAAGTTGCCAAGATGGAGGGAGCATACGCAAGGCAAAGTTAAAGCGGTGAGGCCAGGATTGCTGTGTTTATAACAGCATCTTGTGAGGAGCGACCACAGTTCACCTGTGAGTCCCAGATCTTAAAGGTCCCGCCACATCTTAATATCCTCACACTGGGAGCCAAGCACCTAATACTTGAGCCATTGGGGACTGAGCACATCGAAATCACAGCAAGAGCTTGTCATAACACTGTCAGCCTGGAGATTTTTTTTTTTAAACTATTGAGTTATGGAAGTTTTTTGTGTGTGTATTTTAGACTGAACATTTTATCAGATTTCAGGTTTTCAAATTTTCTCCTATAGACTGATTTCTTATTCTATTGATTGTATTGCTTTTCTAAAGCTTGTTATTTTATGTGATCCTGATATTCTAATTTTGCTTTTGTTGCTTATAACTTTGATGCCATAGCCAAGAAATCATCGTCACACTGGGTGTGGTGGTACGTGCCTTTAATCCCAGCCATCGGGAGGCAGAAGCAGGCAGATCTCTGTGAGACTGAGACCAGCCTGATTCACAGAGTGATTTAGGACTAGGAAGACGCGCTGAAAACAACAATGAAGAACAAAGAAGAGAAAGAAAAAAATCATTGTCAAGGCCAACGTCAAGGAGCTTCTCGTCTGTGTTGACTTCTAGGAATTGTCCGGTTTCGGTGCGCAGGCTTAGGTTTTTAATCCATTTTGAGATCATTTTGGTATATAGCGTAAGATACAGGTCCAGTTTCATTCTGTGGCTGTACTTTGCCTTTTCCTTTAGGGCTGTTTGTTTTCAGGTACTCCTAACCCATAAAGACTGTTGTCAAGTGACAGATCCATCTGGATTACATGTACCTGAGTGTCATGAGTCTACTGAGTACCTCTTGCTCGGTATGTACGTTGGCATTATTTCATCAGGATTGTAAAACTGTTTAAGATACTCAAATATTCTTTATCTATTTGCATTGGATGATGAAGCAAATGACAGAGTTAGCTTAGCATGGGTGAAACTGTGGTGCATATCCTGACCGGAATGGAAGACTTCTATCAAATCCAGGCTGCTTATCACTTACTTAATTCAAAGTTAGTCTGCTTTGACATCAATTTAACCCATATGGTGGTAGGGTGCAGTCCTAAAAGCCATCCAGTGTTTTCAGGGAGCGATGCATGTTTCGAATGAAGCCACGTGGACAGTTCTTTCTGAGTTCTTAAAATATAACTAGCCTCTGTCCTTTCCTCCAGGATGTAACATTGTTTTCAAGTCGTGATGCGTCAATAGGGAGGAGCTCAGTTTTGGCAGATTATGCTCTACCCGCCACGCTCAGCACATCTTACAGGTCACTTTGACAGAGGATTGGGCAGATCATTAAATATACATTTGCCATGTTGTTGCCAATGGGTAATTGTCTTCACCTCTGTGATGGGATCTCAGGTTTTTATCGGACTGACCACTGTACCTTTCTGTTCGTTGGTTCTCACTCTTCATTGCACATCACAGCGTCCTTCTGGGCTGTCTTATTCCTTCCTTTGCATATTTGCTCATATTGTCACTAGAGTATATACGGTTTATAGAACATTTTTAAAAGTAGGAGTACATTCTAAAATAATAGCAAGAAGGATAGTATAATAGACATAAGTTAGGAAGCTAATTATCTATTATCATTATTATTATATACTGTATATAATGGTCTGTACTATGAATTGCATGACTGAGTGTAGAGGGTTTGTTTACACCAGCTTCACTACAGACACAGTCACCACTGCAGTGACTAGGTTCTGCAGGAAGCTGATGTTGGGACAGAGTCAGGCACACAAACGGTTTTTAATAGAGCAGTATCTGAGGGAGGAAGGGAACATACAGGACTTATAGAGTACTACTCAGATTTCCGTGCTCATCTGACAAAACCTCTGCTAGCTCAGCTGAGCACATCCATGGAAGGCAGGTTACGGATAGTTTTGAAGAAGATCTGAACAGCATGTCTGTGATTGCCGTAGGGGTGCTGGGTCAGAGGATGGAAAAGCCAAGGGGAGTTCTCTTATTGAACTGTCTACTTTTGTAGACTTTGGTTGATTGTTGATAGTCTCCTTGTGACAATCACTTCATTCTTTGCTTTCTTGTGAGGTATGTCTGTGGAATCTGTAGGGACTAGAGACTCTGTTGGTTATCTTATTGTATAGTTCTCACTGATTAGACTTTTCTAATGGCTTCATGAGTGGTTCAGCTAAGTTGTTCTCTCTTAAAATTAGGGGAGTTATCGTGAGTGGGTTCAATTTAGTCAGTTGGAAAACTTTTTTTAAAAGAAAACTTGATCCATCTCTGGGGAGAGAAGTGGGGGTGGGGAGAGATGGCAGACTGGCTTGTGGACAGCAAACTTCAACCAGTGCTTTGGAATTCTAGTTCGTGCCTTTGCTTATAGTCACTTGTCTTATGGAATTTGCTTGTTTAGTGAGCTCCTGTGATGACATAAACCATTTCTTTCTGTGTTCTATTCTGTTCTGTTCTGTTCTGTTCTGTTCTGTTCTGTTCTGTTCTGTTCTGTTCTGTCCTGTCCCGTCCTGTCCCATCCCGTCCCGTCCCGTCCCGTCCCGTCCTGTCCTGTCCTGTTGTTCTATCCTATTGATTTTGCATCTCTGGTGGGAATCTGTCTGACACAGACCCTCCATTCTCCTTCATTATTTACATGTGTTTTTTAAGTCCATAGCATTTTGCAGTTTGAGTCCTACTACCTCTAACTAGACCTGAAGGATAAAGTGTCACCCCCACAACTCAAACACAGGCGTCGTTTTAGTCCTGTTTCGCTCCTGGGAAGCCCTTTCATTCTCGCTTTAGGGGCGTGTGTAGCTCCTATGTAGCTGTTTTGCACACTTGCTTTCTTTTTGTCTTATTATTATCCTCCATGTAGCTTCCCATGTTTAGTGAGGGACACAGTGACAGAAAAGAAGTCTTGATTTAGATTAGATGAGCAAATAGCATTTATTGCTATTGCAGCCACTTCCAAATTTTACTAGGCAGATTGTTGTAGAGACTGGAGAACGTATCATTTCCAATCCCTGTGGAGAGCCTCCGGCCCTCACCACTGGAGAATTCCTGCATAGTGTGGGGTACTCATTATCTCAGCATAGTGTGGGGGACTCATTGTCTCAGCATAGTGTGGGGGACTCATTGTCTCAGCATAGTGTGGGGTACTCATTGTCTCAGCATGATGTGGGGTACTCATTGTCTCAGCATAGTGTGGGGTACTCATTGTCTCAGCATGGTGTGGGGTACTCATTGTCTCTTCCTCTTCAACTCTGGACTTTGTTAACCAACTCTAGGAAAGGAATTCCTGTTTCTAGCAGCAGCGATCAGACTAGGCAGGAAGCCTGAGAATCTGGTGATTTCATTGATCACCAAACATGGAGAAATCAAGCTGGCACTGACCAGGAAGCTTCCTTCTCATTGTCTAGCTTTCATAGTACTGGGTGGTGCTGTGCAGCCTCCTGGAGGAAAAAAAAGTCATCCACTGTCTTACCCATCAGTGAGCCCTGAGAACTGTGAAAATGAGATATGCCCAGGGGTACAGTGGTAACAGGAACATTATGGAGGTAACAAACACATACTTGGTACTGTAAATCTGACCAAGAATCCTTGGTTGGGGAGCTCACAGGCCTCAAGGGGAACCTGCTAGCAGCTTTCTGCTAAATATACACAAATGGACTAACTGCCCTCTAAATGTGTTGTTCCAAGGGCTTGGCATCACCAGTGTGCTAGAGTTTCAGCTTCCCCTTCACCAGTGGCTTCTCCTGGTCTCTCTTCAGGGAGAGTCTGACTCTGCTGTACAGTGGCAAGCCCCAGCTGTTCTTCATGACCCCTTCATGTCTTCAAAGCTAGGACCATGTGGGAGACTTGCACATTGCCACCTACAGCTTTCAACTTGAAATGCTACCTCAGCCCCCTCTGGACCACAGTTTCTATGTGCTGACCCTGAGGAAATACTTCCCAGATTTCTATCACGGACTCAGAAGGCTTCGGTGAGCCCCACTCCTGACTGAGGAGCTCTGGAGGAAGAGTCAGAGACGTCTGTGTTTTGTGTTGCCAGTACACAGAAATCTGATGAACTTGTCTTCCCAATTGGAGATCATGGGCGGCTCTCGGTGTTGGTAGGAGCTGCTTCCCTGGTTGGAGGGAAGTGAAGTCAGGGTAAGTGTGCAATGAGGTAAAGGAAGAGGCCCACACGGGGATCTTTGGAAAGTAAGATTAAAATCAAATGCCCATACTTACTGCTTCACATTGCTTCATTTATTCTCTGAGTCTGTTTCATAATCTGTGGCCATGTTTCTGTGTGCTGCAGAAAGACTGGTTTGATGATTAAATAAGATTGTCTCTGGGGAAACACAACTGTAAGGTGACGAATTGTTTTCAAAGGCAAGGTGCTATTGTTCTGAAAGCAGAGTACTCCCAAGGTCATTATTGAGGGTGTCAGGGGTAAGGGCGAAGGTTTATTGGAAATTGTTCCTTACAGACTGTCATTTACACATCCCATCCACTGATCTGTTGGCTCATTTCTTCATCGATCCACTCATTCATACGATAGCAACTAGGCACAGGTCATGTTCTGGCTGCTAGAGATCAAAGACGAAGGAAAGATGCCACCTTTCCTCTAAGACCTTACATGTAGTGGAGGAGGAATACTTGAAAACATACTGATATACCTCAATAGGATTGAGGATTTGGGGGCACGGCAGTGCCAGGGTATAGGACCACTACCTCCTGGGAAGGTCAGGTGAGGTAACCAGTCCTGTGAAGACTAGAAGAGTGAACGTGTTTTGAATTAGTCTGGGCATGTTTTGGGAATCGTCCCATGATGAAAATTACTTCCTGGTTTGTATTCTCAGATGCTGCCAAATTTCCTGCTGGGCGACATCTGCCACAGCACCTGTAGCTGCACACAGATGATTATTAATGACATTCTCTCCTGTGCTGTGGTGGACATCAGAGGATGCTGGGAGGTCCTGTGCTGTGGTAGACATCAGAGGCAGCAACAGCTCCTCCACATAGCCAAAGCCCCAATGAAGGGACCTGCCTTATCTCTGGTGCTGCTGGGAGCAGCCACCCATCATGGGTCCTAGACTGCCTTCTCTCTTTTGGAGTTTTTTTTTTTGTGTGTGTGTGTGTGGGGGGGTGGTGGTGTTGGTGGTGGTGTTGGTGGTGGTGGTGGCGGTGTGTGTGTTTGTGTGTGTATGTGTGTTTAATTTATTCATTAAAGAACAATAGGACTTAAAAGAGCAGACTCCCACATTCATCAATTTTGGTCAATTGTGATATGGAACAGTGTTCCTGATCTATGCCACAGACCAGTCCTCACATAGTCCTCTTTCATGTAAGAAATAGTTTCCTAACTTGGACACACAGATGGGTGTGAAGTACTTTTCCTAGAGTCATGTGAGGTTTGGACCCTGAATTCATTATTCCTAGATGTATGTATAACCTTGGAAAAGTTGTTCATTTCTCCAAAACTTAGTTTCCATCTCAGCTCCTGTCTCTACAGGGTATTTAAGAGAATTAAATGAGACAGTGCTTCCAGAACTCTTACCCCAGTGCTGGGCACGGCAGGAATGCAGTCAGTGAGATCGCGTTACTATAGTTCCGCTGCTGTCCTCACCCCCCACAGCCTCTTTCTCTTCCTTTGGGGTTAGGGTTAATATTAAGTGGAAAATCCCAAAGCGCAGACGAGGGAAATCACCCTTTCAGCACTATTTGTCAGTCTTATGAAGTTAGAAACTCTTTTCCCTCTAATTCAAACACCATTACTATTTATAGTGGCTCCTAGACAAATGCCATGGGAATATTTCTATTTGTGATATTCTCACTTTTAAAATAGTTATTTTGGAGGTTCTTTTTTAGTTGATAAGTAATGGACCATCCCTCCCCTTGCTGAGCACTGTGAATGCCCTTACCTGATTATTCTGTGTTCTATTTTTTAATATTTATTTTTAAATTTTTAATTGAATTTTTGTGCATTTCATCCAAAACATCTTAATTGTCTTTGTACTCTGCCCCCCATAGCCCACCCTACCAGATCTCTTGCATTCTGTCATCTACCTTAAGGTCCATGGAGTTCTGCGATATAGGTTAAGGTCTATGGAGTTCTGTTGTATATATGTAAAGGCCTATGGAGTTCTGTCGTATACATTAAGGCCTATGGAGTTCTGCCGTATATATTAAGGCCTATGGAGTTCTGTTGTATATGTTAAAGCCTATGGAGTTCTGTTGTATATATGTTAAGGCCTATGGAGTTCTGTCATGTATATGTTAAGGCCTATGGAGTTCTGTTGTATATATGTTAAGGCCTATGGAGTTCTGCCGTATATGTTAAAGCCTATGGAGTTCTGTTGTATATGTTAAGGCCTATGGAGTTCTGTTGTATATATGTTAAGGCCTATGGAGTTCTGTCATATATGTTAAGGTCTATGGAGTTCTGTTGTGTATGTTAAGGCCTAGGGAATCAAGTTTCTATTTCTTCCTGAATGTCTTTCACTACTTTATCTTCTAGTGAGCACAGGCATACTGGAATATACTCAGAGACAGATACTGAACAATTGACGTGTGAAAGAACTCAGCATGTTATAACTGGAGAACACTCCATGTCCTTTCACAAATAGTATTCATAAGTAATAGGCCCCCAAACTCTTTTCTTTCTTTTCTTAAGCAGGACTTCTGCAGGTGCTCTTACTCTTTTCCTGTTGCTTACCTCTTCCTCCTTTACTCAAGGTGCTGTCATTGTTAAAACTCAACATAAGCATCAACAGCAGCTCCATACCTAATAGTAGCTGACATTCAGTAGCATGTGCAGTATGCCAAGTGCCATTCAGAACACTTGGTAATCATCACAGCCTTATAACATCTGTACTTTACATGAGGAAATTGAGGCACTAAGATGTTAAGCACCCCTGTGTCACACAGATAGCAAATAGTAGAGCCTTGTTTTAGCCCCAGGCAGCCTGATTGGGTCTGGAGTCCCCAGTCTTTGCCACCCTGTATTCTTTATTGTCTTTCACACATAGTGCTTTGTAGCCATTTTTATGTACAATTTCATTTAACACTCACAGCAAGCTTGTGATGTAGGTGTTAATGTGTTTGTGTTTTATAGAGCAAAAAAGGGGTTTCAGGAGTGTTCATGATTTTCCCAAGCTAGTCACCACCTGCAATGGTTAGTATTGATTACCAATTTGACAGAATCCAGAATAGCCTTGGAAACACATCTCCTGGTCTGCTTGTGAAGAATTTTCTAGCTTAGGCTATCCTCTGGTCCTGCTTGTGGCAAGGGATTATCAAGATTAGGGTTTGTCACTGAATTATTTAGAGTAGGGTTAGCCTCTGGGCCTGCCTGTAATTATCTAGATTAGGTCATCCATCAGGCCTGCCTGTAAAAGTTATCAACTTCATTAGTTAATTGAGGTGGGAAGACCTACCTTGATTGTGGATGGTACCATGCCATGGGCTGAGGTCTTAGGTCTAATAAAAAGGAGAAAGTGAGTTGAACCCTAGCACTCATCATCCTCTGCTTCTTGACTATAAATACCATGTGACCAGCTATTTTAATCCCCTCTAGCATGACTTCCTGCTGTACTGCATGGTAGTCTCAAACTGTGAGACAAAATAAACCCTTCTCCATTAAGTCTCCTCCTTGTCAGGAAGTCCTTGTCAAAGTAAGGAGACAAGGCGTTAATATACCATTCATCCAGGACCAAGAACTAAGCTTTGTCACCATGTAGCCATGTCTTTAAACAGATTTATCTACAGCTGCTAACTGAAGGAATCCATCCATTATCTAATGTGTTTTGCCTTTGTGAAAAACCTATGTGCAAAGGCATTGAAAGTCCCTCCCAATGATTCTGCCAGGTTCTGATACTCTCTCTCTCTCTCCCCCTCCCTCTCTCTCTCTTTCTCCACTCTCTCCCCTCTCTCCTCTCTCTCTCCCTCCCTTTCTCTCTCTCTTTCTCTACTCTCTCCCCTCTCCTCTCTCTCTCTCCCCCTCCCTCTCTCTTTCTCCATCTTTCTCTACTCTCTCCCCTCTCCTCTCTCTCTCTCCCCCTCCCTCTCTCTCTTTCTCCCCTCTCTCCCCTCTCTTCTCTCTCTCTCTCTCTCCCTTTTTCCCACAAATTCACACAGTGGAATCAGTACTTGAAATCCCTGAGTACTTATGAAGTATGAGTCAGAAAAAAAGAATCACTTAACCATTTAATACAATGATTAAGTGATTAAATGGGTAAATGCTTTCTGAGCAAGCAAAAGGGAAATGGATGGAGGTGAGGTGCAAAGAGGCAGTGTGCAAATCAGAGTCAGGTCTCTGTAAGCATGCATCCAGCTGGAGTGATGGCTGCCATTGACTGCCTGGTTGTCCAAGGTCCCTCTGTTGTTTGTGTAGCCAAGTTTGATTTGTTTGTGAGTCAAGATTAGTTCCTAGAAGGACAGACACAGTCCTTGGAGACTTGTCCATTACTTCTCCTAGTTTGGCTCCAAATCCTACTATCTGACAAAATGTGCAAGTAGTCACAATTTCTCTAGGATTATTCTTCCAATTCTGTGTAAAGGCTACACTGTTCGGGTTTTTGCATAGCACAGAGTCATAGTGAATCCAATTCAGGATGTTTTTATTTCTCTCCAGTGCTGAAAGAAATTTTTACTTATTTGAGTTTCATGTCAGATAAGAAGTTGGGTTGTGTTTTAGAGCTAGTCAGTCTAAACGTGTACTATTATTTTATCTGACTATGCATATTTGAATTTGCATAAGCTAAATGTCATCATATTGTACCCAGAACCTACACAATGTACTAAAGACAATTGGAATTGTGATTAAGGCAGAAAAACCGAATCTTTCTGGGCTGCCAATGTTGTCATGAGCTAGGGGGAGAACAGGGTCTGGGATCATTTTACACCCTAGGCAGCTCTTGCACCAGGTTTCCTCAACCTCCTTTGTTGTATATGTGATAAAGTGTAATGTCACAAGCAATCACTAAGTGTTAACTCCTGTTGCTCTGCCTACTAACAGTTCTCCCAGAGCTATTTGTTCTTTATCTGCATTGAGCAAATTTATGTTCCTCTGTATTTCAGAAGGATTGTGTTTATGTATGAGATATAAATTTGAATAGTTAGCACTTTGGAGAGTAACCAAGATATAAAAGAATTCACATTCAAGGGTGAGTTTAGAATATATGCCCTCGATTTTAACTCTAGAGAGTGTGACTTTGGAGATATTCAAAACTCTCTGAGCTTCTTTTCTTAGGTGGAAATTAGAAATAAGTTACTTGCCTCATCAGTTCTGAATGTGTATGAGGACAAAGTATGTAAGAGACCATTTTTGTGAAATGAGTGAGGTTACTGAAATGGCATAGATCTCTATTATGAATATTTGGAATTTTAGTTTATAATTTTAAGGTACTATTTTGAACTATTTATTGACTTTTAATGTATGAACAATTTGGTTTTTAATTAAAGAGAACAAATCATTGTATTTAAAAAAATCATTTGAAAGGAAAAAACCAATCTACTGTATTTTGTGGTTTTAAATTAATTAGCTTTTTATAAACACAAAGGAGAAGGAAAATCAATATAGAAAAAGAAATTTAAAATAATTACAGTATTGAGGCTGTTAATGCTGTTGAGGAAAGATTATGACTCTTAGATGGAACACAGGGAGTTTGGCTAAGGAACTGAGTTGGTAAGTTCAACATATCGGTTTGTTCTTGGCATGGAAAAGGTCTAATGGACAGAGTTGCACATTGTGTGCCTTTTGTAGTTTTCAGGATTTGAATAATAAACACCCTTGTCACAGTTTTCATAAACCCAAGATGATCTGCTTCATGAGGCACATTTCCAAGTCATGGATCATCTCTCTGATCTTGTGCCACCCATACACAGTGACAGGTATTTTGCTAACTCATCAATGGAATGGGTAAATGTTTTACTTCTCTTGAGTCATTTTCACAAAGGAAACAATTTGGGCCATTCTACCTTAAGGTTTGACAGATTTCCTAATAATTGAGAAAATCTTTCAATAATACAAATGGAAAAGGACCTTAAGGAGCCTGTAGATGTTTTTGCATTTCATGTGTATATAAAATACTGAGAGAATATCCTTGAGTAAGGTCACATAAAAAAATCTGTTCAAGTTTAACTTTCAGTTTCTGCTCAGAAAAATAAAATGAAAATGAAAATAATTATAAATTTAAGACAGCCATATTCAGTTTCACTGACCACTTTGATCTCATTAATTGTGAACTTGCCAAGATTTTATCTTATCCTCAGCTGTGCAGGAAACCTATTGGCATTTACCTTAGAAATATGAACTTTCATTGAGTAAAATAGCATTAGAGTTTACTTTATTTTATTATAGCAACAAGAATGTAATTCCTAAAGTCAGAAAGGTCAGTGA
The DNA here is from genome assembly GCF_000622305.1 of Nannospalax galili. Classification (NCBI taxonomy): domain Eukaryota; kingdom Metazoa; phylum Chordata; class Mammalia; order Rodentia; family Spalacidae; genus Nannospalax; species Nannospalax galili. The sequence goes on along the minus strand of NW_008348218.1, from coordinate 573,045 downwards.
TATTGCAACTACCCCAAAGAAAAGTCAAGAGGAGGTTACTTTTTCTATCTTGAAATTTGTCAGTTTAGCAAGTAGGAATAGCTATTAACTCATCTCCAAGGATGATTTTGAATTTGAATGAGGCCTCCGAAGCCGCGGTTGTGCGAAACCCAGCAGCACGTCCTTTGGCATGCCTTTCCAGAGGTGGATCCTAGTTTACTTTTCCTGTGACTAGACTGGAAGGTGTCTTCTCATAGACAGCAGCAAAACTAACCACGTAGGACTTTGGGATCTAGGTGCTGAAAGGTCCTGCAGCTTCCTTCCATACTGATTAGTCTCTTGTTGCTCAGTCTGGATGAAATTCACTTCCGTTCAACAGTTTCTGCTGAACAGCACATGGCAAAGAACCAAAGTCTCCTGCCGATAACAGACAAGCCACCGAGGCACCTAACCAATGGCCATGTAATGATAGCTTGTTTGAAAGCAGATCCCCAGTCTCTGTGTAGCTATTTGATGGCAGTGGACCCTGTTGACATTCTGCCCTCTACTTGGGACATCACTCAAGGCAATCAAGTTTTTGTGGTTCAGAGCTTCTGTAATTTTATCACTGAAAACTTATTGCCCACAAGAAATTAGGAATCATCATGGCAACACATGCCTGCAATATAAGAACTTGGCGGGTAGAGGCAGAATAATCAGGAATTCAGGATCAGCCTTGGCTATATAATGAGTTTGAGGCCAGTCGGGGCTTCATGAGATACTGTCTCAAAAAACACACAAATAAAATTAAAATGAAGTGACACATAAACAATCCAAAGAATTTTCTTAGATACCCGCTTATAGCTTTCTGTGTTTAAGACTCTGACTCTAGGCTTCATAACCTAATATCTAGCTGAAACTGCAATTATTTTACCTGCTGTTGTTTCCCTTGCTAATCGTTAGGTATGTTTTTCTCCAAGTTGCACTATTGTGTTCACTTGACACCTTACTGATGCTCTTATGCTTTATTCACTTAGTTTTACAGGTCCCACCCCCTGAAGACACACTGTTTCCCCACTTGGAATTGGTTAGTTGCCCTTTCTTCACAATCATATAGAGGCTTCGCAAGCACAGGGGAGGAGGGACTTTCTTCATCACTTAATCTCTAACATGTCTGGTACATGTGAGGTACTCAGTAAATATCTGTTGCATGAAACAATGAATAATTCTGGATAGTGGTAAGAAGGCACTTAGTAATATGATATTAATACACACACAGACACACACACACGGTATGTGGCCTGGTGGTGGTGTTGATCAAACTCAGGTTGGAGAATACTGCATGGCTATGCAAGGTCAGCACTCCGACACTGAGCTATACACCTAACCTCTTATACTTCCAAATAAATCTTAGTTAAGATGTTTTATACAGATGACCTGCTTTATAGTCATCTGGAGTATTTGGTGAAAATGCTTATCCCTGGCCCCACTCCAGACCGAGTAAATTAGAACTGGAGTTCTGTATCAGAATTTTCCATGCTTACTAGGTTTTCAATATGAGATTTAGATATCATAACAGAAATGGTTAAAAAGTCCCCTTATTAGCATCCAACTTTCAAGCTGGTAGAAATAATATGCTGAATATAATGTGCTATGAAAGAGCAGCTATTGAAAACAAGATTGCAATTACCCTTAGTTTCAATCTTCTCAACTTTACTGGTGGAGCAGAGGAGCAAGCACTGACAGAGCAGATGGATGAGACCAGTGACTGTTCCCAGAGCACGGATCACAGGCCAGCAGCATGCAGTGGCCTCGTGTGGGGAAGTGCAGGTGCTCTGCAATGTTGGGAGCAGAGGGAAACAGTTGACGATCTGTTGGCCGTGAGATCTCTGTGCATATTTTCCTTTTCCTGTGAACTTACGCAGACACCAGAAAGCCCAACTAATCTGCTCCAAATCAAAACAATTATAACTGGAGTCCAGCAGGTTTTGAAGAGAGATGAACAAAAAGAAGACAAATTGAGGAGGCGCAGAAGAGCCAAAATGAGAAAAGTGCTGTGGTTCCAGCAGAATGATAAATACGAGTAATAAACACGCCCCTTCCCTGTGTACACATCCTGCTAATGAAACACTCTCCAGACTGTACAAATAACATGTCCATCATGGAACTGGGGCATGCCGAAGTGGAATAATTAAGGACGGAAACACTTTTCAGGATGTATTCCAGCGACAGCAACAGAAGGGAGCCAACAGAAGAGGGGAGGGAGTCTGTGAGGGGCCTCTGCTGCTAAGGTAAACAGAGTAGGAGGCCAGGGGCGCAGACGGAGGGGAAAGAAGTGAATCTCAAATAGCACATCTTCTCTCGTTGATGCACACATTTATAGACTGAGTTTGATTAGTTTCAATTCAGTTAAATTTAATTCGACTCAATTCAACATTATTAACTTTGTAACACACTCCATTTAGGTATCAAAGTCATCCAGGAATGAGTAAAACCAGACTCATGTGCTTCTAGACTGTGAGAAGTTTATAACTCCAAGTGCAGGTGAGGGAATGAGTAAGCAGATGTACACAATGCATAGTGTGACAGTGTGGCCGTCTCTACCAGCACATGCCGTGCATGCCATCTTCTGTGTGTTTCATGTGACCTTCGGGGTATGTGAAGGATAAACCATCTGTGGAACTCAATCCAGTTCACTCGCAGAATTCATGCAGTTTTGTTGCTGCCACTGAGTTGTCTCAGATTTCCTAAACCACTGCTTTTTATTTCTCCAGAGGGAAAATAAGAGAGTTTATTTAGTGCAAACCACCCAGAGAAAATATTTCTGACATCTATTATTTAAATTGTAGTAGATATTTATAAGCATAAAGTTTTCTCTAATCCACATGATAACTATATGGAGTAGGTACGCACACCCACATGACGGTGAAATGAGGTGGGGACAGTTTAAACGGAGGAGCTGCCAAAGGCCAGGCAGCAGTAAGGAGCAGACCTGCAATGGCGACCCACGTCTCTCCAACTCCGGCAGCGTATGTTCTTAAATGCCTTATGCTGCCTCTTGAGATGGTGTAGAAAGAGAAAAAATAAGGGCAAAGCATATGTACAAATAAACTGCAGGCATTCAAATTAAGAGGCGATTATTTCTGACATGAGGTTAGATAATCCAAAGGCACATTGGGAACTGACTTGAGTCTTGAAGGCTGAGGAGAATTTTAATAGAGAACTGGCACTGAGAATAACAGGAGCAAAACCATGAAGACGCACGAGCTGAGGGGCATTTCAAAACTGTGTAGAATAGAACGCATTTTGGTACACAGAGGGCTGAGGATATAATGGGAATTTGTAAGTGGACATTTTAAAAAAATAAAAGCTGGGGGATTTATTCTGCACACAGGGAGGAAGCCCTAGAGTTGGTGAGGATAGAATGAGCTACCATGACGTGTGCGTGTTGCTGACAAAGCATGGCAGTGTGATGTTGTTCGAGTTACTGTTCTCACCATCTGGACAAAAATGCCTCACACAAGTGGCATAAGGAAGGACTTATTTTGGCTCATGGTTTCAGAGGAATTTATGTCTATCAGAGTGGGGAAGTCATAGCAGAGTTCAGGGTGACTGAAGTGTGGGCAGAAACTTATTCACTATTTGGTTGAACAAAGGCAGGGAAGGCAGAAGCAGTTATGTCCTTCTGCCCAAGGACTACCCAGTGATCCACTTATGACCGCCATGTCCCACTTCCTACAAACTCTACAGCCTTCATAAAAGCTCCACCAGCTGGGGAACCAGGGCTCAAAGGAATGTTTTATATGCAAACAGTACCAGTGATCATGAGAAGCAAATGCTTAGAGTTGGTGAGACTCAGCAAGAGGCTCACAAAATTAGTCTAAGCTAACAAAAAACCAGGGGCTGAGAGAAGGGCACAGTGGATAAAGTGCTTGCCATGAAAGCTGGAGGAGCAGAGTTTGGTTACCCAGAACCCACATGAAAATCTGAGCAGGCATGGTGGCCTTCTGTAATCCTAGCACTCAGGAGGCTGGGACCAGGAATCTCTGTGGCAAGCTAGCTAGTTAAAGCAGCCAGAACTGGAGCACTCCAGGTTCAGTGATAGACTCTGCCTCAACAAATCAAGTGGGAAGTGACTAAAGAGACACTCAGTGTCAACTTCTGGCCTCTAACTAAATATTTGTACCCACACATACACGCACAGCTGTGCAACTCCTTGTACCCACCCCCACACATGCAAGCGTGTATCTACAGAGGCCCACACAAAACCATCAAAAATACCAAGAACACAGTCAATAGCAGAAGTTGGTCAAAAATCAGTGTTTGTCGACTACATAGGTACAACAGACAAGGAGAGGAAAGCTGATGCTAACTGCAGTATTTGCACCTATGACTGAGATACAGTGATATTATTAAGAGGTCAGAAAAGCTCAGCAGAGGAGCAGGTTTCAGAAAGAGAAAGATGAGTTTTGCTTTACTGAAACTGAAGCAGGAAACCTTGTGTGTGTGTGTGGCTGATGCTAACTGCAGTATTTGCACCTATGACTGAGATACAGTGATATTATTAAGAGGTCAGAAAAGCTCAGCAGAGGAGCAGGTTTCAGAAAGAGAAAGATGAGTTTTGCTTTACTGAAACTGAAGCAGGAAACCTTGTGTGTGTGTGTGTGTGTGTGTGTGTGTGTGTGTGTGTGTGTGTGAGAGAGAGAGAGAGAGAGAGAGAGGGAGAGAGAGAGAGAGGGAGAAGGTGGAGGGATATTAAGGCTAGTGACATGGATGGAAACTGCACGCTCGTTAGGTGAATTGGGGCATCATTTCCATTTTATTTGTAGGAAAACACAGGTGGAAACACACTTCCTACGGTTATCCACCATCTAAGTTAAAAATAACTAATAATACTTAAATTTATTTAGATAATTAAAAATAATTAATCTCCACCAACGTTTATGAGGAAAAGACACAGTCTGTGGCTATAATAAGCCTTTAACCTATGAAGAACAGAAATAATGAAAATTCTAGAAATATTCAATAAATTTCTATGGATCTTTTAAAAAATTAAAGACTGCTGACTCTTGTGGAGCCTTGATGAAAATGAACATTATGTGTGTTGGGGTGTGAAGGTCCCATGGTCTAAGGAGACTTTCCTGCTAGTTTACAGGCAGACACAAGCCAAAGATGCAGTAGACACCTCCATGGGTCTCTTCACAGGCTGGCATTTTTGCTGATTCATTTTTTTTATTATTTATTTGAACAACGATTATAGCAAATATACTACATCATGCTTTCTTTCTGAAATCTTGATGTTATTCATCCTATAAGAAATTTATAAGTAGAAACAGCACGTATCACAAACTGAGAAATATGTTTCATTTTTAATGTTAAATGGAAGAAATTTCTAGAGTCATCACTTTGAAAATTAATCATCTTTTATGTTACTAGCGTGGCATTACATTATTTTCACAACACTAGGACTATTATTTTTACTATTATGCTACTATGCTCTGAATATAATTGTGATTATTTAAAATATGTTCTGAATGAGTTTAAATGGATTTGTGTTACTTTATAGCAAAAGGAAGTATTCTGTTTATTACAGTTGCAAGCAACATTATTTCTACATTATAAAGTTGGGGAATAGACAAATTATTTCATTAGTTTCTAGGTGCCCTCCTCCCCAGATTACAGAGCTCCCGGGATGCTGTGCTCACTCAGGAGAATATCCAAGTAATTCATCTTTTCTGATGACTGCCATCAGATACCCCCTCTCTCGCCTTTCTGAGTACCCATTTAGGTGTATAAAAACAGCAGAAGCGTTTGTGGTAGCTAGCTTCTTAGTCATTGGCCTCTTTCCCCATCACATGGGGAGCAGTTCAGAGTGTCAGTGCCTTCTCTTCTAGAGGCACATGAGAATGTCCTCCACACACTCCGATAAGCATAATTTCCCAGAGTGAGGCAGCCATCTCTGTTTTAAGTTCTTGGAAGCAGAACTTATTATCATCAGGACATTCACAGGATGCCTAGAAAAGAGCATCTTTGGCTCCCAGGCAGGAAATGTTCTCAAGTGATTAGTCTGTGATTAGTCCCATATCTATTTCATTCATGAGGAGCTGGGGTTTCACTGGGCTTCATTACTGTGCCTACATAATATGAAAAAAAAGCAGTTTTAGTACCTTGTGGCCATGTCTGATCCTTGAATCTGAGATACTCATGGTATTACTTATCCTAGAAGAGTAACTCACATCATTTATTAAGTAATATTAAGTACCCAGTAATACCCAAAATGTTTAAAATATTGTTTTTGGTATGGAAGCTATTAAAGAATCCTGAGAATGTAATCTGTTCTCTCATGAGAGTAATTAAACTGCAGGTTATCAAAGGAAGACTACTGTGAGAGCTTTGGATTTGGACTTTTATGTTAGGCAGTGCTGTTTTGAGGGTAGCTCTGCCATCTACTAATTGAGAAAAATTGGTCAAATTATTTTAACTGTAGAAATTCCTAATTCTCATAATTTGGAAGATCACACAAGACTGCATGAAAGTGTTAACTTGAAAAGTGAGGCTATAGGAGCTTCATGCATCCTGGGCATTCATTTTACTGATTATTTGGCCTTACAGCAGAGAGGTGGAGATATCTGTATGTGACAGGTTTTGCACTCACAGCATAGTAAGTAAACTCAGATTGGAGGAGTAGGTTTGTAGGGGGACTGCTTCTTCCCACTCTGCAAAATGGGTGCTGCAACAGAAAAAACATATACAGAGAGGGTGTAAAGATGCTCACTTAAAAGGAGTGGAATTTTATAAATGTGTTTATCTAACTTCAACTGCCCGGGGGAAGGAGTTATGAAAAAAGCTTTTATTTAGTGCTTACTGTGGAGGGTGCCATGCTTTAAATATTCCATCTTCAAAATTCTGTCACATTATCATTGATTCAATGCTGGAGATGGAGTTTTAAAGTTTAGAAAATTCAATTTTCCTAAGATTGACAGCTACAGAATTTTAAAGTCCTGATTTACTCTCTGAATCATAGTTGTGGATCATGAAACTTCCCATCTGTGACACTGACTCCATCCCCTCAGCATGAGATGGGAACTGAAGGAAACAGATCGAGGAGGAGAATGACAGAGGACTTGGCCATGAAGATGTGTTGGAGGCATCAGGTGGCTCCTCACATATCTGTAGAGGACCTTCCTCACTCCTCACTGAAAGTTCCAGGTCTCTGTGAGTTGGCAAAAGTCAGAGCTATAACGTCTCAAAGTGCGGCTGCAGGACAAATCCAGTATCACATTTTGTTAATCAAGGCTGGACACAGGTGATGGGCAGGAAAGTCTTGAGGACCTTGAAGCATTAGAAGCATGGCAATACCTTTGAGAAGACAGACTGAGACAGTCCAACCCAACTCTTGAAAGGACCAAAACTTCTATTGTGTTTTAGTTTGTTTTCCAGAAGTTTCTAAGTATAAGGATCCGGAAAGATGCACGAGTAGCTTATAGGTTTAGCCAAAGGTAGTGAAACAGCCTTTCCAAGCCTTGAGTAGCATACTAGGACATTACAAACACATGGCATCATATGTTGCTGTAGGCACTAAAGAATGGTTGACGTGTGACAAGCTTCTAATTCTAAGGAGATCACAATGAAGGGAAGCAAAAGTTGGTGACAGTTTTTGTGAAAATAAAAGGCAAATTATCTTAAGAGCAACATTGGAAGAGCCTTTCAAAATGAGTCCAGAGGCCTTTAGGAAATGGGTCTTATTCACAGTTCCAATAGATGCTTGGAAGGTGAACTTGATCATCCTCTTCCTTTGGTCTGAGGCATCTGGAGCCACCTGAGCTACTGGACAGTTGTACCCAGAAGTTCAAGATGCATACAAGAGGCTATCCAACTCCTCGTGTATGGATGTAGCATTCTATTTATCTTCTATCAGGTTCATGGATTTCCCAACATATAACGCCCAGATTTTCCTACTTGCTTGTAACACTGACTCAAGGATGCCTAAAACCATGTCTTCCAAGTTATAACTACCAACAACCCAGATGAAATCATTCTCTCTTTTGTATTCTCTGATGCTGTGATTTTATTTTGCAGGCTGAGATCCAACCCAGAACTCTGTGAACTCTAGGCACCTGTTCTACCATTGAGCTACATCTTTAGTCCACACAAAATTGACATGATACTTTTTCAACTTTCCTCTACAGTTTCTGAGTTTACATTGATTGGTCCCCAAATTTGGCTTCTTCTTTCCACATTAATGTGATAAATATTTGGGGGTTACCAAATGTGCTCTGGAAACTATTCTTGATAACTGGAAAATACCAATGAGTAATTCAAATAATATCTTTGTTCTCATGACATGTATGTTTGTGGTTGGGGTGGAGGTGCGGGGTAGATAACAAAGGGACAATTTGAAATGCAATGAATTTTACTTAGTGATCTACACTTTGACAAAACCTAAAAGCTAGTATGAAAGAGTCTGCAATTGACTAGCCGTGGCTGAGGGAGCAGGGTTAAGCTAAGCTAACCCAGGTGGTTAGGGAAAGTGCAGGGTGCACAGATACTCTGGGAAGAAGGGCAGAAATAGAGGGAGAGTAAGACTTTTATCTGAAAGGGTGGCCATTCTGGGGCCCTACCATTGCCTGGGAGGATGGGAGAGAAGTGGTAGCAAGTTGGAAGGGAAACACAGAGGAGCCCGGCTTCTCACATGCATGCAGCTGTGTTTGAGTCCCAATGTTTTCTTTCTAACTCAAAGCAAGTAAGTCAGATGAATTTAGTAGCCTATTCCTTCACTTGAGCACATCCCTTCCCCCACTCTTCCTTCTTTACTTCCTGGAAGAGTATGTTGTTGGAAAAGGTGATTTAATCCCCAAAGCAGAAACTGACAATGTGGAACTTTGATTCTTCTGCAAAGGCAGCCCTGATCGTTACAAAATCTGCCTGTGACAGGTCTAATATATCTCTCTTTGCTGGTAAATTACCATTCATTCTGCAAGGTGTGAGAACTTAATCCTTTGCATTTAACAAGCTCAGAATCTGAGCACCGCAATTCTCAACCATTTTGTTAGAGGCTAAAAGTGCTTAAAATGTGCCCGTGCATCTTGATGTCACTCTAGGCTCAGCCCTGGTGACGAAGGTTGAACCAAGTTTTGTTATGTTTTCACATCTGGCCTTCTTGATGTAATTAGTATTTGAGATAGAGGTTTGCTTGTTTAGTTCCTCAATATAGCAAAGCAAAATTTTTCTTACACTGTTTCCACAAGTTCAAGTCTCTTATTATTAGTTTGAAATGTGGGTGAGAGTGGAGAAGTTTGGGGTTATAACAATTTGAGTTCTTACTATACAGTGCTGTCATTACTATTATTTGAACTTAAAAATTTTTAATAAGATTTCTTTTGTTTTAATTTTATCTGTACATGAGTACAGGTACTTGGAGAGGCCAGAAGGGGGCATTGGATTGCTTGGACCTGGAGTTATAGGTTGTTGTGAACGGCCCTGCATGTGTGCTGAGAACCAAACTCAGGTCCTCTGTAAGAAGAGTATGTGCTCTTTACCACTGAGCCATCTCTCTACATCTCATGTTTAAACTTTAACAAGTCATTAAAAAGATCCCTACGATTCAGCTATCTGTTGTACAGCAGAGTTATGGGATTGGGCTTGTCTGGTTGTGCTGAAGAAAATGTAGAATATGGTACTTAGATAGCAGGTCTTGCTATACTAAGATATGCTACGCTGTTCAGTTATACTAAGATAGTTATACTAAAACTAGATATGTCATCAAGATATACTAAGTCATTCAGTTGATCCTAACTCAAAAATTTATCAGTAAGTATTAGTAGGACACCCACCTGTGGTGCACAGACTGGCCCAGCACCTTCCCAGGTCTTCTCTGACTGGGAATGCTCAAGTTTGACTGAGTTGGCTTTCTGTCTTCAACGCTGCTTCCTGGTCAGTCTTCGCTTTGCACAAGAGTTCTTCTGCTCCCCTACCCCCTTTTTATTTGATTTACTGGAGGCATTAGAAAAATCTTTATTATGCAAGTCAACTTTCTTTTTCATTAAATAACACTTTTTAAAAGCACAAGTAATGACTATATAAATAAATGAATAAAAGTTAGCTCCTGAAAAATATTCCATTTAACTCATTATTTAATGAGGTAACCAGTATGCTGTTAAAACCAGGTCAAAGGAAGACTCAAAATAGCTTACATATATATAATGACAAAATTGGCCACTATTCCCAGGGCAAGCAGAAACTATATGTCTTTTAGACAAAATTTACATATGTATGCTCTACAAATTCCTGAATTGTCAAAAAACTTCAGGACAGTGAAGAGATAAACTTGAAGGTTTTAGAGGCAGGATGCCCTGATTTCTTTTCTCCTTTTCAAAGTCTTTCTTGTTATTCCAGACAATTCTTTCCTACCTTATTCTGAATGTCAGCAGAGGGATTTTTTCCAATGTTCGTTTTGCAATGTCTGTTTTCTTCATCAACTACACTGATTAAATAAAGTTCTAGCCTTTTCTCCTAGGTGCATAGCTGTCGTCTTTGCTCGCCTTTCTCTGTCACATAAACGAGGTATCTGGCACATTGAAGAAGTTCGGTCCAGTGAATGCTCTGTGCCCTTTTGCCCTTCCTGACACGGTCTTCAGTTCTCAACCAGGCACTAAGGTTGTTACAAGCCTCACTTGATGCCTGGAACTGACAGTATTCTTCTGCTCTGAATTGTCACGTTTGTACTGTGCTCCATCGCAAAGTTAACAGTGTTAATTCTAAGAAAGTGGATGTCATTAAGTCCTCACTCTACTCATGTCAAATTGTGTGAGGTGCTGCATTTGTTAATTTCCCAGATTTAACCATTCTGCCATGCATGTGTATTTAAAAACATCATGCTGCACATAAAACAAACATACAATTGTACCCCTCCATCTGTCTCAAAAGAAAATGGAGTATTTTCATAAGAGAGACCGCTCTTATCATCTCAGATTCTTGAAGATATGCATTGAGCTGCTTTAATGTCTCTAAAGTAACCTTCCTTCACAAGTTCTGCTACAGATCCTTGTGTGCAAAGTTGAATCAAGGAATGCAGATCAAGTGAAACCATGGATCCAGTGTGTTGGCATTTGCATCATTCCACTCTCCTTTCAGTATCGGAATATGCTCTTGAGAAAAGTGTATATGCGTGAGTCAGTGACATAGAATCCGGGAGGAAGCAGAGGAGATAGGACTAGAAGTTCCTTGAAATCTTTTCTAATTATAAGTTTCACTGAAAAGATAAAAATTACTTTTACTCAAGAAGTGAGGTTAAAAACAATGAGAGATAATTTAATTGCCTTTCATAAAATGTTAAAAGAATCTTATTGTTTCTCAGCCTACTTATCAGTGTTATGACCAGTCATGTAGAACTATACTTCACAAAGTGGGGCTCATGGTTTAAATCCATTAGACTCATTGTGGGGATTTAAAAAATAAGTTTGAAGCTAAGTTTTTTTGGTAACACCCTTTAACTCAGAATATCTAGGGGTAAGTCTTTAGAGTCTCATTGTTATAAAGACAGTAATTTTCTTTTTAAAAATAAACTGGTGTTGAGGCTGGAGAAATGGTTCAGTGGTTAAGAGCACTGGCTGTTTTTGCAGAGAACCAAAGTTTGGTTCCCAGCACCCACATATCAGCTCACAACTATCCATAAATCCAGTTCCATGGGATCTGACACTCTGTTCTGGCCTCTGCAGGCACTGTACGCATAGGTGCACTTACATGCTGGGAAAACACCCGTACATTAAAAATAAATAAGTAAATTGGTGTTTATTCTTCACCAACCCCCCCTTTCTTTTTCTTAAGAGCATATTGAAACTTAAAATTCTCCAGATTGCTCCTATCATTCAGTGGTTGAGAAGTGGGAACCACAGACCCACCTTCAGTGGCTGGGAGTGCTACAGGCTTCCGTGGGAACCTTCTGAACAGACACGTAAGACAGCTGTGTATATTCAGACCAGCCTGTGACTTCACAGTGAGTAGGATCTGTGGATTTCCCCTCATATGAAATTCCTGTAGCTGCAGCTTTCTCAGCTTGCTTGTTCTTTAGGATGCCTGTAGAAATAGTGGTCAGGTGTGCCTCCTATGTGGATTTATGGAAGAGGGTACTGTAACATACACAGAACTTTCCATGCCACCATCTACATGACCTATCCACTGGAATGGGTTCCATTGTTGTGCATGATGGGATTGTAAAGTACACAGATGAATCTGGTTTAAGGCTAGTGTCAGAAAGTGAACATAAGATGCCTCTATGCAAGGCAGTGACCTGTCCAGGGATTTAGTCACTGTCAGGAGACACAGCTACCAGAAGATTGCCTGGATCTGGTTAGTGACAGTTTCATGAGTGAAGTGGCCAGAAACAGGAATGACTCTCATGACAGCTGTGGACTTCAGCACAGTCTGCAGCTCAGATTCTTGAAGGATAGGACACTGGCCTCATCAGAGTTTAGGATGACTGCAATGGCAAGAGGCTGACCCTGTAGGGTACCTTTTCTTCTGTAAATGTACTGAGTCATTAGAAAGGCAAGCTTGCTGCCAAGTGAGTGCGTTCCTGCTATAACACAAGGACTCTGAGAACATCCTTCCTTTGCAGGACATCAAGGGCTCCTGGTATTATGAAAAATTTCCCTCAAGCTATGTTGGGAATCCAGAGCAACATGACAATGGACCCCTTTCTAGGTCATGTGGAAGGGCATGAGTGACTGCTGTGCCTGCTATAGTATGGGAACTCAGTACTAGAAAACAGAGTTTTTATATTCAGTAGGACCACTGTGCAAGCTCTGCTAACATGCCAGCATCTGTGTATACTAAGAGAGAAAGTGGCTCCTCTTTTCTGAGGACGCAAGAGCGTGACCAGTACTGTCGCAAACTCACAACTCACCCAAGTGAGGCTCCAAACCTCACTGACCCCAGTTTTTTCAGGGAGAGTATTTAAATGATCTCTGTGCCTAGTCTGTCCTAACAAGGGTTCAGTCTCTAAATGTAAGGTGAAGGCCGTCCTTTTCTTCCAACAATACATCTGGAGAGAACTATGTGTTTCCTTTGGTCCTCGCACAACAATTCAACCATCTGACAACAGATTGCCGCAGAGAAAGGCCCCATGCATGTTTCACTAATATTTCACGATCCATTAATTATCTTTGCTGTATTCCTGTGGTCGATTTGTATGTTTCCTATTGTTTAGGTGTGTATAGCACTGTTTTCCCTTAAAGGAGCTAAAGCACACTCTAGCTTGCCTTCCCCATGGGTACAAGACACCTGAAAATGATAAAAGCATTAAATAAGAATGCAGGCACTAGGCATTGTAAGCAATAAAAGTCCCATTGTTCTTTCTGAAATAGACTGAGTGGCAATGCGTGCCCTCCCTTGTACTAGATAGGGCTCAATTAATTTAGTCAGACTAATTTTTCTTCCTTTATTAACTGTCCTCTGTGCTTAATGGGACCAAATGTGAGATGGAGAGGTGGAGTGCTTGAGTATCTATAGGGCTAATTTTAGCATCAGGAATAGTTGTGAGAGGCTTGGAGTCAGGTGCATTTCAGTCTTTTTTTTTTAAATTTAAATCCACTTTAAAATTTTTTTCATAGACTTTAATAATAATATGTTATTTCAGTTTTAATGAGGTGACACCTTCTTGAGGCTTTTGACCCTGTCCATTGTAGGTGGAGATTTGCAGAAACCGTTTAGACAGTGTAAAGTACAGTTGACAGAACTGTCTTCACCATTCACCCTTATTCATTTGAGCACTACCAGCACAGGCCAAATGCTATTTCCTGTAAACAGAGACTAACATACATTTATCCAGTCATGGAATACACACAAATGTGAGCTGACACCTCTTCTTGGCTCCCTGTCCAACATGAAATCAACGTTAATAAACTTCAAACTGTCCCAAGTTTGATTAGGAGTCTTACGCCAGATTGGCAGGTTTCTTACTCCACCACCAAAGCTTGGAGTCAGTGTCTGACGTCAGAAAATGTAACTGAAAGAAGCTGCATGTGTAGGCAAATCACTTTGTCTTTGTTGAGATAGGTGTTTGTGATGATTTGAATAGGAATGTTCCCTATAGACTCTGAGTATTTGAACATTTCATCCCCACTTGGTGGCACTGTTTTGGGAGGTCTTGGAAGGTGTGGCCATGCTGGAGGAAGCATGTCACTGGGGATGAACTTATAGAGTTCTTAAGCCTTGCTGGATCACAAGTCCCTGTCCTGCTTTCTGTGCCTGCTTGAAGATGTGAGAGCTTAGCTTCCACTCCTCCTCCAGCCACCTCTGCTGCCATGCCTCACCATCATGATGGACTGACTCACCCCTTTGAACCATGAGCTAAATAAACTCTTCCTTTTGTAAGTTCCCTCGGTCATGGTGTTTCTATTACAGCAATAGAGGAGTAACTAATATAGTATTGTAAATGTGTAGAGGAATCTCAGAAAGGGAAGGCAGGCATTTAGTGACAGACTAGGCACCAGAGTTCAGGAACGTCGTACATTGGCTGATTTGTGCATTCTAGCAACCTTGGTTCTCAAGCTTTGATCTGTAAAATGCTTATGCCACTGGAACATGTGTGTACAGTGTACATGGGAAGAAACAGCAATCACTGTTTTGAGTGTTGGAGGCTCTGAGTCCATTTCCCAAACTCTGAGCCTTTGCCCAAGGCCTGGAGCATCTCTCTTCCATTCTCTTCTCTTTCATTTTACTGATTTCTCCTGATAATTTCTTCCCATCCTGCATACCTGAGTATCTTCCCAAAGCCCAAGAAAGGTATGGGTGTGTGCAGACAGGCATCGAAAAGCACAGACAAAGGAAATGACTATAATTCTAGTACCATGTCTACATAATTTCAAGAGGAACTTGAGCTCAAAATTAAGATGAGTAATATGTTCCAGTTCTACTGACTAGGTATGTGACCATTTTAAATGTCATGTTCAGTATCAATATTTTTTAAAAAGAATATAGGTACTATATTCTTGCTAGCATGCTTGCCTTGGCACAAAGCCTTGCTAGGGTTTGATCCTCAGCACTCCATAAAACCAACACTGCTTAAAACCAGATATGGGAGCAAATGACTATAATCTCAGCATTCATTACCTGGAGGAGGGAAGATAAAGGCAGAAGGATCAGAAGTCCAAGCCAAGTCCAGGTCAGCTGGGGCAAAATGAGACCCTGTATCAAAAGAGAGAGGAAAAGTATCTGCCTTTAAAAATAGGATAGACGTAAATGTCAAATATGTTAAGTTGAAAGTACAATCACAAACCATTTAAAGAGCTAAAATTAAAAGAAAAACTGCTTAGGCTGGATATAGTGATGCAAGCCTTCAATTCCAGCGCTCAGGAAGCAGAGGTAGGCAGATCTCTATGAGATCAAGGCCAGGCTGGTCTAGACAGTATGTTCCAGGCCAGCTGGGGATACAGGAAGATCCTGTCTCAAAACACAAATAAAAACTCAAAAACTGCTTAAGAAATTTTTGTTCCCATGAAAGCAGCAATTTGAGCATGACTCAGCTTTTACATATTAGCAAAAGATATAAAAACATACATTTTTCTTGAGTCATGCCTTTTTCAAATATTGTTCCTTTCTGTCCTGAATCGGATCATAAAACTCTTTGGGACTCAACAGTCAACCAAATGAGAGAAGCTGTGGAAAGCCAAGAGTCACCAAGACTGGAGACTGTGGCAATGTGAATCCAGGATTGACAGCACAAATGTAGCTCCTGTCATTCGGCCACGGTGGCCAACAAACCTGAAAAGAACCATGTGCCTCTCACAGCTGAGGTGAGCACTGTGAAGGACACGTGGGATAGCTGAGCAGTTACAAAGCCGTGTAACATAATGCCCAGGACATGAACCTAGCCCAGAATACAAGGGGTCCAAATATACACAATATGCCAGGTAGGCACTAGTCAGGTGGTTTTCTAGTTTGGACATAAAGACTACTCTTTTCTGCAACAATGTATTATGATGCATGAGCATGCAACTGCAAAGAGACAGAGACGGACTGGAGGAAAAGTGTAACAGCAGCAAGCGATACCAGGGTCAGCTCAAATAGAATCCTTAAACAGGTCTAAGTGGGCTACATAAATATAGTGATAATCTTCCCTCACCTTTTTGTTAGGATTCTAGAAATTAAAGGTATACACAAATGAAAGTAGGTATAGGTAATCAAAGGATCTTAGTGCAGATTGATTGCACATGTTGCCATCGGTGCTAATAGTTAACAGTGCCCTAATGTGCTGAGCCTGGTGATTACAGCAGAGCCAAACCTGCATTTTATGCTTATTAGGGCAAAAGGTATGCTCATGTCTGCTTATTTGAAACTTGAGTCATTTGTTTTTGTAGCTTAAATGTTTTGTATACTGAGTATCGGTAGAACAGAAATCACTAAATTTGAGTGCAACCAACTAACATGTAAACAAGAGATATTCACCTCAGCAAAGTCTACAAACCTTATTGCAGAAATATAAGACCCAGCTGGGACTGTCTCTGGAGTATAAATGCCAAAATTAAAGTCAGAGAAAAACTTGTTGGATAGCCCAAGATGTGACACAAATCCAAAATTTTGACATTAAAAAGAACTATGTGCCTCAAACAGGGATCTTATCATAAGTAGCCACCAACCTCTCACATGTCCATCCAGTGTGCTTGTCCTCTCCCCTGGGTCTAGGTGAGATAATGACAGTTACATTTATCAGAAACACATATCTAGGATTATTATCTAGCTATCACCTAGAAGAGTATTTGCCTACTAACTTTCTTCTTAACATAATATTTACCTTTGTTGATGTTCTGGTTTGTTAGTTTATCAGAGTGCTCATCTTTCTTCATTCAATGATGACCCACATCTTACCGTAATACATGCCAAACTCCATGCTTTCACAGACTCTGAGTATCAGAGAAGGAGACAAATACCCCACACCTCATGAAGGTGACATTGCAGCAAGGAAGCAGAAATCACAAGTGTCATCGCATTCCTGTGGATGAAGGAGTCACATCACTATAAACTGACAAGTGTAAAATGTGCAGGGGCTAATGAGATGACAGAAGTCGGGGAGTTTGTTGGGATGGTGTGTGTTTGAGAGAGAGAGAGAGAGAGAGAGAGAGAGAGAGAGAGAGAGCCTCTACTAATCATCACAGCGTCATAGATGACATGTATCAATTGTGCTTAATCTGACACCTGAGATGTGAGGGAAATGTGAGGCCATGTGTGTTTGGGGCGAGAGCATTTCAGGATGAGGGCAGTGAGCATAATGAAACTGCTGACCCTGAGCTGGCATATTTGCAAATCCCAGAGGAAGTGAAACAAAAGGAGCCAGGTGGCCAAGAGGAAGGTTGGCAGCTAACTGGACCACTAGGCTAAGTATGCGGGGGTAGCTGAGGTGGGATGCTCCAGTTTCTTGACCATTACTCATCTCTCAATACCATCTCTTACCTCTGCCCTCACCTCTTAACGATTATCCTTGACAAAGTGTATCTGCAGGTTATAAATCTGTGGATTCCAAGGACTATTTTAGAAATTGCCTTTGTACTAAGCATGTACAATGTTCCTGGCATTGTTCCCTAAACTATGTAGTAAAGTTATTATATATTGCATTGAATATGATAAGTGATCTAAAGGTGATTTAAAGCACATAGGGCAATATGTATTGTTTATATAAAAACTGTGTCGCTTTATAAGGGACTCAGAATTTGGTATTTGAAGGGGTTTCCTGGAGCCAGTCCCCATGGATTTCAAAGGACATTTGTATTTGTGAATTCTTTGTACTGGGATTTTCCAAATAACTCTATTTTGTTCACTGGAGTGTTCCCTGTGGTTCTTCTCAGTATTTTATCCAAAGTTATAAAGGAGATATGGATCAGAAATGATATATTATAGGATATCTGAGAGACAGCAGAGCAGCAGCAAGTAAAGAGAAGACGCTCACAGCAGCAGATGACCAGGGCAAACTCTGCTCCTCTTGTGTTATGCGACATCCAGAAAGAAGCTTTGTAGAGGGCTCTGGGAACTCCCTGTGCAGAAGAGAAGAAGGTAGGTGAGTGCAGTGGGAGTCACTTGCCAAGTATCGGAGACAAGCAGTAGACCAGAAGGAGACTCTTTAGAGGGATACAAGTTTTATTTTGCTTCTCTTAGCAGCAATAGAAGCTGGTCTCCAGTTCGTCACTCAGACAGTTATCTGTCATATAGGCAAATCACAAGGAATTCTAAAGTTTAGCATGCCACTAGCCATACTTAGGGATGTGCATCCCTGGCTGGACCTTTCCACTTCCAGAACCACTGAGATCCTGTCTGCAGCATTTTCCAAGGATCACGTCACATGGACATTTGTTTAGTTTATATACAAAGAACTTAGTGCCTAGGATGAGGAAGAATTTCCAGGAGACATTTTGTTTTTGTGGATTAAAAAAAAAAGTCTTTTAAATTCTCTCCCTTCCCAAATACCTTTCTCTACCATGCTACCTGTGCCAGTGCACAGTGTTTAGGTTGGGGTATCTGTAAGGTCAGGAGGTTTCCAGGAAGAAGCATCTAGGTAGCAAAACAAAGCATTTTTTCTTAAAGAAAATATTTGTGGAGATTTCTATGTAAGATCTATGTCATAACATATTCATCTTGAAAAGGGGTTTACAGAATCATAATAGCTAGTAATTGTGCAAATTGTTTAAAACTATTGAGTAAGTAATAAAAAAGGAGATTATAGGAATGAAAAGCAATGTTAATGTGTCTAAGTACATTTCAATCTTGGGACAACTTGCTTTAAAGTAATAATTGCCTAATTATTAATTTTATTATTAATTTTTCTTTAGGATAATATATCATAGTAATTTCCATAAGAAACTGTACCAATTCTAACTTTCTTTCTCTTGTCTGTCATTTGGTTATTAGTATCTAAGATAGAAATAACAATAAATCCCATGGTGCACCAAATATTAGAAATTATCTTTGAGATTTAAATGTGTGAGTTTAAATACAGCTCTAAGTAAGACCCCTGGGGCCTAAGCTGCAGAAGACAGAGCAGCCACCACTCACTCAAATTTCCTTTTTGCATATTTCATGTTACTGTCTTCCAAATAAAACATGAGCTTCCCTAGAGAATCTTTCACAGAAATAAAAAAGAAAACTAATAAAAATAATGCTTAGTAATATTATTTTTTTGACAGTAGTTTCCTCTAAACTCACAGGTCCACACTAAAAATAAATGACAAACAGCAGGGGGTGGTCCCTAGGTAAGAAGAAATTAGTTGCTAGCCAGAATTCCTGGGAAGTGAGCTTGCTGGGCTACAAATATATAGAATCAGTGTAGTTAAACAGTCATTGTCTATCTTCTTTAGAACAATGGCCTTTGAAACATCAGGGAGAACATTGGCTCTTTACATTCACAGGGAATAGTTAGCCACAGTGGCAGAGGAGCCATGAAAATACTGTCAGCGCCTGGCTGGACCTTAGGATTGGTTCCTAGGCTTAACTGGGAGGAAATCAGATTGCTACACATTCTTGGTACTGAAAGAGCTGGGAAAGTAGGCAGTGTTCTGTTCTGTTATCATGTCCTGCTTTTCTGATAGACTGCAGTCCAGACTCTTGGTTTCTCTCAACAGAAACACACATTTGGCACCTGGCCCTTCGTATACATGGCTTTCACATCAGTGGATTCAGCCAACTCTAGATTGGAAGTGTGCAGGGAAAATAGCATCTTCATTGGACATGAACAGATATTTTCTAGCTATCATTATTCTCCAAAAAACTTGGAGAGGATTTAAAGCATAGGGACACGAGCATCTGGAGATTTTGGTGTGTGTGTGTGTGTGTGTGTGTGTGTGCACGTGCGTGTGTGTGTGTGTGTGTGTGTGTGTGTGTGTGTGGTGGGGGCCTGGAACAAACCTTCATGGACTCTGAGGGACAGCTGTGCTTGAGAACAGCACTGCATCATAGAACATTGTTCTAGGAAGCTTCCTTTCTTTAAGCTATCTTCTTTTTTACATATTTTGATTTCTAGGATGATCATGTTCTAAACATAAAGTTATTTTAATATTCTCAAATCTTAATTCTTGAAAATAGGTGAGTACATTTAAAACAACCTTATATGTGGGTTTTCTAGGGGGGAAATGGTATCAATCTGGCTTTTCTTTTGAAGTGTTCCTGCAGTCATATGCAGGGTGGTGGTGTGGGCAAGGGCGGGCTAGGAGACCCTGGGAGGACAGACTAGGGGAAGGAGTAAAGGGAGGGAGAACTAACACTAAAGAGCTTCTGAAAAAGCCACATGAACGCCTACCATTATAGAAGCTTCTTACACTGTGTACATGTCTAAAATGAGTTTTATTTGAGCTACCATATAAAGGAGTGAAAATTCTCCTACCACAGGCTGACAAAAAGGCCAGTGCCAGGAATGGGTTACCTCTTCAGGAACTGATGGCCTTTACACCCCCAAAAGATTGTAAACTATTGCCATTGCTCTTGGTTACCCTCTAGAACTTGACTGTAGACCTTATTGTTGAAGACACCATATACTTAAATCATAGAAAATGGACATATCCAGCTTGTACTGACTTGAAGCTTCATCCCTACTTGCTAAATTTCATAGTTCTGGAAGGTACTATGCATGTTACCAGAGGGGAAGAGTAGTCAACAATCTTACCCAGCTATCAACCTAGCCTGCTACAATAATGACCAACCTGGCAAGATATGCCCACTAGTGAAATAGTGACACAAATGTTATGGTAATAACCAATCACTTTCTGATTGGATTTAAGGCCCACTTAACAAGATGGACTCCACACCTGGAACCATTATTGGGGCCAGGAACCTGTGGCTAGATAGGTCATAGGCCCTAGGAGAGAACCTAGTACTGTTATTCTACTAAATGGAGTACTAAACTGACTGCTACTTATTAGCATACCCACAGATTAGACCATCTCAGCCTTCATTAAAGAAACTTATTTTTGCAGTAAATGTTGATAACACGGAGACCCACAAGTGATCAATGTGCAAAGAATAAGAGAGTATAAAATGTTCAGCCCTAAATGGAGTGTATATATTAGCACCTCTTTTTCTGATACTCAAAGATCATTGCGAAAGATGAGGTGGAAAGATTGTAAGCCATATATGTTGAACAACTACAACAAAACAGTGTTTTCTGGATACAACAGAGTAGTTGTATATATGAACTCCCAGCAGTTGTGACAATATACACAAGACCTGCACAAGGTCAAGCCAGACAAAATCCCAGCATAGAGAGGGGGGAGGAGGGCATGAAGCCCCATCCTCGACTGAGGAATTATTGGCAACTGATAGTTATTAAGAGAGGGAGATTTAGTCTTCATTAAAGGTGTAGTCCTGGTACATTTACCACACTCTAGTGGATAGCCACACAGCCAAGAGAGTAAGCACCATAAATTGGACTCAGTGAGCTTTCTAAAAAAATAGGACACATGGTTGGTTTGGTTAGGGGAGGATGCAGCTGAGGGGAGCTGGTGGAGGGAGATGAATATGATCAAATGCACTGTATGAAATTCTCAAAGATTTAATAAAATATTTAAAAAGAAGTTTTGTAAAAGTCCTGATATAGTAAATCATGACTGTAATCCCTGCATTCACGAGGCAGAGGTTGGATGATTGTAAAATTGAGGCCAGCTTGTGCTACATGGCAGGACACTGTCTGAGAGAAAACAGAACTAAAACCCCACAAAAAGTCCACAGAGTTAAAAAATGTAAATTGCAAAAGGATAGCAAGAATTAGAATATAAAATAGAAAAGTGATTCAAGCACTCAGTTGATGAGAACTATCAAAATTTATTTAGTACCTGGATACAGAAAATCAAGGAAAGGATGGAAAGGGACACATTAGTGATGTCTGAGTCCTTAGGAATGTGGATCCCATTATAATGACATAGTACAGGCCAATCAGGCTGGAATAAGGGGTTCTAACAAGGAAGCAAATTCACAAAGGCTTAACACAGCAAATATTTATTTCTTATTCTTGTAACTGGGTATGTAGGCAGTATGTACCACAGCCACTGAGGGATGCAGAATGAGAGGTAACCACAATGCCACTAACAAGTGTTTTCCTACACATATTGAGTCTGAGGAAAAAAGCATGCATGGAAGTGAACACACACACACACACACACACACACACACACACACACACCTCCTTATATTACATTACTGGCCAGACTTATTACGAGGTCAACTTTATTGGTCACCCTTATTTCTAATGGGTGAGAAAGCATTACTTTCCTTGCCCATAGAACTGCAAGAACACTAGATGCTGATGAGCATGAACCTCTTTTAGAGGAACAGGAGGAGAAAAAGACAGACACAGTGGTGGTTGTTCTGTGGGAAGAGGTTCTTGGACTGGTATGGGGACCGATGGGGCAACACACAAAGATGAGCAGTATACTGCACATGGTGTTGAGATTTAAAAAACAACAGGTACTCATGTCTCAGATGAAAGAGAGGTACTGCTAAGCATTCCAGGAGAAAGATATAGTGGGAGACAATAATTTTTAAGTCATTAAATTCCACAATATTCACAGCCATGGTGATAATGCAAAAACTTGTAAGGAGAGCATGTCCAGGGTGGAAAGTTGTAGAATGCGAATGCCATTTTGGAAAACTCTAGTATTTCTAGTGAAACCAGAGAGAAAGACCCAGAAAAACCTTAAGCAAATATTACTAGTAGTATGGAATATGTAAAATATATGATGCTTTTTTTAAAAAAATTAAAAAGAATAGAAGCATGTATAATTTTGTATTTGTCTGGGTAAAAGTAAAGACCTAAACTATAATTCTGCCTCAATGACTTCTAACAAACTCTGGCACACAGAGTCCCTCAAAGGGACCTTGAAGCAGTTTGCCTGCCAGTCAGCAGCAGAAAAAAAAAACTGGGAGAAATTAAATGGCTTACACAGTGAGGAAGCAATCTTGTTAAGCTGTTTCCAAGTGACCCCTGACTGACACACCTCAAACTTGGGAAGTCTTCAGCTTTCACAGTGAGGAGATTGAGTTTTAAAGAGCAGCTTGTCTTTTTGGAGTAATGATTACAGAACCTACAAGAAAAGGAAACTTTCAAAGTCAAGCCTGAAAGTACACTCAAAGTGACCCTTGCTGATCTTAAGAGGCAGGTACTCTGATGCCTAAGGGTTGGTACCAAGATAGGTGTATCTTTGTTGCTGTGATAAAGTACCAATACCAAAAGTAACTTATGGAGGAAAATTTATTTTGGCTTATGGTTCCAGAAGGAGAAGAGTTCATCAGTGCTTAGAGGCGTGGCAGCAAGTGGCAGGCATGGTGGCTGAAGCTAGAAGGTGGGAGTTCATCTCTTCAGCCGTGAACACCAAGCAGAGAGCAAACTGGAAGTGGGGAGAGGCTATGAACTCTCAAAGCCCCAGAGATACACTTCCTCTAGAAACAGCTCCACCAGCTGGGGACCAAGTATTCAAATACTTGAGTCTATTTGGGACATTTCTTGAAACCAACACAATAGGCCATGTGACTCTCTGGGTAGAGCCAAAAGGCTTTCCATACAGAAGATGGAGACCTTCAGTGCTAGAAAGCTTTGAAAAGTTGGGTAAAAGAGTGAAGTCGTATGTTTGGGATTCATGGAATGGGGCTGTTATTATTCAAAATGCCATTAGCTGTGTCAAAGGAAAACCTAGAGGATTCTAGAAGAAACAATTCAGGGTATAAAGTTTTGCTGTTTCCTCCCACACTCCCCTCTCTTGGGCCTCAGAGAGACTGACTTTCTCCTCCTCTCATTGGAAATGGATTGTTAATCTTTTTACATGCTTTCACATGTCAAAGCATGATGCTACATGGTGCAAAAAGACGAGTGGAGAAGCTTGTGAGGGGCAAGTTTGCATGAAGACACTGGAAAGCAGATGGCAGCTAGACCTGTGTAGAGTCTTGAATTTCCTCTTGGGAGCATTGATTCAACTTTTCTGCAGCAAGAAGGTTGTGTTTAAAAGGAGAGGAAGAACCCAACAGGCACAAAAAAGAATACTTTTAAAATAGAAAGAGTAGAGAGTTTTTCTCTGATTTCCAGGAAGTGTTGACCCAAGGACAATGACACACAGGGAAGTGTTGTCCAGCTGCAGGCTCACAGAGTCATTTGTGAGATTCACTCTGTATGGAAAACTGGAACCCAGGGTGGAGGAAGAAAATTTCAAAGCAGAACATATTTTAAGAACAGTCTGAGTTCAGTAAAAGAAAATTTAGCCATCACTGCATTGACCTGGATTTCTGATGGCTTTCTGTAGGTCCCTGAGCCCAAGATTTGTCCCTGCTTATGAATTATGATCTGAGTCTGGTTTCATAATCAAGGTAGTCAGAGGCATGAAATGAAGCAGTGAATGGCATCTTTCACAGACATTCCTCCTCAAACTATACACAGGAACACAAAATAAGCTCTCAGTCCCATTGGCCCATTAATAATTGGTTTTGTCCAAGGACCAGCATTCTGTAGACTCTCAATTGCTACGTTTTGGCCATTTGTGACCTTTTCTGTTTCTGACCCTCCTTTGCATAAGGGACCCTCATTAATGAGAATTGATAGATTCATTAGTGTCCTCTTCTTTACCCCCGTTCTGTGTTCCATGAACCTTAGGTGTAGGTGCATCGGTTAGGCCTGCGCAATTCATAGACAATGTCTGCGTGTGACCAGTTGTGGTACTTGGTAATACAACTGGTGCAAAATAAGCTCCTTTGATGAGTGGTGACTGGATATTTGCCTGTAAATACAAGGATACATATTTTGTGCATAGTAAGAAATCACATTAGTTTAGGGATGTGACAGTTTAGGGGTTTTCCCTAAGATCTATGACCACTACATCCATGTTTATTTGGTTATGTTTAGATGTTTACAGTACCACACTTGAGTTTCATCCCACTGAGTGGGCTTTTAGTCCAATTAGGTAGCTGTTGGTTGCCCGCAAGATAAAAGTGCCACTACTGCACCAGTGTTGTATGCTGTGCTGGGCATTGATGTGGTTATTTGGTTTTGAAGTTGGTGTTGGACCATCAATTGATGTTTTCCCTCAGCACCTTCACAGCACTCTCCAAAGCTTTGAGAGCTGCCTTCAGGGGAAGTGGTTCCAGGTCAGTTCCAGTTCTATTGTTCCAAAACCTGTGTCCGAAGTATGTCCTGTCTTCAGCAGTAGGGTCTTACCTTCAAGTTCTGGGAGGAAATCAAGGGCTGTGGCAATAGCCTGAGTAGTATTGGGAATCTCTTGGCCCACACTGGCCAACAACTCACAGATGGTTTCTCCTGTCTGGCACTATTTCTTGTTATGTCACCTTTAGATATACTCGTGGACTCATGTAGAGATGTTGTATTTGTAATTTGTCATTAGGTTGTGAACTTTTTAAAACTAGACATTATTTATCTTGCCCCCCTTCTCCCATTGTTTCCCCATTCAAAGTGCCCCCTTTTCCCCATTTCTCCCTTGATAATACCCTTCTCCTGTGGTCCCACCTCTCTTGAGCTCCTTCTTTCCCTTTATCCCCAAGATTCCTTGTATAACCCTCCCTCCCACCTCCCATTTAAATAGCTCCATTTTTGTCCATTTCTCCCTTAGTAACACCTGTCTCAGGTTCTTTCTTTCCCTGTCCCTCCCTGGTTCCTTTTCATTACTCTGGTTCCTGCAGTTACATCTGGATACATACATAAAAGGATTTGGTGCTAGGATCCACATATGAGGGAGAACATACATTGTTTCTTTCTCTGAGTCTATGTTACTTTCACTTACTACAACAGTAGAGATTAAGAGTCTGCAGAATGCTGGTCCTTGTGCAGGACTCCTATATTAAACTTCATCCACCCAGAACTCAGGGACCATCGTGGAAGAGGAGGCAGAAAGATTGTAAGAGCCAGGGAGGAGGTGCATGACCATATGGAAACAGAGTCCTACAAGTTCCTGGGACTCTACTTATGATTCTATGGCAATAGTGTCAGCATACACAAGTCCCGTGCAAACTCAGGCAGAAAAAAACCCACCATAGAACTGGGAAATGAACAGCAGACCCCAATCTTAGCTGAAGAAATATTGGTAACTAATTACTGCTAGGTGAGGAAGAGCTGTTCTTCCTAAAACAAGAGACTCTAGATAGACTGACTAGACGTCATTGGATGCACTTGCCCTGGGGAACATCTGGGGACACTGACTTAACAGGGTGGGCCTTAACATGGATAACAGTTATATGGGTTCCAGTGAGGGGCTATGGGAGGGTGCCAGTGGGGATGGGGGTATAAAGATTATTAAGATAGTTTGAGCTATTCTGTATGAAATACACAAAAATTCAATAAAAACAAATTTAAAAAATGATAAGTAATTAAAAAAATATTTTATTTATTATTTTTATTTATGTGTAAGAGTGTATTGCCTGCATGTATGTCAGTGCATCCGTGTTGTGCAATGCCATGGAGGTCAGAAGAGGACTTTGGATTCCCCAGGAACTGGAGTTAAGGACAGTTCGTAGCTGCCATGTGGGTGCTGGGAATCGAACCCGGGTCTTCTGCAAGAGCAGTCAGTGCTCTTAACTGCTGAGGCATCTCTCCAGCCCCAAGTAAAATATTTTTTAATTTAGATAAGTGCACCCATGTCGTACAATGCCTGCGGAGGACAGAAGAGGCTGTTGGATCCCCTGGAACTGGAGTTAAGGACAGTTGTTAGATGCCATGTGGGTGCTGGGATTTGAACCCTGCTTTTCTTCAAGAACAGTCAGTGCTCTTAACTGCTGAGCCATCTCTCCAACCCCATAAAATATTTTTTAAAAGAAAAAAAATATTAATGGTTTTATACCTTCCTCTTGGAGATTTGTTGCCGTCAAGAAAACAAGCCATCTGGTATTATTAGATATAAATCTTGGGGCACAGGGCTTCCGCTAATTCACATTGATCCTCTTTTCTGTGCTGGTTGGGTCTATATTGCATTGATTCTATTTCTTTTGATGGACTAAGTGTAATGCAACAAATGACAATTTGTTATTTTCACTAAGATCCCATTTTGTGTTATTGGGAGTGGTGGTCCATGTCTCCCTCACCTAATAGATGAATTCCGAAGAAACCTGGGACCATCTGCAGTGCCATCAGTCACTGTGACAGATGGAAACAAATATGTTGGATGGTCCGCTGGAATGTGTAGGCTTCTTAGAAGTCACATGGATCTGTCTTTTTCCATTGTTTCCATTGACCAAAGTAAGGAATATGGCCAGCATCAGTTCTAGACCAGTAGTGTGGAGAATCCTGGCATGGACCTCAAAGAAATGGAAATGGAAAACTTAGTGACCACTGTAACTTTATTTTTACTTCTTTAAAAATTTATTTCAGCCTGGTCTACATAGTGAGTTCTAGGACAGCTGGGTCTACAGGGAGACCCTGTCTCAAAAAGACCAAAAAAAAATTTTTTTTTATTTCATGTTTGTAAGTGTTTAGCCTGCATGTGTGTAAGTGCATCATGCACATGAAATGCCTGCAAAGGCCAGAAGAGAGCAATGGATTCCCTGGAACTGATGTTACATGTGGTTGTTACCTATTGTGTTGGTGCTGGGAACCAAACCTGGGTCCTCTGTAAGAGAAAGTAGTGCTCTTAATCACTGAGCTGTGTCTCCAGCACCGACCATGACAACTTTTAGCCAAGTTTCTGTTTCAGATTTCAACCAGAACATTTCCCTGTGTGTTGGCTGTTTCCAGGACAGAACCTGCACTGTGAGTCCTGTTGAGGGTTACAGGCCAGGGCTTCTCATTGTTGTAACTGCCCCCTGTATATGATAGTCAGAACACGATGAACTGCTTACTGAAGTTTGAGTCCTCTGTCACTCTGCTCACAAAAGGAACAGTTTCTAATGCCCAGTAGTATGCAGCACATCCAATGAGCACAGACCTGGCCCCACCTGGTCTACATGTGGAAGAAATCTTACACAGAGCTAGTTATGTCCTCTTGAGTTGTAGGAATGACTTTTACAATATGGACATAATCTGGACTAATGGCTCACCCAAACTTGCAACCAAAAAGTTGTAATGTAAACAAGCTCACTGAGCCATCTGCTCCTCTTGTGACCTGGCTTACCTGACCTTAATCCCTCAGGGTCCTACCTTGCCCACTACCCAAGACAGTGAATGAATGTGGACATGCTTAATTATCAGATTAAAGTACTGGGAGCAGCATCTTTTACTCATTGAAGACAGTGAGACAAACTGAGGTCTGAAACTGTGTGTGATATTCTAGCCTAGGGAGCAAAAGGCAAGATTGTTTGATAAGATGTGGGAGGATCCTAGTTCTACTTTCCAAATTCATGCTGCAGATACTGTTTCAAAAGAATGAGTAAATCCTTGCTCAAGAGCACAGTTCTCTGGGTGACATCTGATTGGAATGGACGCTTAGTGGTTTGGATCCATTCTTGATGTTAGAAAGAATACAGTCAGACTGTTTCTTTATTCAGGTGTAACTGTAATGTGGCTTAGGAACACCACATTGAATGAATCTGGAACCAGATTCCACCTCTCCTCTCTTTCTCTTTATTTCTTTTGGATCCAGAATGACCCACAATGCTTTGCATCCTTACCGTGACTGACCACAATAAAGAGAGATGTGGATGTGAAATTAGGGTAAAATTTCTATTACTTCCAGAAAAATGAACAGAGCAGGTAGGGTGATTATTCTCCATTCCAAAGGGCAAGCCCCATGCCTTCGTAGGAACTCTTTTAGAAAGCTATTTAGTGGGTGGCATTTGCATTTTTCGGCAATGTCAACACCACCACATTTTTTAATGAGAACCTGAGTAGCTGGTCCTCTTACAACAGTGTTCCAGATATGCTTCCTGGCCACTAGCATCAGCATCATGCAGAGACTTGTCAGAAATGTTGACTGTTGGGACCCACTCCAGACCTACCTGGACAACGGTTAGTTGATCTGTCAACTTGATTGGAACATGGGGTGGCCAGATAAATACTATTTCAGATTTGTCAATGCATGTGTTTTTAGATGAGGTTAGCATTGCAATCAGCAGACGAAGTAAGAAAATTGCTTGTCCAAAACTGTGCAGCCTCATTCAATCCTTTGGGAGTTAGAATTGAAGGGAAGACAGCATAAAGGAGAATCTTCCCTCTGCCTGAGTCTTCAGCCTGAAATATTAGTTTTCTCCTGCACTTAGACTGGAATTGTAATATTAGCTCCGTGATTCTAAGATTTTAAGGTCAGTGAAACTCTAGCACAGCCTCTCCTCAGTCTCTAGAAGCTCTTAGAAATATTTTACTCCATAGTTATGTAAGTTAATTTCTTATATTAAATCCCCTCTCTTTTTCTCCTCTCTCTCTCCATGTATATGGGCTATATTAAATCTCTCCATATATATTTATTGGAATTATATCATGTATCCCACTGTACTGGGAGGGCTCTGACCTTACTGAATTAGAAGCCCAGAATCCAGCCATCTGCATTTTCACACACTGTCTGGATAGAAACTATTTTTTTAATTTAAAAATATTCTTATTTATGTGATGTGTATGAGTGTTATGCCTGCATGTTATGTAAGTGCACCCATGTAATGCAGTGCCTGCAGAGGCTAGAAGAGGGTGTTGGATCCCCTGGAACCAGAGTTACTGATGGTTGTTAGCCACCATGAGGGTGCAGAAATGTGAACCTGGGTCTTCTGCAAGAGCAGACAGTGCTCTTAACTGCTGAGTCATCTCTCCAGCCCAACAAGCTAAAGTTTGAGGACAGATGAGGCAAAGAAAAAGAACTCGTTCAAGGTGCCCCACTTGGGCCTGTAACTCACCAGGTTTTCAATTTCTCAGTTTTATTTCCGTGAAATAAAAGTAAAGATTTTCTATGTTTTATTCAGAACAAGTTGGCAGAGGAGCCAGAGGAGATGTCTAGAGAAAGATCTAGAAAGTAAGAGTTAGAAAATATTAAGGATACTAACATCTTTCTCTCTGAAAATTTCATGAATTCCTTTGCTCATGTTACATTTTCCTAATTGGAGCTTTAAGGCTGGTGCATTGCATGTTTTTATCTTCTGTCTATACCTCTGAGTAAGTAGACTCTGTGCAGGAGCCGTGCCTGCAAATATAAACTGCCAGAATCTTCAGTATTGCCCATGTCTTGCTTTTTGCCTAGGATACACTTTGCCAGCCCTATGCCTAACACCTGTGAAGTTCCATTCAGCCATTCTTGTACATGTATAGATATGGGAACATCAGCACCCCATGCAAATGTGGGAACATTAGCACCTATGACGTAACACTTGAAAAGCAGCAGAAAGCAGCAACCCGTGTTTATTCTTTCTCAGGTAGGTGGAGAGTGTTCTTCCAGTTCTTGTTGGAACAAGTGTTTATCACCATAACATACGCTTGGCCTTCCGTTTTTCTTCTTATGACGTTTATTTGTCTTTCCTCTCCCTGGCTCCTGTACCAGAGGCTCCCTTCCCAAATATATTATCCCCATATAAGCCCGTGTCTTACTTACCCTCTGCTTTGATGGGAGAGAGCCAGCCAAGATACTTCTGATCCTCTCATACTCTCCTTTTCTGGTGTGGGTATTTTCTTCCTATTTCTGCAGTGCTGGAGAGTGAACGTGTGGCCTTGTGCAGGCTTTGTGAATGCTTTATCATTGGACTGTAATGCTGGCTTTCTCATTTGAATCTTCTCTGGTAAAAGGCCTTATTCAAGTACAACTAATTATTCAATGTATCTCAAACAAGCCATATTGTATTCATTTCGTATTCCTAGAAAAATGGTGAGATGAGCACAGAGTTCTTTCACACTTCAAGTACGGATGAATTCTCTTATTGTCTATACATCATATTACTACGGAGCAGTTTCTACCATTAATGAGCCAGTGCATTCAATTGCTTTTTTTAGCCTGCCTTTCTTCTGTTCCTGGACACCAACCAAGATACCCCGTATCTTCACGATGCCTTACATGCTTTGTCGTGAGCAGTTACACATTTTCTAGCCTTCTACATTTTACTCTTTGGAAGCAAATCCTACAGTCCTCATGGGAGGAAAAAGAAATTATGCTCTGCTTCTTTGAGTGCAATCTCTAAATAAATTAGTTTGAATTCTTCTGTATAGAAAATTATCTATTTACCTATGTATTCATTGATTCACTCATTCAACTATTTTATTATGAACACCTGGGTATTTATTACACTTTAATCTATAATACAGGGCTATAATCTCTTGCACAAGTGGGTTGTTCTTTGGCATTAGGAAGACTTTTGGGTGTTCTGTGTCCTTCTGACACAGATCCATCACTGCATGTTATCCATTAGTGTAAATGGCATCACAGGCTGCTCTAGGATATCCCTCATGGTTTAAAGATTTGCCTTTTCTCCCAAGATCTGTGGTTCTTTGCATCAGAAAGTGGCATTAGAAACAAAGACATGAGGCTACGAATGCTGTAAAAAGCCGTTTCTATTTCCTACTTAATCCAGAATCTGAGTTCTTTGTTGTCTTCAGACTTACCATATTATCCACATTTTCAGGGGCTGTAATGTGTGTTTCAGGTAATCATCACTTATATGCTCAACCTAACTGCACCTATTTTTTTTTTAGGTAATCTGTTTGATAGAATGGGATAAAGGATAAACAACCAGAGAAATACTAGTGTGACAAAATTCCACATCACTCAGAATTGAGTGGCTGAGGAGACAGCCGGTTAATAAATTTTTTTAGATGACAGGTTGGAGACCAACTCTTTGGGGATGGAGGATTTTCCTACAGCCATCAACATACACTCAGAATCAATCGCTGATAATACTGATATGGTGTCCCCAACGACTAGCAGCACACGTCAAGGAAATGTGGCATGAAGATGGGGTAGATCCTGCTTACAATCACCACAAGTGATTAATTTGTGCAATTTGTGGTTACTACCCATACATCCTTGGACATCGCTGGGTTTTAGATTCTGGTTTTCAGAAAAGACAAGTTGTACATGGAAGAATGAGTTGAGCTTTGTACTGGAATGTGACTGTCCAATATTATTAAGAGAAGTTTTATCCATGAAACTCAAGTGGCTTGGTGAGCTGCCTTACAGTGTTTCTATACTTGTTGAAAATGATGAATGGAAAATTATAGGGAACCAGGCCTGCTGAGTATAAGGCAACCAAGGGATAAAATTTCTGAGGTTTTCGTTTTATTTTTGTATTAGTTTATCAGGCAAACTTGTTGAAAGTTTGGCTAATGTGAAGATATATGGAATGGATGATGGGAATAGGATATGGTGATATAAAGGTATGGATTTGGAATTAATTGAATCAGCAAAAACTGTAACTGGCCTCATTAACTATTTCATATCATGTGTGAAAAGTGAGCTCATCACTATACTCAATACTCTATGATGGCAGGAAGTTATGTAAAAAGAAATTGACCCCTCCAAAAGGTCCAAGGGATAGTCTGTATTGGCCTTCTTTGTTACCTTTCTGTGTCACATGTCCTCCTTGAACTTGAGTTGCACAGATAATTTCCTGCTTTCTTTTCTAAGAATTTTCTGTGCCTGTCAGGTGGGATGGTTGAAGGGGGTCCAGTCAAACTTTCAGGTAGTTGAACTAGAGTTAATGTCTCTTGGAGTACTCATTGACTGGGATGACCCAGGCATCTTACCTTCTTAGCATTGCACTGTCCCTCCAGCCTACCCCATGCCATATTCTCCAGATGCTCATTCTCTCTTTCCTGTCTTCTCTACAATATGAGCTGCTGGCTTAAACACACCTCTTGCATCAAATTATGCTTTTGTGGTAATACAAGCTAAAATAGGCAGGTATATTTGGAGTGGTCTAGAGGAGGAAGAAAAGTAAAATATATTCAAACATAGAAGGGTTTTGACATGCTTCTACTAATGAAACATCTTACTGTAGTTTGGGGAATGGGTTACAATTTTTTTCTGGCTTGGGTGTCATTTTCATCTTTGCCTCGCTTTCAACAAATTTTCCTGAAGTCCTAATTATAAATCAGGAATGATATTCTAAATAATGGGGACTACAGAGTCATTACCTTAATAAGTTTATGAAGTCTTGGTATAATCAAGAGATATACGAAGTACTCATTTGTGAGCATGTGTGTGTGCGCATGCTTATGCACATGTACACAAACATATGTGTTTGTGGGTTCATGTGCCACGTGTGGTGAGAACTTAGTGATGGAAGTAAGGGATGATACAAATCATATTAGAAATGACTGAAGGTCTTCCTTCAGCTGATCTGAGTTCACATGAAAGTGCTCCGCATGAGCTCAGGGCAGCTGTGTGACAGCGAGAACGACTTGGCTGTTACTAAATTGCTCTCAGCAGACAAACTGAACCTGTGACACACATATGAGTTGAGGTAGTCCCCATGACCCCTGATGTGATACCTGAGGCTGAGCAGTTCTCTCTGCCTTCCAAGCAGACTGTGCAATCCACCGCCCTTGCCCGTATCACTCAGGATCATTAGCCTCCAAATAGTGACAATGATGCACAATCATCAGTTTCTTTAGAATCGGCTAACGAGGAGATTATTTTTATATTTCTCTTTGCATTTTTCAGAGGCAGCAACTGACTTGTGACCAATCAACAGCCTTAATATCTAGGGTCAGATCCACTGTCGCTTACCAAGAGGGAAGAACATTTGATGAACTGAAAGTGTTTCCCGTGGCATTATTCTCATGGGACGGCAGATGAATATGAAGATTCATACACATGTGTGGCAGAATATGCTTGGGTGTCTACATATGCACAAGTGCACACACACACAGTTTGCCTTCTGCCCTAATAGAGAGCATAATGATGTGGAAAATAGCACAAACTGTTCTCTGAATACTTATGTGGTCTCTTAGAAAGTGATGGGAGGCTATCTTATTAAATAACTCATTCCGTGTCATGAGGATGAAAGGAAATAGTCTTAGTGAAAGATACATAATAGATGTTCATGAATGATAAATTTATAACAACTTAATGAAGATGTACTCTGTATGTCACATGATAGTATAGAAAGATAGATGTCAGCAGGAAGATGGGGCTTGAGAGAAGTCGCTCAAGTAAACTGTCAAGTGGTACAAACCTCCCTAATGATAAAGAAGCCAGAGGGCTTGTCATGGCTAATCTTCATTGCCAACTGGACTGGGTTTAGAGTCTTCTAGGAGACACATCTCTGTGTTTGTCTGTGAAGAGTGTTTCCAGAAAGGTTTAATGGAGTAGGGAAGACTCTGCCTAAATGTGGGTAGCACCATGCCTTGGGATAGGCTCCTGGACTTACTAAAAAGCAGAAGGTGAACTGAGAGCCAGTGTTCGTCTCTCTGCTTCCTAGCTGTCATATGGCCAGCTGCCCCATGCTCCTGCTGCCTGTGTCCCCTGCCCCTAGGATGAGCTATGTCCCTTCAAACACAGAGCCCAAGCAAATAGTTCCTTCTTAAAGTTATTTTTGTCACAATGACATGAATAGTAACTAGGATAGATATAAAAGAAAATGGCAGTCGGCACCAGGAAGAAGGGACTCTGACTTGGCTCTTTCTTCCTCTCTTACTCCAGTTGAAAACCTCTGTACCTTTCCAAGGTTCCATCTTTCCTGAGAGTGGAGATCCCATCTTTACTTAATGCTCTCTCCCCTTATGCGGGACTCTGACTTGGCTCTTTCTTCCTCTCTTACTCCAGTTGAAAACCTCTCTACCTTTCCAAGGTTCCGTCTTTCCTGAGAGTGGAGACCCCATCTTTACTTAATGCTCTCTCCCCTTATGCTTTTTTTCTAGACTGCTTAGATTCTCTCCACTTTCCATAAACATTTAGCTCAAGTATCCTTCTCTAAGAATTGTTTTCTAGCTTGCAGGCCTCAGGGCCCATCTCCCTCCAAGCTCTGATAGCCTCTGTGGCCTGTACCACTGTCCATGAAGCCCTACTCTGCCGTGATCTCTTCAGGCATATCTTTCTAACTAAGCTGTAAGTATACAAAGGGCTATATATATTCTTTTTGAATCTCTCGTGCTGCGTGCGATCCTTCTTAGGTAGGGACTTTAAAAATTATTTTTAAAACTTAATTTTGTTCTTTGACAATTTAATATGTGTATAAAACACATTCTGACTAAACACTTTCCCACTCTCTGATGTATCCCTCTTGTCTCTATCAAGCCATCTCTGTCTTACCAGTCCCTTCCTTAGATTCCTGACTTTGAGTTTTGTTTGGTGCACGTAGTTTAACCAGGGTGATCTTGGCACCAATGGAGGAGGATTGGATCCTTCCACTGGAGCCTTGTGAGGTCACCTGTGGCTCCCCTCTCACTGAATCTACCAGGAGTTAATAGTTTAGCAGTGATGGGTAGAGGTCCTTGAGCCCTTCCACCACCCATGCCTGACTGCTGATGGGCCCATTCTTGTGCAGAGCTAGTGTAGGTAACCACAGCCTCTGTGAGCTCAGGACTGCCATGGCTATGTTTTGTCAGAGACGGCACTTTCTTTCTCGTCTCCCCATCTTCTGCTCTTCTGTTCTGTTTCCTCGTCTGCAGTGTTCTCTGAGCAGTAGAGGGATGCTACGCATGTCTTCTTTAGGGCTGAGTCCCCGTTCATTTTCCTCATCACCTTGTGCGACCATGAGTTTCTGCATTTACCACCGTTCACTGGTAAGAAGCCTCTCAGACCAAGGTTGAGGGTAGCATGTGTCTGTGGTATAAGCATGGATATTTGGACAGCATTTTGACACTATGTCAACCTAGTAAACAATATTCAGATCTCCCTTGGGTTTATGATCCCCCTTGGGTTTTTAATCAAGATTATAGTACCAGGCATAGACTCCCTTTTGTGAAGGTGGTTCAAATCCAACCAGAGAGTTTTGGTTACCATCATAACAGTAATTTTATTATTGCACATGATGGTCTATTTTGCTATTGATTATGATGATCTCTCCTTGAGACACTATACTCTTCAAATTCCCCTTTGGAACATTTTCAATGATGTCTCCATGGAGTTATGTGAAAGGTACATGTTTACATTACTAAATGCAATGAATGTAATAAAATGTCTTCATATGCCATTTAATTTAATGTCTCTCACATCACATAGCATCTGTAGCAAAAAAAAAGTTAGTAATAAGATCCTCAAACATTCCTACGAGGTAGACAAAAAGTTACGTCTATTGCAATGATAATAATATCCAACATTTAATGAGATTTTACTGCATTATGGGCACTGTTTGAAAATATGGCTTCATGTAAAAACTCATTTAGTTTTCCTAACTAATCTATGAAGTGAGTATTATTATTATGAGTTTCACTTTATAGATGGAGATTGTGAGATGTAGATGGTAGATTATATTTTGTACACAAGAATTTTCTTCCTTCTAAACAAGAGTATCAAGAATCTTCCCCTTTAGTATTTGACTTGCTTATCTTGGGAGGAATATACGTTTTTGTACATTAATATCAGCCCCGAATTCAATAAGATTCGAGTGAAAGAGACAGTAAGTGTTTCAGTCAAGTGTTTTATGAAATCTCACGTGTCTGTCCAGCCATTATCTTCTTATCCATTTACTGTTAGGCCAGCTTCTCTGTCTCAAGCAAATTCCTCAATGAGGAAGAATGAGAGGTTAAGAAACAGAGCAATAGAAGATCCATAGCATAAGTCAACACTGGTGAAAAATGTCTTTTATCATGATAAGCCATTGAGATTTTTGTTATGAAGCATAAACAAGTATAAGCTGCCTAACAGAAACTTCAAACACTTGGCTCAAGGTGATATGGTAAACAGGTACCAAAGTTCAGATTCAAAATGGAGTCCGGCTCATCAAGTCACGTATTTAACCAGCACACAGTACTATTTCATAGGAAATAAAGACACAGGGCCACAGAAGTAATCATCTTAGCTTATCTAAATCACACACAAAACACTTTTGCACTGACTGTAAACTCTGAGCTCTTTTGAAGATATAGTCAGGGTTTTGAAAGGAAGAGATTTTGTTACCATGCCTGGCAGGTAGTGAGCTGCTTCTATCACACTAGAAAGGTTTGAGGCTCATTCACATGCTTTGTGACCTGGCTACAAAATGATTCTCTGAGGCAGAACTGGAGTTGGCTGTATTCTCTTCAGTATTCAGGTCCAGTCTCTGCAGCCATCTTTCTTGGGGATTATTTATGAAGGGATGAGGAAGAGGGGGCTGTGCAGCTATTTGTTTTCTGTGAAGCTAGAGGATTGGAAATGTTTTAGAAACATAACTGGTTGACATAAAGGATAAAAAGTTAAACATACAGAACCCAACAGGTCCTCTCTCGGGACCCCTGTCTAGCTAACAACAGGATTCACTCCAACCGTGTGCTGCAGCCCAAGGAGGAAAAGACAACCCCGTTCAAACAAAGACTTGAACACAGTGATTCTGAAGACCTCATACTGAGGTCTGTGAGGTGTTCCAGGGAATTTGGCTTCACTGCTGTCTCAGGCTCAGAATTGTTGGTGTGGGTAAGAATGTTTGATGTATGAATCCAGGGCTCTTTGCTTCAGTGGTTGCATGCACGGCGTCAGGAATTAAGAACTGTGCAATGCGAAGTCCCTGCCTGTCCTCCATGAATGCACATGTGTCTGTGAACATATGTGTGACCCTCCTTCATTTCACAGTATGAAAATACCACTGCAGCAATTTGCCTCAAAGCACATTTCCAGTTTTACTTTTTTGGCATTTTTAATACAATGGCAAGGGCTTCATAGAATTAGGTGATTTACTGACTATTGCCTAGTAAGGTGCAGAATCAGAGAGCAGAATAGATCTTTTGCTGGCTTATCTCTAACGACAGAGATTTCTATCAGATGATATTTGTGGCCTTGAAATACACAGTGGACTTGCTGGAGGACTTGCTGGACACTGTATTGTCAAGCAAGTAGCAAATTGGGATGAGTATAAAGATGTCCAGGGAAAGGAAATTTTTACCTGTGCCTCTGAGAAAGCAACATTTATGCTTTATTCTGTTGAATAAAGCAGAATCACATCATATAACACAGAAGGAAAGAAAAATCAACTTAGTTCTGAGATAAACCTGAATACAAATCACACTGTCTGGAGCTCGTCTTCCAAACAAAAGGTCTAAGCCCAGTTAGCTCCTATTCTCTAACGAGAATGGTTCTGTTCCTTACTTTTGCAAACCTGACTTCCGCGGTCATGTGACCACCTCTACATTCAGGAAAATACTGTGAAGAGACATGTTTTACCTTACCTTTGTTAGGTCAGTTCATCAGAGAATCAGATGTGAAAACAATAGGATTGGAGATAGAACTTTCTAGGAGGTGATTTCTGTGAAGGATCAAGGCAAAGAGGAAGGGAGAGCACAAGCCTGGGACCACTAGGAGAGGGAGCACGGAGAGCACAAGCCTGGGACCACCAGGAGCGGGAGCAGGGAGAGTCAAGCCTGAGACCACCTCGGTTTGGATACCTATGACAGTTTTCTGTAACCATAACAAAATACCTGAAATAATTAGCTTAAGAGGAGAAAAGGTTTGTTTTGGCTAAAGGTTTTAGAGTTCTTAGTCCATGATCTTCCAGGCCCAGTTTTAAGGCTCTGCCAGGAGTTTCTAGATGGTAATGGTAGGGAACATGTGACAAAATAAACTGTTCACCTCAGAATGAGGAAGAAAAATGGCAGAAAGTAGAAGGGGTTGGTGTCTTACCACCCACTTTGGAGACATGCCCTTCATGAACTACATACCTCCTACTAGGTTGGCCCCATCTCCTGAGTTCTACCACCTCCTTTTTGGGGCCAAAACTTTATCATGTGGGCCTTTGGGGATACTCAGCATCTAAACTATAGCAACAAGAGTAAACATGGAGAGGGACTGATAGAAACAGATTCACATCCTGCTTTGATTCTGCAAATGTCTTGGTTAGGCTGGTGTGTTGTGTCTTAGTCACAATTGTCTACCAGTGGATGCTCATGAAGAAGGCCTACTGACTTCTGTTTCCTCATTATGCCCAATGTTTGGCTAGAACAGCCCAACGAATCATGGCATTGTGTGAACACCATAGTGGACTCCAAGATGCGGCATGTGTGAGTGTCAGTCATCTGCATTCCTTGTTACAGGTTCAGTGGAAGAGAATATTGGATCAGCACACTTTGGCAATCTCATGATGGATTTTCCCCTTCAAAACAGTTTATGATGAGCTTCATCTAGGAATTTAATTCTGCATAAGGCTAGAATTCCTTGGAAAACATCACAGGGGAGTATAATTTAATGTCCTTGTAACTTTAGTTCTAGAGTAATATTTTTAAATAATCTATTATATATTAGTGGTTGCTGGTGCTTGGTGTAACAGTGAATAAAACACACAACTCCTCCTCTCATGAAATGAATGCTGAGTAGGAAGTGGCAGATCTTAAATATGTATCTGTTTTGGAGTAGTTGATTTGTTCTCTGAATGAAGTAATATGGAGAAAAGATATTGCATAAATAAGTAGAATGTTTGAGCCAGGCTTCACTAAGGCAGCAATGTTTGGGTAAAGATTTAGGAAGGAGAAAGCTAGGGGTGGACCTGAAATTCTATTTGATATTCCCATATATCTCAACTACCTTGTTGAGCATGTTAAGTAGAAAATAGCCTTGGAAGATGCAGAGACACCTAGGCAGGCAGTTTATTTCTTTATAAGCACAGTTAAGTATGGAGACTCTCTCTCTCTCTCTCTCTCTCTCTCTCTCTCTCTTCTCAACTTTGTAGAATCTTTTATGCACCAGAGAAGATTTGTTTCCATTCCCACTAATGAGAAAATATTTCTGACTGTGGAGGAGGGTGGAAAGGGTGCATGGCAGTCCCTTTATAAAGCCAAAATTCTGAGCTGAGAGTCCTGGAGCTGTGATACAATGACAGGCTACCCTGGATCACTCTTGTAGGATTTGGATGAGCAAATGAATTGATGTAGCATGACATTATGCAGCTTGCTGTGCAATGAGTAATAGTCTGTCAAAATTCATTTGTAGTTATTTCTTTACTGACTCAGTTTGGGGGAGTATGGTGAGTGCACCTAACATCTACAGTGGTGCTTAGGGGATGCTTAACCACTGGGTACCATATGGCTATTTACAGGACTAACATTCCGGGCTGGGAACTGCCAGTGAGAAGACTTTGAGGTAGAAGTGTATCAGGTTTACTGGATGAGTAGCAAGTATGTCAAAGGGATGGAATAAGAGGAGAAGTTGCAGGTGAGACCACAGAGGAACGGGAACTACAAAGGCCCTGTAACATCTTGAGTGATGTGGTAAAGCCTCTAGGACATTTTGTTTGGCAATATATAGAACTCTATTGAGATTTGTTTAGAGCAAAGAAATGAAAACACCTAATGCTTCATTTCTGCAAGAGACTGAAGTACAGGGAAGAAGAGGAAATGAAACCAGGACGGCAGAAATGGCCACAGCAGCAGTGGTCCGACGGGGCAGTCATCCAGAGGGGAAGCAGTG
The DNA here is from genome assembly GCF_000622305.1 of Nannospalax galili. Lineage (NCBI taxonomy): Eukaryota > Metazoa > Chordata > Mammalia > Rodentia > Spalacidae > Nannospalax > Nannospalax galili. The sequence continues at coordinate 532,687 of NW_008348218.1, read as the reverse complement.
GCTGTGCTCTAGGTCTCTTGAAAATGAATCATAGCTGAGTGTAGTTGTGAGGGAAAGAGTAGAGAAAAGATAATGGTTTGGCAAATAACCAGAAGAATGGGATTTGCAGTCAATGAAATGGAATGGCGCCAATGCGTGGAATTTATCTCAGAAAGGATATTAACCGTTCAGTTTGAATTCATAGTTTAAGTTGTCAACAAAATGCCCACATGCAGAGATATACTATGCAGATGGGCAAATAGATGTCCCTGTAATCCAAACAAGATATATGAGTCAGTTATTAGTCATAAGACATCATGCTGATGATAATACATAAAAACAATACAGTGTAGTTTTTTTTTTTTTTAAATAACAGCTTTCTTGTGGTGTACTTGAAATATAATCAATGGCTTGTATTCCAGTGCAGGATCTGGTGAACCTGGCACTATCTAGAAAATCACTGTACAGTGTTTATTTTAAAAAATTTTTAAAGAATTTCTTATTTTGTTTTATTGTTTTTATTTTATGTGTATGAATGTATTGCCTGCATGTATGTGAGTGCACCCATGTCATGCAATACCACAGAGGTCAGAAGAGGGCCCCGGATTCCCCTAGAACTGGAGTTAAGGACGGTTCACAGCCACCATGGGGGTGGTGGGAATCGAACCCGAGTTCTCTGCAAGAACAGTCTGTGCTGTTAACCACTAAGCCATCTCTCCAGCTCCAGTTTTAATTTTTTGTGGGGGGATCTTTTTGAGACAGGGTCTCCCTGTAGCCCCAGCTGTCCTGGAACTCACTATGTAGACCAGGCTGGCCTTGAACTCACAGAGATCCACCTGCCTCTGCCTCCCGAGTGCTGGAATTAAAGGCTTGCGCCACCACACCCGGCCCCAGTTTTAATTTTTTAAAAATACATTTTCTGTCTGACTCTCAGTTTGGCTGATTTCTGTTGTATCTTCAAGTTCCCTAGTCTTTCTTTTCAGCAGTACCAAAGGAGCTTTTAATTTTCATTTCACACACTGTGGTTTTCATTGTGAAAGATCTGTTTGGGTAATTTTAAAGTCCCTTATGGCTCCACTTCACATCAGATTGTAGTAGATTTCTTCACGAAGTTGCCCACTAATTCTAGCATCAGTGCCCTTTCTGGGTTCATGTGAAGCAATGTTAGCCCCTATTCCGATTTTCTTTCTTGTCCATGTGTGTGTTATATATATGACTTTGTTGTGAGAATAGACTTCTTGGACTCACTTAGACTCTTTCAATGCCGATTTAGAGATCTGGGACCACAAATAAGCAGTGTTTGCCCTGTGGATTTCCTGCTGCTTTCCCGCAGCAGGACCAGCTCCTTTCTGATTGACCTACTCTGTGTTCTGTATGGTGGGACCTGCTTGAGCTCTGACCAGGGATACAAGCACTTGTGGGTGGTTGTTTTCTTTACCCTCTGTAGCTTTTTAACGACCCTTTGCTGACCTTCGGCGCTTTGCTCAGATAGTCCTTTAGCCATGTTGATGTCTGAGGACTTTCAGCTCTGAAACTTTGACTACAGGGCTATGGACACCCTCCCTTGGATCCCCCTCTCTATGTTGTGCCCTTGAAATCTTTTCAAGGCATTGAGCTACGTTAACTACCAGCCTCGCACTGTTGGCTTCCCACCTCCCAGAGGTCTTTCTGCTTGCCACTGTCTAGGACTGGACCACCGTTGCTGCGTATGCTTTCTCCACTTTTTAGCAGATTCAAAAGGGAGCGCCATGTAATCTTGGATTTCCATTGGAGCCAGAAGTGCAGGTAGAAGTTTTCTTGCTCCATACTGCCCCCATAACAACAGGATATATGTTCCATGCCAAAACCCAGTGCCAATAGCATGTAACATAATTAAAAAGACTGAGAACGGCTGAAAATGAGAAAACTATTCTGACAGTGGTATCACCTTACATTCTCTGGCCCTTCGGTTGTTTAGGCTAGTTCCATGAATGAAAGATGATGTGATCTGAGTAACGAAGTGGGAACAGTTCTGAGGCTCTTTCTCATGCCACAGTTGAGCTCTAAGATTCCATGACTGAAGCAGAGTGGGCAAGCTTTCCATCTCCGTGGTGCTTCCACAGTCTTCACACAGTATGTAAGGAGTGCTCTCATTTTGCTTTTGAAGCCTGGGACATCACCATCAGACAGATGCATTTGCATGCTTAACAGGACTCATTAAAACAAAATTGGTCACATTCTCTGGAACTTGTCTTCAGAGTTTCCTCAGTTCATCCACAGAACTAGCTTCTTCCGGTTCAGAAGCATTGGCACAGTTCACTTTTTAAAAAAGATGATTTTATTGTTACTTTTAATTATATATATGTGCATGTTTCTGAGTGGGGTTATGTATACATGATTGCAGGTCTCCATGGAGGCCCGATCCTCTGGAGCTGGAGTACTAGGTGGTTGCTAGTCACCTGACCGTCCGTGCTGGGAACTGAACTTGTATCCTCTACAAGAGCAGTATGAACTCTTAACTGCGGACTCATCTCTCCAGCCTGGCACATTCATTTTTCATTGTACTTCAGAATGTGTTTATACATTCACTTTGCCTTGATCTTTTTTAAGTTGCTCACTGAATTCTCCCACGAGCATGCTTTCTTATTCTAGAAGGCACTTCCTCTAAGTGTTAATGAAAAGTCCAGGACACACTCCTCTCTCTGACTCTCAGCTTCTAATCTAGAACCCATTCTAGGCAGCTGTGACATGCCAGACTTCCCTACTTACTGCTTTAATCATGCCACTGTGTTTTCTTAGTATTCCGCTCTCACCAAAACATGACTTTCACTTCCATTGATCCTCATGACAACACTTGCTTTTCTGTTTTATTAACAAAAGTTATGAAATTCCTATTCTGAGCATAGCACAGGACCTAGGAGCATAAATGATATTTTCCATCTTCCTGGGAATTATATGCTTATTGGGAAGCTCAAAGAGTAGCATTCATTTAGTGTGAGTTACAAAAACATGTCCAACAAAATATGTTTGAAATCAAAGACTGGTGTAGAAAATAAATACAAGATAATCCCATAATTGGATGAGAGGGCTCAGTGTGGGTTGGGGTAGGAACATAAACATCATTAAAAGGGAGTCAGTGACAGGAACAGAATCTTGAAGAATAAATAATATTTGTTCAAATGGAGAGAAATGTGAGGGAAATAAATCTCATTTCTGATAAATAATGCATGAAATGTGGAGGTAGGCATGCTTTGTTGACATACAGAAGCAGCCCAAGAAGCACGAATCATAGCCACTTCATCTTGCAGTAATGATGGCAGTCATTAGTCATTCGTCTCTTATGTTCTGGGACTTTTGCATATTATCTCATTTAAACTTCATTATGTGGTTAAACCCATAGGTGTATTCTCAGCTTAAAGATGAGAGCAGAGAAACTCAGAGGTTGTAGAGTATAAGTCATGATGCTGAGGCTGAGATGGGTAAACAGCTTTGCCTGACTTCAAGGCCAAGGGATGAGCTTTCTCTGTTCTCCCTTACTGCCTCCCTCTATGCACATCTCAGGAGAGCTGCTTAGGGCTAGGGAGAAGTGTGGCAGGAAGAGACAGAGGGTAGGTCAGGGAGACTAGCAAAAATTTATATTTTACTGAGCAATTAATGAAAAATTGATAACTGTAGCCAAAAAAATAGGAGAGATAGACTACACATATATATTCTTAAATACACACACACACACACACACACACACACACACACAGAGGGAAAATGGATATAAGAATGTTGAGATGCATGGCTCAGTGGTAGAATGTTTGCTTAGTATGTGTGAAGGCCTGGGTTTTCTCTAAAATGACATTACAAAGTTATGATTCATTTGTTCATTTTACACACATTAATGTAGCATTAATTCTTGAACAAGTTCGTGAAAATGTGGGGCAGACACTTGGAAATACAACTGGGACTTGTGAAGATGAGCCGCAGTGAAGCCACCATTGGGAACAGAACTGAGAGTGTTCTCGACAAGTACCTGATTACATTTTTACCTTTTTTGTTCTGTGATCATCTCTGCAAAATTCTCCTATTGCTGATCTCAAAAGCAAGGGCCACGTCTTCTTTTCATATGTAGTAAAAACTCCAGTTCGCATGCACTGTGCAATGGGGTACAAAGGTCTGTACTGCTGTAGGCCTTTAGGCTTCTTAGGTCCTGGAAATAGAAAATTAATATAAATGATTTTTTAAATTTATAAATGATATATATGTACATTTAAAGTTAAAAATAAAACTTACAAGACAGTGAAAAGACTGGTACTATTTGTTATTTAATCAAACCTAATATGTATGAAACTTTTTATGTCAAGCACTCTGGGAGTTTAGAAGGCATCTCTCTGAACTACTTTTATAGAAGAGAAGCCATGAAGACTCATTTTAGACACGCATATTTAGAAATAATTTCTGGGAAAAAATGAAGGCAGCTAGAAGACATTGGAAAATGTGACAGGAACTTGAGAAAGAAGTTAGACTATAATTTTAAACGATCTGAAGATGGAGCCCTCTGTTAGTCACTTTTAACACTTGACAGGGAGGAACTGAAGGGAAGGACGGTGTGTTCGTCCCGGTTTGAGGTCACAGTTCATCGCGACCAGGAAGGCAGTAGGAGTGGTTGGTGGTGGGAGCAGGAGCAGCAGATGGCTCATCTCATCTCAGTGAGCAGGAAGCAGGAAACCGGGATGCTGACATTCTATGCAGTCTGGATAGAACCCGGGACGCCACTGTTCTTACTCAGGACTGGTCTTTCCCTTCAGCCGACTCTTTTCTGGAAGTGCCCTAAGAGACACACCTAAAGGTGTGTTTCACTTTTGCCTTGGGCATTTCTTAATCTAATGGATTTGAAAATGGAAATGAGCATTATAGATCCCGAGGTCCAGGGCATACATAAAATCATTTTTCATGCTCTAGTGTTTTCACATACATATGATCTTATAGAGAATCATATAACCATTCAAACATATTGTTTTATAAGTGGGCACTTATAGTAATTTTGAGACTTTAAAGGATTTTGAAACATTGGAGAATAGCTTTAGACTATACTATCTACAAGCCTCAAGAAGTCTTATTCTGCTTAATTTACAGTCTAACATCTTGAGTTTAAATGCTGCTATGGAGGGCAGGCTTGAGAGGTGGCTCAGGAATTAAGAATGTTTACTGTGTTCAGGTGCTACTGTCATATGAAAAGCTGGGCGTATCTGTACACATACCTTTAACCCCAGATCTGGGGAGGGGCAGAGATAGGAGAATCACACGGGAACTTGCTGGTTGCCAGCCTAGCTTCAGGTTCTGTAGAGACTCTGTCTTGGGGGAATGAGGCAGAGAGTGACAGAATAGGCCACCCGGCATCCTTCTCTTGCCTCTGGATGCACATTTGTATGAGTATGTATATCTGCATCTATATAATCTATATCAATGTCTGCATCTGTGTATGTGTTTGTGACTGTATCTGTCTACAAATTGTTAGAGAAAAATCATGTAATGGAAAAACTGACAAGAAATGTTACTTAAAGCCCTAAAGGGCTTTGGATTGTAGTTTCACTTTTTGACTTTTGACCTAACTAATGAGAACATGAAGGGCTAGCGTGGGTAAGGGCCTGCTGGGGTCCCACCAGTTAGGTAGTGGCAGAACTGGAATTTGAGCATGAAGAGCTGGCTTGGTTTTACATTATTTCCACCACTGTTGTGTCTCATTACTGAGAAAGCAGTGCCCATTAGCATGCCTAAGTTGTGATTATCATAGTAGCATGTCAGATAGCTTTACGGTTCTACAACTTTTTGAACTTTTCAAAATACTTTCACCTCTGCTCTCTAATTTTGCCTGCGCTGGTATTTTTCTGATAGATATTATTAGTTAATAGGGACAAAATTAATTTTAGTTTGCTCTTGTATGATAAATGAGCAACACTAAAACCTTAAATCTTCCCCTTATGTGATATCAAATCCGTCTAAAAATCACTTGTCTGCTGGTTCCCTTTACCCCTCACAGAACACTGGAAAATATGGGGACAAATGTGGATTTCCTGACTTGGTGTAGAATGGAAGGCTTGGGGTCCATGGATGAAGCATCTACTGGCCTCAGTGAGGTTCTTGCTTCCTGTATGTGGGATGCTGTTTGTGCTGATGGATTCATGTGTGGGCTAGTGACTGGTATAAACCCTCCTGGTACTCACTCCTGCCTTGTTTATGGAAGGATATTTGGGGAAGGGGATGTTTGTCTGACTTAACCTTGCTTTTTCACTGATACGCAAGCTTTTCATGATCTGACTCAAATTTTCACACATCATCTTCCTGGCAGCCTAAAGAACTACACGCAGTAGATTTCAATGGTAACCCTAATTCTTTACCTCTCTAAACCCATGACATTTACATGGACTTTATATTTTTCTCTATCAAAGAAATGGAATTCTGTCCCTAAGCAACCCTACATCTGCTTTGGTTTTCACAGCAAGCCTTGAGTCTTTGAAAATGAAAAATTAGAAAGCATGTTCCAGTCATGGAACCAGGTAGCGAAGAGTACAGTATAGTAGTATATGTGTGGGTGATGCTGAGATTGTGAAATGCGGGATCTTTAAAAAGGCAGCAGTGATTTGGTGTGAGGGCTGAGCCTAGATCCTCACAAGATTAGACACAGTTCTTGTTTCTATTTTGTGTCTACCATCAACATGAGAAATATTCCTGTTGTGTTAGCTTTCCGTTAAGGTAACTGACAGTCGAGATAATCAGCTTCTAGAGAAAAGTTTATTTGGGGGTAGCGTCACAGTTTTAGAGCTTCTAAGTCCATGATTGACTGGTTCTGTGCTGTATGGCTTGTGATGACATAGAACATCACAGTGTGGAGTAAGCTGCTTCCCTTAAAGCCAGGAAGCAAAGAGTGATCAGGAGCCTGGGCTCCCATATTCTCCTTGGAAGGCATACCTCAGTGACTTGACAAGTCCCAGTGCATGCCAACTCTTAATGATTCCTCTAGCTTCCTGAAGTGCCGAGCTGAGGACCAGAGCTTTAGCTTGTGGCTCTTTGGAGGCATTCCAGATCCAAACTGCAGCACAGGGAGAGCCCCTGTAGAAGGAAAGAGCACATGTAGCAAAACTGAAGCAAACAGCCGGGGCAGCCCTTCCAGGTCCAGCCACACACCGTCTGCCTAGTGATCCTAGTGAGTGCAGTCCAATCAGCAGCCCAACTCACTGTGAGATTCCTGAACAGCAAGCACATCTGTTTTATGCTGTTGGTTTGTGTTTTGTCGTTGTGTTAAAGCTGATAGAAGGGCTTAGGAATGCCTCAGCCAGGAAAATGCTGCTATGTAAGCACAGGGATCTGAGTTTAGATCTCCAGTACCTAGGTAAAAACTGGGAGTGGTGGCTGGAGTCTGGGGGAAGGGATGTGGCTGGTGGAGATAGAGAAATCCCTGGAACTCATTGGCTGTCCAGCCTAACGGAACTGACGAACACCAGGTACAGGACACACACACACACACACACACACACACACACACACACAGTTAACCATAGTGTGCTTCGACACAAATGCAGCTCTCTTGAGATCTTTAGTTCCTTTACTTAATGTTAATATCTTCGAATAAAAGACCACAGGAACACACTTGCAGGTAAATTTATTTTTCCTTCTAGTAAGAAATACTGAGAACAATGAGATATCTCTGTAAAGGGTGTTGGGAGGATCTGTGTAGGACTGAGGCTTTGAGGACTGAGGTAATTTGGAACTGAACAGGAAAGACAAGGGGCTCAAGTGGTCCACTTCACATTGTCAGGAAACAGAGGCAATTCTACAATTATTTCAGGGACAGACACTTCAATAAGACCATTGCCATCAACTGGTAATGCCGGAGTCACTCATTTGGCAAACCAGAGATGCGTTTTGTATTATACGCTGACCTTGTTTTCACCTTGTTTGGTCATTGTCTCAGAATTATCTTACATGGTATCTTAGTCTGGGAGGCTGTTCTTGTTCAAATGGAGAAAAATAGGCTGAAAGATCATGATACAAGGTTGTAGTGACACTGATGTTTGGCTGTGTCACAATTCCTTTTCCATTATCTTTGAGATCTCTCCAGAGGGCACACAGGGATCCCTGATTTCTGCAGATGTCTGCATGGACATGGAGAGCCTGGGAATTAGAGTCACTTAGCTTTTATCAATATTCTAGTGCACAATACCTGTTACTCCAATGAATGCACTCCTCAGTTGGTACAGAGGTGATGACCAGTGAGAGATGGAAGTGGGTATTGGGGAAAGAGCCTGATTCCTCTTTACCGTTCTACCCCTTCTTAAAGTGCCCCTCTCCTGCTCCAGGTCAGGCATCAAGAGCCTAGCACTCATTCTCAATGATGACCACTTCCCTTTTTCTCTTCCTCAGCTCCAGGGCTGATCAAGGTGATCATGTGATGCTCACTTTAGCTAGGTAGAAAAGTGTCATGTGTAGGAGCTCCTGAGCTCTGGGTCTGCCACATGCTAAGGCTGTTTAGTTTCTCCCTCTCTTTTGAGATAGGGTCCCATTATGTGCTCTAGGCTGGACTTGAACTCACTTCCAAGTAACTAAGGTTATAGGTATGTACAACTGTGCTGAACACTAACTAGATTTTTGTTGTAAAGGAAATATTTTTGAACTATGGCATCATGATGAATGTCGGCGACCCTTCCGTCCTCACTGCTGCTTCTCCCCATCTGGCCACCCTCTGTGTACATGAGGGATGCAAGGACAAGGCAGGACGGGAGGGCAGCCCTGGCTGTAGACATGAACACTGGCTCTTTCCCTAAGCAGTTGATAGGTAGCTTTTCTGTATACTCTGTAAACTTCATCATACCTCCTTATCAGGTGAAAACCTCCTTCCTTTCTAATCTACAATTCTATCATCTACCATCTTATCTATCTATCATCTCTATCTATCATCTATCTATCTATCTATCTATCATCTATCTATCTATCATCTATCTATCTATCTATCTCTGTATATCTATCTATCTATCTCTGTATATCTATCTATCTACTCATCTATCTACCTATCATCTATATATCTTTCACCTATCTATCATCTATCTATCATCATTATCTATCTATTATATCTATCTATCTATCTATCTATCTATCATCTGTCTATCTATATCTATCATCTGTCTATCATCTATCTATCATTTATCTACCTATCATCTATATATCTTTCACCTATCATCTATCATCATTATCTATCTATCATCATTATTATCTAACTATCTATCATCTATCTATCTATCATCTATATATCTTTTGCCAATCATCTATTATCATTATCTATCTATCATCATCAATCTATTTATCTATCTATCTATCTATCTCTGTATATCTATCTACTCATCTATCATCTATCTATCCATCTATCATCTACCATCTATCTACCTATCATCTATCTTTCACCTATCTATCATCTATCTATCATCATTATCTATCACATCTATCTATCTATCGTCATTCATCTATTCTATCTATCTATCTATCTATCTATCTATCTATCTATTATCTTATTATGTATTATGTATCTATGTATCTATGTATCTATGTATCTATCTATCTATCTATCTATCTATCTATCTATCTATCGATCTATCATCTATCATCTATCTAATCTATCATCTATCCAGCTATCACTATCATCTATCTACTATCTCTTTATATAAAACATTTCTTCTTGTATTTTCCCACAATAGTTAGGTCAAGCAAAAGTAGAATGTAGGAAGCATGCTATTGTCACTACAGTGTGAATGGTGGGGATGAGCCACTTGTGGGCCAATTTATGAGGAAACTTAGCATGGGAGATTCACCGACCCCTGCACTCCCCAGTTTCACTGGTATAACGCAAACGTGATATTAAAATCGGCCTAGTGTTTTCATTGTGATGATTACATGAATGATCTACCAGAAACCCATAGAACAAGCTCTTATTTCTAGTTAATAAAAGTCAAATAGCTACTGAGAACAGTGACTGTCATGTGACTTTGTGTCTATTTAATATGACTGTTATTAATATTTTTACTTATCTATGAGGACTGATTTTATTAACCCAAGGGAACTATTTCCTGCTCCTGTCCTCAGATATATCATAACCACTTCTTGCCCCAACAACCTCTGTGTAGGGAAGAAGATGGAGGAGGCCAAGTGTATATTCCCCCTGCTTTCCACAGCTTGGTTCTCTGTAGCTGCCTTTAAATTCACCTGTACATTATTGATGTCTGTAACTGTTGAATGATTGAGCAAATAGTTTGTTTCAGAGTTCTTTACTCTCCCCTGTATTCAAGAACCAGAACCATTGAGCTTGCAAAATATTTCACAGAACTACTATTTTGAGCATACAATACCACTGGAGACTAATTTACAAGCTTCTGAAATATAGTGGCAGGAAGGTAGCTGGTAACATGTTTATTACCTGGGCCCTGTCCTTTTGTCGAGCACATGAGAAATGTCAAGTGGATTTGAATTCACTTAACTGTGAAGTTTGTTTATCTATTGTGTTCTTCTCCTTGGCTGGAAGATAGTATTTCTTCATATTCAGACATAACAGAAAGATCTCACTGACAGATACTGTTTTCATATCTAAGTGAGAATTTATCTAATTACTCAGCATTTCGTGAAAAGCAATGCTGGAGATTCAGGATGCTAAGATCATACAGAGGCCAGGAGTGATGGGAACCAAGTGGGGAGAAGGTGCTTGGGCTGCCCCAGGACTGCCCTACTGCCCCTAGAGTGGAGGGCTCAGGGTTCCAGTTCATTGCCTTCTTTCAGTGGCAGTTCTCTTCACTGCTACAGAAGAGACATATTTTGAGAATATTTTGATGTTCCTGTATTCGAAGGAACAAAACAAAAGATAGATTTCTGGTTTTGTCCAGAAGGTAGAGCATCCTAAGGCATCCTTTTAATTACACCATGATACATTCAGAGTTTGAGTATACAGCATTCTGAGCTTAAGGGGGCTGTAAACGCCAGTCTGTCCAGAGTGACCTGCTGTTCCCGGGCCCTGGGATCCCTCTAGGGCTGCATAGAGTACGCATTCATGCTTTTTAAGTGGAGATAACATTCAGCCAAATCCAGCACTATACAGAGGGTGACTATGTCTGTGTAGTTACAAAGCTTCCCCAGTGGTGATGTGGTTCCCGAGCCTGGAGGCTAGGTGGGGGAAACGGAAGCAGGTGGCAGCTGTGCTTCCCTGGGTATGAGATCACAGCATCACTGTGGAAGCAGATCTGAAACAATCTAGAGCAGTGGTCTCTGCAGCAGTGATCTGTAGGGAGAACGTATTACAGCTTCTGTTTACAGTTACTCTTTAGTTCATTTAAAAATGTGTACAGACAAATATACCTGTATTGCTGGGCCTTACATAAAAAGGGACAGGGTCTGGGATTTGAAAAAAAAAATCATTACTTCAGGGTTGAAAATGCTTTAATGGTAGTTCATCTTGTTCCACACTGTGTAGCCCAAGGTCTTTTTAGGGAATTATTGTTACATATTAAAACTTGCCAAAACTGTATAGCTTAAAACAAGAAGTATTAATTTTTGCATATAGCCTATAGGATTGTAAGTTCTGTGGCTCTAAATAAGTCTCTGGTGACATTAGAAGTGTTTGTTATTTTGTTTTGCTTTGTTTTGTTTTGTTTTGTTTTGTTTTGAGACAAACCTAGCCCTGGCTGGTCTAGAACTCACTATTTAGACAGACTGGCCTGAAAGTCACACAGATCCACTTGCTTCTGCCTCCCAAGTGCTAGGATCAGAGGTGTGCACCACCATACTTGGCAGGGTTTTATTTTTTTACACTTGTGGATGCATGATGAGTTTCCGATGACCTTGCTCTGTATCTGATGGTTGGATGATGGCTAACCTTGCTCTGTATCTGATGGTTGGATGATGGCTAACCTTGCTCTGTATCTGATGGTTGGATGATGGCTAACCTTGCTCTGTATCTGATGGTTGGATGATGGCTAGCTTAGGTGATCTGGATTATTATCTACTGCACATGTAGCAGGCTGCTCAGGGTTGTGAGACAGCAAGGACTCTTAAAGCCAAAGCGCAGGCCTGGTGTTGTCTGCAATATTCTATATTTTATTCTGTTCTGCTCATTCTATTCCATCCCATCTGATCCCATCCCATCCCAGTCCATCCCACTCCATCCCATCCCATCCCATCCCATCCCATTCCATCCCATCTGATCCCATCCCATCCCACTCCATCCCATCCCATCCCATTCCATCCCATCCCATCCCATTCCATCCCATCTGATCCCATCCCATCCCAGTCCATCCCATTCCATTCCATCCCATCCCATCCCATCCCATTCCATCCCATCCCAACCTATCCCATCCAATCGCATCCCATCCCATCCCATCCCATCCCATCTGATCCCATCCCATCCCATTCCATCCCATTCCATCCCATCCCATCCCATCCCCCTCCATTTCATGCCAATAAGCTGCAAGATCAGCCCATACAAGGGCATGGAATTGATTAAGACTTTATTCTCTGATGGAAAGACATGTATGTGCATTCCTATGGCAAAGCATGTGCTATGGGAAGGGGACTAACTGGACCACCTTTGCAATAAGCTAGTGCTAAATCCATCTCTGTAAAATGAATGAATGACTTACTTGCTCACCATTGCATGACTCAGTGTTTTTTTCCAACAAATTCGAGCAGCTTCCCACCCTTTGCTTAGGCAACATCTACAATAGAGAAACTCTACCTCGACTGCATCTGACCTCCACTGAGGCCAACAAAATGAGTTAAATTCAAGTTATCTCACAAGTTTTTATGGGAGGAGTTGGAGGGGAAGGAGTGGGCATGGATTTGATTAAAACACCTTATATGCTCATATCCCTGTATGAAATTCTCAACAAATTATGAAAAAGAAAGTTAGCTCATAAGTTTAGATTTTTTTTTGAAATATTGAAAATAGCTCCAAATTCTACAATAGCTTGAACAATATTTTTTTCTGGAATTTCATGTGATGCTTCTGAAATGCAGCCTCCTCTTTTGATCTCTCCAGCCTTCTCTTGTAGTACAAGAGTCATATGCTTGAGGATGGGAACAATATAAAAATATCTCTGTAGGTCTTGACAAGCACCTAGGGATCAGAAATTGCTATCACTCAGACAGTGTATTTTCTAAATCACTTCTCTAATGGTGTTTGCTATAAAATATTTCTTTCTAATAGAAAGAGATGTGATCAAAGAGGTCATGTGACATTTCAGGGCTTTTCTGGCATTCTGAGATTCCTGTGGGGTAATTCTGTGAGGTCAGTGATAGCTTTCATTTTTTTCGGTGTTTAGGTGAAGGTCTAGATGCAGGTGACATGTCCTAGTTCACAGGCTATGTCAATGGCTGAGCTTGTGTAAAATCTCTAGCCTGAGACTCCATCAGTTTGTTGACCTGTATTTTTACTGGTTTGTGAAAGCAGATTGAGTTCACGAGCTTGGATTCTACTCTGCAGCTCACCCAGATGATAGTCATAAACTCATACAGCACAACCGAAAGGAATTTCAAGGGTCTTTTGGTCTAGAGTTGAGTTCTACTCTGACTGTGAAACTGATTTAGTATCTTGTAGATAAGCATTTAAAGACAGAATTAAAAATAATAGAATATAAAAGGGATTTTATACATATGGTAAACTTTGAAAAGAGGTTTAAATTTTTCTATATAAATGTTTTTACATATATATGTGTGTGCACATATATGGGTACATATATAAATATTGGGGCGGGGGGCTGGAGAGATGGCTTACCAGTTAAGAGGACCTAGGCTGGGCTCCCAGAACCCACATGGCAGCTAACAACTGTGACTCCAGTTCCAGGGGATCCAAAGCCTTCTTTTCTGGCCTCTGTTGTCATTGTACAACATGGGTAAACTTACATGCATGTAAACCATTCATACCCATAAGATAAAAAATAAATGAAAAAAACAAGTATTAGTGAGATTTCTTATTGTGGATCATGTTTAAAAAGATTTTAAACTCAGTGGTTTAGTCCCTTATTGTTGAGCTCAGGAAACTGAAGTTCATGGATATGAAGTAGTTTGACTCAAATCATCCAAACGGTTTGTGGGTGAAATCAGCTTTAGATGTTATATTTCCTAGTTCTCAGAGGAGTCCCAAATATGGAAGAAAGTACAGGAAATTTTGGCTTAAACAGAAGTTGGCTCCTTTCATATGTCTTTTATGTTCTGTTTGTGAAATAATAGATGCATTGCTTATCTTTTTTGTGTATGTAAAAAGTTCTGTGTGTATGTATATGTAGTGGTTATGATTGACTTAATAAAACAGCATTTCTGTTGGTAAATCTGATTTATGATGTTGAAATAATGATTTATGATATTGAAGTAATGACACATAATGTCAATTCCAAAATTTCCAGACCTTTCTGGATTTGTATGGCTCTGCCTGCCTTCCAGCCTCTTCCCCATTTGCCCTGTGTGATCTCTAAGCAGTACACACACCTCTTTATGCCTCAACTGCCTGAGCTCCCAGGCTACGCTGGTCTAGCACTTTCTCCATGGCTCCCAGGACTGCAGAGTGCCATCCCTTCTGCTCAGATGCAACCCCCAGGGCCAGACTCCAGCTCAACATGCCCCTTCAGGACTCTGACTCAATGCATGGGAGACATGAGATGGGACTTCTCAGAGACTGCTTGAAGGTTGGGTCACGCAGATAGATGTGGCAAGACATGAATGCCCGGTGGGACACTCTTTGATCAACAGCAGTTACCTGTTTCTTACAAAACAGAGAGAGCCAGAGGATTGCTTTTCCCTTCTTCCAATGTCTGACCTCTGTGAAACGCAGAGAGCCTGTGTGAATGAATAACCGGCCACTTCCTGTGACACTGAAGGCAGCATTGACATGTAGGCCAATGTGCTGCTCTCCTTCCCTGCTTACGCCTTTACTTTCTTCATCTTGTTCTCTGTTATTTACATGAAAGCAATACCATCAGTTGTGAGTGCTGTCTTTTTAGCTTGGGCTAAGCCACATACTGAATCTCTAATCATGAATGCTGTAAACACCCAGTGCTTTCCGTGTAGTTCAGATAATGTGTTAAAAAGTTGTGGCATATACATGCAAAGCTACAGTTTACTGGAAAGAATTCATTATTTATGTTTTACATGTAAATGTTCATGAAATCACAGCTTTTCTAAGTGACACTAGTAAAACTAATGTTTAATAGAAGTTATTATGGAATTTAGCATTAGAATCGAAGTAACATCTAATTAACATTTTCATATCATTTAGCATATTTGGAAGCATTGTTTATGGCCACCAGTACTGTTCTATTTGATGAACTTCTAAGAACTCATGATTCTCCCAGGTTTGAGCATGTTGTTCTCCTCCCCACTGTTGCCCTCTGCCCTCGCTTTCCACACTTCCTCCATTTTGCTTCCTCTGGTCGTCACCTCTCTTTCTTTGCTGGTGTACGGACTGCGTGCAAAAATGGCTGGAATTTGCTTATCCCTAGGAAAGCCTCAGGAGTAGAAAATATGTTAAAGGATAAGAGTCCTGATGGGATTGCTAAATTCTTCTACAAGCTCATCAAGCTGATTTGTGCCAGCTTGAAGCCAGAACCTTGATTTTTGGATTCTTAATAGGTAAATTTATCATCTTGTGTCCCTTTCTATTGAATTGGTATAGCTGGCTCACGTGTTCTTGTGATAATAGGCTTAGTAGTCGCCTTTCCTTTGGTGATACTGTAGAAACAACTGAAGCTGTAGTAATGTTCGCAACTTCCAAAAATCTGTTAGGATCATTCTCTTTCCTCCTGAGTATTCCTTACAAATACATTTTGCTCAGCTTAGTGCTTGGTTTTCAAATCATGATTTTATTTTATAAACACTTAAGACCTTTTTTGGTATATTTTATTGAATTTTTGTGCATTTCATACACAACATCTCAATCATTTTTATACCCCCTTCCCCATCGGCACCTCCCATATCTCCCCTGCCCCACTGAATTCCATGCACGCATTTCTGTTATTTAAGGCCTATCCAGTCAAGTTAGTGTCCCCAGATGTCCCTCAGTGCAAGTTCATCTACTGGATTCTAGTCAGCCTATGTAGAATCACTCCCTTTAAGATCAGGTCTTCCTCGCACATCAGACCTTTGTGAATCTTTCCTCTCAATACTGTGTAGATGTGTGACTTCCAGCTTTGCCTCATCTGCAAATTATACAACAGATTCCTTTTTAAAAGATAATGATTTTTTAAAAGTGCAAACACAAAGCATTGACCCCAATAATGCAAAAGGCATAAATTTTGCAATAGGGTCCTTTCTCTAGCTGCCTATCATCTGTCTGCTAATAAATTTACCCTGGGGATTTATCACTCACAAATGCCTTTTTCTGTTATGCTCTGCTCTGTGCTTCTTGGACTCAGCAGGGTGCTGCATCCGCACATAGCCTTCCTTCACTGCCATTTTATTTTACTACATTGACAGTTTAGTTAACAAACAATAACAAGTTCCATCATGACATTTACGACACAGACAGCACGTTCGTTGCTCCTGCGTGGCCCCCACCCTCCGTTGTCCCCCTCTGTCCTAGGTAGTTTCTCTGTTGTTGTGATTAAAAACACTGACAAAACCAACTTGAGGAGGAAAGGATTTTGTTTTTTGTTTTATAGCACAGCTCATCATCAAGGGAATGCAAGGCAGGAGCTCAGGACAGGAACCTGGAGCACAGACCATGGAGGTACACCGGTTAGCTGCTTACTGGCTTGCTCCGTTTGCTTCCTTATACAACACAGGACCACCTGCCAGGAGTGGCACCGCCCCCAGTGGGCTGCCCCCCCCCCGACATCACTCAAAAATGGAGAAATTGCACAATAGACATGGCCATAGGCCAGTCCAATGGAGGCAGTTCCCCAATTGAGGTCCCCTTTACCCAGCTGTGTCAGATTGACAGCTAAAGCTGCCCAGTACATTCCCTCCTTCTCCTTCACAGTAGCTCCTTTGTAGCCTAAAATAAGAAAAGGATCTGGACTTTGACCCACTGTTTCTTAAAAGGGACTAGGTTTCTGGAAAAGTAGCACAGGAGTCCCCTGTCCTTATACTCATTAATACTTCCACATTGTTTATGGAAAGGAGAAGGTAATGTTTTTGATTCTATATTTTTTCAAGTTAAAAATATCAAGAAAATTAATGAAATGTAAATGTTTGGCTCCAGGTTTTGCCAAAATAATCATTTGAATGGAAGACAGAAAGGGATGCACTGTAATAATATAAAACACAGTCATCCAGAAAAATTAACCTATAGGTGATAGGTATTCCCCAGTAGAGAAAACCAAGAAACCCCACAGCAGTTAAAATTAACCACAAAATTGAAAACCAAAGAAAAATAGAATTAAGTTTCAATGAATGAGGTTCAAAATTCACATATAAGATGATCACATTTACACTACAGAAAAAGGTTTCTATCAAGGATTATTGATTGAATAAGCAATTGCTGATATTTGAGGAGAATAGAAAACTTCATCAGCCTGTTATATAACATAGCACATACTTCTTTTTCAAATACTCGTCTGGAAATTGTTTGACACCAATGAATAATCAGTTCTTTTTTTTCTCTCCTTCCTTCAGGGAAAAGATCAGTCTAGGACTTTTTTGTAAAGTACTGATCGTATCATACAGGTCAGATGGTCTTCCCTGTTATTTCTAGGGGGATTGTACTATTTTATTCATCTTTGCACCCTAGGTTTGAGTACTGAGGTTGAAAACAGTAACCATTAGTTAACAGTAAAGAAGCTATGCATTGTAGTATACACCTGCAATCTTACCATTTGGGAGGCTGAGGTACTGAAAGTTCAAGGCCAGTTGGCTACACAGTGAGACCCTGTTTCAGAAATAAACAAATAGGGGCTGGTGAGATGACTCAACAGTTCAGAGCACTGGTTACCCTTGCAAAGGACCTGGTTTTGGTTTGCAGCACCTGCGTGACAGCTGACAACCATCCATAGCTCCAGTTCCAGGGCATCCAAACCCCTCTTCTGACCTCTGAGGGCATTGCATGCACATGGTGCACTTACATATGCAGGTAAAACACACATGCATATAAAATAAAAAAAAATAAACAAATAAAATTAAATAATCAGTAGTAAGGTAGCCAGTCATAAAATTGAATAGATTAAATAAAAGGAATTGGAGAAACATATGTGAATATTTATGTAATATAGGGGAGATGCTGGAGTTCAGGGTCTGCAAAGGTAGCCAGGAATGTCTTTGTGACCTCATCTATACCCTAGCAGGTTCATCTAGAACAGGAGACCAGCATCCATTGTGCTATGAGGCATTAGTCTAGCTTGTTTTGATGTGTAGAGTCTTAGGTTTTTATTGTCTACTGCTATAGGGATGCTGGGAGCCAATTAGGGACAGTCTGGCCTTCTCTTTGCTATCTTTACATCACAGGGATGTGTTGGATGCTCTGGAATAGATGGTTTCTGTTGAGCTAGTCTTCTTCGTGTCCTCTCTTTAAGGCCTACAAGGATAAACCAGCAGGCATGAAATCAGTATTCACAATGTGTGGGATGAACAGGGACTGAGCTATCTGAGGTTTATGGGCCGATCACTGTCTGTGCTGAGTGCACATAGAAGACTCCACGGTAACTCACTCTTGACCCTGCAAAGCCCTCTTTCTGACCGTTTTATCCGTCACCTAGCACTCTGAGCTGTGGACTAACATTTTTACTCTGCAGGGCAAGGCTGGGAGCTCAGGACGCATGCTTCTTTACGCAGCATCAATCAGACGATGGCTGATGTCTGTCACAAATTAGTGTGCCTTGCTTCTTAGTTTTTAATTTGTAAAAAGAAGTGGAGCTTCCCACTGCTCTTATATCTATGGATCCTTTTCTTTCCAAGGAAGAACGCTGGAAAAACTCCTTCCCCGAGTTTGGTGCCGCTCTCTTGACTGTCGCCACAGGTCTGACTAAAGAAGACAAAGGAGTCTGATTTGCTGCGACTGTCTCCTCTGTCATTTAACTTTTAGGCCAATCAATGTCCCTGGGGCCTGGCCGCAGAGACGGAGAGCACATACGTTTAGCTTTAACCTGCAAGCTGTTGAGGCCAAAGATCAGAGGAAATTCAATTTCAAGCACTGGCTTTTCTGATCACACTTGGCATGTGCGACTGGACAATAAGATTTGTGACCTAAGCAGAATAAATGTGAACCTAGTGCCGATTAGCATGTATAAACAACTGAGCTCTGAGCACGCGCTTCCACCTCTGGACGCGCAAACAAGGGAAGTGAGGGATACCGAGGTCCCAGGCTCCAGCCCTACCTTCATTTTGGGTGCACAAAACACGTTGAACTTCACTTTCCTTGTCTGCAAAATGGGACTGGAGAGGACTCAGTGGTTAAGAGAACTTACTGCACTCACACAAGACCAGGGTGTGACTCCCAGAAGCCTTTCAGCCTGCTCACACTTGCCTGTAACTCCAGCCCCAGAGGAGCCAATCTCTTCTTCTGGCCTCCATATGGACACTCACATTCATGTACATCACCACCCCCGCCCCCGACACACACACAGACATGTGTGTGATTATGATTAAAGGTAATACGTTCTTTTAAAAATATTTTATTTATTATTTTTATTTTTATGTGTATATTACCTGCGTGTAAGTGTACTTGTGCAATGCCCACAGAGGTCAGAAGAGGCATCAGATCCTCTGGAACTGGAGTTACAGATGATTGTTAGCTGTCATGTGGGTGATGGGAACCGAACCCAGGTCCTCTGCAAGAACAGCCAGTGCCCTTAGCCACTGAGCCATCTCTCCAGCCCCAATAAAATCTTTTAAAAGGGAGAATAAAGTACCTGTTTTATGACTTTATTACATTAAACAATAGCATGGTATGACATGTTTAGAAGAGGGTTTGGTGTATAATTTATAATAAGAGGATGATACTAGTAGTGATAAAATAACACATAATTTTATGACTAATAACAACACATGATACATTTCATCTATCTCTCATTCCTTAGAATTTTAATAATAAGCATTTTTATTATTACTATAAACAACAAGAAGACAGATGAAACAGAGCACTCCATAGACATCATTATTTTCCTAACATCTAAAACAATTGGCAGATGTGGTATCTTTCTGACTCTTGTAGTCTATCTTTCTACTTTCAGGACAAGGGAACACAGTGTGGCACGTCTAGTTTGCCTCATGATGACATAAGTGTTTTTCTCTTCTCCCACGTCAGCCCAGCTTCAATCCAAACAAGTGTCTAATGTGGTCCTGTGTGAAGTAGGTGTAGAAAGACAGAAACTGGGGCTCCGTTCCGGAAATTTGGGAGGGCATAATGATTCTATTTTTCATAAAAGGCTCTGGAGTTTCCTGGGTGATGAGACCACTTGGAAAATGACTCTTTCATTTTGGACCTGGAAATCTTAAGTTTTTGCTTTAAAATTGTGCTTGTCACAAAACCTACAGGAGCCATGAACTTTTCCCATATGTGGGCACCTGTATGTTTTAACAGTTAATCAATCACAAGTTACTAATCTCTCAGTTTAGCCCCAGTTCAAAGTAAACTCTATTGCTACTTGTGCCCAATGAATAATGGAGATAAGTGTAAGAACTGGAGTGTGATGGGGTCTAACCTCCGGCACTGCTCAGTACTTCACAGTCTTGAATGTGTTCAATTTCACGAGAAATCTGTGACATGGGCAACCATATGAAAGAGCTGCAAGTTGAATAAACACCCAAGGTCATTTTAATTGTTAGAAAAGTATTTATGGAGAACCTACTACATACGAGAGGGAACTGAAGACACAGCAGTCAAAAAAACCTGTCTAGTACATACATTCTAACCAGAGGGCAAAGGATGATAAAAACAAGTAAGACAGCTACAAGGACTAAGGAAAAATACAGCAGCAGGAGGAAATGTTAGCGAGTATCAAGGGAACGCTCAGTTTTAGATGCGTCGTCACGGAAGGCCTGAGATGGTGACATTTGAGCAGAGACCTAAGGAAATTACACGCATTATTTGAGGAGCATTTTGGGAAGTAGATTATCAAGGGCACAATGCCCATGTTGGGGACACGCCAGGAGTGGGAAGAATGTACAGAGGCCCAGTGTGATGGCAGAGGGTTGGCACAGTCTGAAGTTCTATCAGAGGGGTCAGAGCACACAGCCAGGGAGACAGGGTCTCTCTGACAGCCTGAACAGAGGACTGGATCGATCTGGCTTTCCTTTGCATTCGCTTTTTTGTTTTTGTTTATCGAGACAGAGTATCCTTGTATCCCAGCTGAACTGGAGCTTACTATGTAGACTAGACTGGATTCAAACTCACAGACATACCCCTGCATCTGCATTGGCTTATTTTTAAAATTTTGGAATAATTTTAATTTGTAGAACTATTTCATGGGTAGCACAGTGTCGCGATAAGTCACCCACCTAGTTTCTTCTGATGTTTGCATCTTACATGACCATGGCACGCTTGTCAAGAGACTTAACATTGACTGTTGCCATTTCCAAAATGACAGGAGTCCTCCTTATCTACAGCCAGCATATTGTAAGGTAAGACCCTGGTTGACGCTGGTAAACACAGGCAGAATGGAGCCATATCATTTAAGACCTTTTCCATCTTATTCAAGCCCTTTTCATACCGTGCATTTGTAACTTTTGCAGCATGAAGCATGCTGTAGTTTGGACCTGGAGTGTTGCCCACAGGTCAGTGGGTCAAAGGCTTGGTCCCCAGGACCTGGTGCGATTGGAAAGTGCTACAAACCTATGAAAGGGCCAGTGGAAGAGGAGAGGTCACTGGGAAAGCACCTTTAAAGGAACCGTGGGTGCTGCTCTTTTCCTTTTACCATCTTACGGTGAGTGGATTCGCTCTATTATGTGCTTCTTACCCTGATATATGATTGCCTTGCCACAGGCCAAATGTGGATGGGCCAGAGCCAGTCCACGGACAGAAACCTCTGTGAGTCTGAACAAACCCCATTCTTCTTTTTAAGTAAGTTATTTCAGAATCTTCATTATAGTAATAGAAAACAAGCACAGGCCATTATTTATTTTGCAATTTCATGGATACAAGAGTCTTGCTTAATGTAGACCTCAGTCTATCTTTCCTACTAAGTCAGAAAACATCGCCTTTCCGCTTAAAGTATGACACTGGTTCACTTCTGTAGCTGAATCACCAGCCTCACCAATCTTGCATGGTGGAGCCATCACTAACTAGAGCAAGAACTCCTGGATTACCGGAGCACACACACTTTGATATTAATGTCAGCCTAAAAACTATGACAGCTACTAACTGACAGGCAGGGAGCATTTATAACATGGGAACCACTGGACAAGGTCATCGTTCACATCCCGGGCAGGACAGAGCAGAATGGCTCAAGATTTCATTGCAGTCCTCAGAACAGTGCACAACTTAATTTATGGATTATATATTTGTGCAATTTTTTGCTTGGTGTCTTTGGAATATGACTGACCCGGGGTAACTAAAACCATGGAAAGAGCCCCAGATAAGGGGGGCAGGGGCTGCAGCATGGACACAGCCTGGACTCACGCAGGTGTTCACTAACGTCCGTCTGTGCCAGAGTAGCACGCGTTTATTCAGCACATCTCCTTGATCTTTGTGGATCTCTCTTCAGTTGTTTATTGATCTTCATGGCATTGAGAGTTTTGAAGGGCACTGCTTATCCTTCGGGATATCTCTCAGATTGGTTTTGTCTGATGTTTCGTCATGATTAGATCAGACTTAGGATGTTTGCGAGCAGCACATCGCGGGGCATATGTTACATCCTTGAGCCCTGGAAATGGGAGCTTTATCATCTGATTCTATCGGTATTTGCCCGATTCTCCACTAAAAGTTGTGATCTGTTTCTGTGTTCTACTTTGAGAAGTCGGTCACTGCATTCATCCCACACCCAAGGGCAAGTGAATTAATTGACAACTTGCTGACTACTTATTGACTGATTTTTATGCCTGTAATGTAGAGAAAATGTTGATAGGGAGATCAGTTGGAAGGTATTACACTTACATGGAAAGTTATGGGGGGGAACATAATTGGATCCTTGATATGTGTTGAATGTACTGCATAATGGGCTCGACTGACAGATTGGTCAGGGGATAAAGAGAGGAGTCAAGAGTAACTCCAATCACTGAAGGATGGAGAGGTCATTTGCTGAAACCAGGACCAGCACAGCTGCTTAGCCAAAGTGGGACGAGTTGGTGCAATCTGGTTCTGAATAAAAACCCAAAGGCTTGGCTTTCATGCTTCTGGGTTTCTATGCTTCACACTCTTCATCTCAGAAATGTCTGCTGGCGGAGATGCAGGAGAAGTTCCGACATCCACTATCCGGTCAAGCATCTGCGCTCATATGTCCTTCAGTGCACCTTCATCCACTGGAGTCTAGTCAGTCTGTCTAGAGATCTTAAAGACGATCTACTCTCTCACCCAGCAGTAATCAGTTGCCAACAGTTCCTAGTCTAGGGTTGGGCCTGCTGCCCATTTCCCTTGTTCTATGTTGGGTTTTTGTCTGAGTCAGTTGGCACAGGCGTTGTGCATGCTATCACCATTGCTGCAAGTTCATATGAGCAAGTTTCAAGTGGCCTGAAAGCCTCTGTTTCCTTATGGTCATGCACCAACCCTGGCTCTTACAATCTTTCCGACCCTCTTCCACAATGGTCCCTGGGTGGGTGAGGTTTAGTACAGGAGTCTAGTCCAGGGACACCACTCTGCAGTCTTTTATTCTCTAAAACTTACCCAGTTGTGGCCTTCTGTGTGCATCACACTGTGTTATAGGAGGAAACTTCGCTGGTGAGCGTTGAGAGATGTGTTAGTATTCTCTCTGTCCCCTGTTATGCTATGTTCCATGAGTTTTATGTGTAGAGGTTCCCCTGTGGATGGGTCATTTAGAGTTCGGTGCTTTAAAATATTTTTGAATTTATTATGTTTTTTATGTGTATGAATGTTGTGCCTGCATGTATGTAAGTGCATCACATTAATATGATTACTCATGGAGGCCAGAAAGAAGGCATCAGATCCCTTGGAACTGGATCTCTTGTTAGTCACTATTTGGGCACTGGGAACTGAACCCAGATCCTCTGCAAGGGTAGTCGGTGCTCTTAGCCACTGAGTCATCTCTCCAGCCCTAATGAACAACACTTAAAATCTTTGACAAACTTAATAACACATGCCCCAAAGCTTTTGGTCCACATCTGTCAAGGTGAAGAACTCTTCTATGAAATTCAGTGCTCAAAATGATGTTGATGTTGGCCAAGTTTGAGGAGCTGATTTTACAGGCTAAGTGTAAATGATCCAATAGGTCATTTGTACATCTCTATATCAGCCAGCTTTCCGTCATTGTGAGAAAATAGCTGAGACAATCAGCTTCAAAGGAAGAAAGGTCTGTTTTGGTTCATAGTTTCTGGCTATGGCTGCTTGGCCCTGTGGAGTAAAAACAAGGTGGATGAATATATTTGCCTCATGGCAACCAGAAGGCAAAGAGAGAGACTGAAAGGGGACAGCATGTCAGTATCTCTCCCATGGACATGCCCTAGTGACCTAAATTCGTTCCACCAGACCCCAGCTCCGATAGCACCACCAGATGGGGATCAAGGCCTCAGCACAAGTCGTACAACCCTGGGCTTTTCATTCATTTTCGCTCAGCTTGCTGGAGCCCACGCAT
This sequence comes from Nannospalax galili, assembly GCF_000622305.1. Taxonomy (NCBI): domain Eukaryota; kingdom Metazoa; phylum Chordata; class Mammalia; order Rodentia; family Spalacidae; genus Nannospalax; species Nannospalax galili. The sequence goes on along the minus strand of NW_008348218.1, from coordinate 508,043 downwards.
CTGCCCTGAGCCTAGCTATAGGCACAGACACCTGAGACATTTTTAGTTAACCACTGCATATGCTGGTGGTTACCACCTCCTAAAATGTTGCACAATATTTAAAAGAGCATCCTAACGTCTCAGCACGGAAAGCAAAGCCCTCTTGGGTCCACTGCTATTGCTCTCCACGTCTTCACTCCTCATGGTACCCAGAAGCCCGCGTTCCGCCCCAACACCTCATCTTTCTTAACTTGTGCCATCTTCCTGAAGCTCTGTACCTCTGTTTTTGTGTAAGGCTGATCTTCAATTTTCATTTTTTCACTTAAAACATTGCTTTTTCAAAGGGAACTTCCTCACTACCAGCTCTGACATTCCAATGTCCTTACCTTTACCAAGTACTTTTCATCATGGTACCCTGTTCACTTGTTGCAGAGCTTTATGTAATTTGAGTTTATTATTGCTTATATATTTGAAAGATATCAAGATAGATTATTTTCTGGCTCCTTGGAGGTGTTTACTTGCAACTGACATACTCTTGTATCCTCAGCAAGTGAACCAATGCCTCAAAATAATTGATCAGCAAATACTTGTTAAATGAGTGAATGATGTGTTCTGAGGATTTTGTGGAGTCAGATGGTGGTAGTG
>NW_008348218.1:501571-506862 GCF_000622305.1 Nannospalax galili | reverse complement strand
CTCACGAGACTCTACCCCTCCATAAGGAGCTACTGGCAGTTAATGGTTGCTGGGAGAGAGACATTTTCTTCAGTGGTGTAGGCACTGGTAAGGTGCCCATGTTCCTGTAAAAGACCCCTGACTCATGCTCATGTGAGCAACCCTCATGAAACTCATTAAGTCAGAGAGAGAGAGAGAGAGAGAGAGAGAGAGAGAGAGAGAGAGCCTCTTGGGAAAGTGTGCTAACCTCAGAGAATGAGAAACCAAGTCAATGCTATTTTGCCCATTTGTAGACTACAGCTTTAGGTAACAAGTCTCCAATGATGTCCCTGTCTTAGGAGTTCTCAGTCTTTGGATATGGATCAAATTTGATAAATATGAACCACGGAGTTGGTATTCACATATAATACTTAGATAGAATATTTGGGTCTCAAATCCACTTAGCCTTGGCAGAAGGCAGTGGCACTGGGAATCCAGAGACAGGAGAGCTACTGAGGGAGGGCCTCTCTGTAGCCAGAGGCTACGAAGCACAGGGAGGCTGAGAAGGAGAAGGGGCCGCAGCCTGACTCAGCGGGATTTCCTGAAGGGTAAGGTGTAGGATTTGAGAACAGATATGTCAAAACATGGAAAGATTTTTATCAAAGGAACCATACCAGCAGCAGAGACCAGCTCAGGCTTATGCTTCGCTGATTGATTTTTGCTTATGTTGTTCAATTATTTCTTCTTCCTTCCCCATTTTCCTCCACTCTTTCCTCCTTTCTTCCTCTCTTTCTTTAAAATTCTGTCCTATTTGATATTCCATCTCTCTTGAGGAAGGGCCCTAAGTTAGTCAGCATTTCCCAGAGACACAAAACCAATAGAATATAGGTATGTGTGCAGATGGATAGATAAACTATAGATGCGATATGGAAATGTGTGGAGGGGTTATATTAGGGGAATCAGCTAACATAATTATGGAGACCCTGAAGTCCCGCAACAGGTTGTCTGGAAGCATGGCTCGGTATGAGCCAGTGACCAGAGTAACTGATGGTGTAACTCAGTCTGAGGCCAAAAGTCTCCTGCATATATACTGGATTCCTAAAGCAGAGAGCCCAAAGTTCTGATGTCCAAGGCACAGGAGGAGGATATCCCTGCTCCAGAGGAGAAACATCATCGCACCTTTGCGGTGTTTCTGTTTTGTCCACGCCCCAAGTGACTGGGTGACACCCACCATGTTGAAGGCAGGTCTTTCCCACTCATTCCACATGGCTTACACGCAGATCTTGAAAAACCCTCACAGCCATCCCACCAAATAATGCTTCAATAATTTCCTAATCCAGTCAAGTTGTCACTAAAATAACCGTCACTGACCCTGGCTTGTTGAACATGTTTATTTTGCAAATTGGCTTCATTTTATAACATACTGCCTAATTTCCTCCTCACCGTGCCTGACACAGAATAAACAGCAGCGTAACTTTGCCTCACTCTTCTCCTGTTCTGTGGCAAAACATGCCCTGTTGTTTTACTATATTTTGTATTCTGCTTTCCTTCTGACCCAAAAGAAAGTTTTGTGACATTTCACACTAACATGTAGAAAACTGGAGAAAACATTATTCTCAAGAAAATGTGCTAAGAATGGAGTGGGGAGGGTTCGTCTGGAATGATGATACAAGTCACTGCTGGTTTACCAGTGGGTCTGGGATGCAGTTAGGAGCTAGGAGGGAAACACAAAATTGTAACATTTAGTTGGAATCCCTGTGTCTCATCCAGCACCTCTGCCTCCCAAGGGTCCCTCCGCCATTGCCCTCGTGTTTACTCTAAGGATGCACCTTCCCTTCCAGCAGATATGCAGAAAGAGCCGAGAAGCCAGCTGACTGAGAAACTACACCTGTAGCCATTAAAATTCCTCCAGTTCTGATGAGGACATAGGTTGCTGTAGAGCACTGGGCACTGTGTCAGGGTGGGAGCACCTGCAGAAAAATTAATCTAATTGCTAGCCACGGCTGATCTTTCCCCAATCTACCATATCTACCAGGGAAATCAAATTTGGCAACTCAAGTGCCAGAGACTGGTGGTACATGGTGTGCTTTCTGCTTCCAAATTAGACTTGGAAGGAGGGAGAGGGAAGGGGAGGGGGAAGGGAGGGGAGGGGAGGGGAAGGACGGGGGAGAGGAGGGAGAGGGAGAGGGAGGAGAAGGAACAGAAAGGGAAAACATGTCTTAGAAGTCAGGTAGGAGCCAGGGACAAGGGACCAGATGGCATCTGAGTCTCTCTGTTTCCCATCGTTTCATGTAGGGAAGCGCAATTAAATAGGTTAGGTACATTAACTGAATTGCAGTAACAGTCAACATAGACTGGGAGCTGCCTTTAGAAGAAACCCACCTGTCTGCCCAGATCACTGCTTCTGAAATGAAGGAATTAACAGGGGGAGAGCTGTGCCCTTTGTGTATTATCAGATTTCTTCCTCTCAGTGGGAGTTAGATGGGATGGGACTTCTTCCTTAGCAGAACATTTTGTGAAATAATGTGGATCATTTAAGGGTTGCTTCTAATTCTTAGGCTTCTGTCTCTGTGAGGTGCTCTGGCATGCTAATTTCTGTTACAAACTCAGCCTGAGACCAGGTTGCTGCCCGAAGAACAAGTCACCAGCAAGAGGAACTAAAGGTACCAAATGTTACCAACAGAGTGGACTCAGCTGAAGTTAGTCAGTCCAAGGCATTACTCAAAGCCAGAACAGCTCAAGCAGAACCACAGATACACCGAGGGAAAATTCCAAGGAGGGGGTCTTCAGGTGTTGAGAGCACTGGTTATCCAGTCCCAGGCGTCTTTAGAGAAACTGTGCTGTCAGTTCCAGAAATTAGGCATGGCATTGACTTAGCTTCTTTGTCCGTGGGTATGGCTTGACCCAGCAGGTAATTTTACCCTTTGCTTTATCCAAGAGCTGGTGACATTCACAAGAGAAAGGGGACTTCACATTCTAGCGTAATGACTTTAAGGAGGCACCATGCTGTCTCTCAAATCTAGAAGGTACATAACACTCAGCTGCTCTGTGGATGCAGAAAGTCCTGAAAGTCAGGTAGGAATCAGGGACAAGAGGCCAGATGGCATCTGAGTCTCCCTCTTTCCCATCCTTTTGTGTAAGGAAGAGCAATTTAACAGGTTAAGTACATTAACAGGGTGTTAGGGTGTAACTGGTGTGAAGCTGGTAAAACAGTCAGAGGCACTGCCCCGACATTCAATTAAGATGAATTTTATTTTAGTGTAATACTCTCAAAAATAAAAATCAATGCCTCAAAAATCCATGGAGAACCAATTATGAAATTTTTCATTAAGGACAGGCTTGGCATCAGTGATTTCTAAAGCTCAGTTAAACACTGACCCTGTCACTACCATTCCTAGGACAGAGACCTTCCTCCTCCCAGGTTCCTCCCTCAAAAGCAGATTTCACAGCAATTCAGGAGCTGAATCAGAGCTGGAGGAGAAAGTTTAATACCCCAAATATCAATTATACTAAGCCCAGTGGAGAGAACAACCTTGTATAAAACTGAGCATCCGGGTTCGACCTCATACCTACATGACTCTAGGAGCCTATGAAAGGGACTCATCAGTCTAGGATACTCTGATCCCAGGAGGGCCGAAGATGGTCAGCCTGCTGCCTTTGACTGTTGACGAGATCCCTGTGTCCTGAAAATTATCATTAGGCAGCTCATTCTCTGAGACAACGATTTAGGTCCTAGAGGGACACTGCTCGGGAAGTGGAGAACCTCTTCTTGATACTGCACCTTCGAAAGGAGTTGGTCCTCAGCACCCCAGCTCCCTGCCATGAACAAAAAGTTCCTTTTGGTACTGGATCTGCTCTGCTCTCAAGTTACAGTGCAAATCCTGAGCAAGCTGCAAGAACCCAGGGCCAAGAGCATTAGTCTAACACTTTGATCTCTGCCAACAGTAAGAGTGAAACTGCAGGTACCAAGGCAAGGAGCAGAGGAAGCAAAAATGGCTGCCCTGCCCATCAGCATGAAGCTGAGCTATGAGATTTCAATTAACGGATGTATTTAAGAGGAGGGCTATGGTGTCATCCAGGAATTTGTATGCTTTTTCAATACTTTAAATAAAAAACAGCTTTGTAAGGAATATATGTATATATATAATTTTACTTAAAACAAATGCTCTCGTTGCTAACAATGAAAGAAAAGCGTTTTTGTCAAATTATGAATTATTTTATGAGTTTATCTCAAGCCATAGAATTACTCCTTGTGGTAGCAAGCATCATTCTTATTACATTGAAGAGGAAATTAAGGTTTGAAAAAGATGAGTTATCTGTTCAAGGTATTACTGCTAAAATCCAAGTAGGAGACTGGGATTTCAGTGCAGATAAGCCAACTTGACATTTGGGGCTTATTATGGAGTATGAAGAAGGGTCTCTCCCAAAAGCTCGTGTGTTACAGTCTTGACCACCAGCTGGTACCATTGTTGAAGGATGATTGGTTGACAAGGACTCTGACCTAATCTTTGGACTAATCCGTTGATAGATTCATCATTTATTCATGCCGTTACTGGGATGTGGAAGAAGGTAGGGTACATGGTTTTATAGCATAGATCTCTGGGGTGCTTGGTGGGTGTTCGATCTGCCTTTGCCCTCGCTCCACTGCAGACACAGCATCTGAGCAAGCCAGCCGTCAAAGAATGATCCCTCAGAAGCTTCTGAAATTCTGAGCTAGAATAAACCATTCCTCCTTTAAGTTACTTTCCTCGAGTATTTTGCCAGAGCAACAGAAATAGATGAACACATAGCTATTTTAAAAATTTAGGCTTCTTCAAAATCACTGTGATGTATTTGAGTTCTCTTGTTCCCACAATTCCCCAGCTCAGTCCAGAAAGCTGCTAGGTCTGATTCCTTCTCTAAATCAGCCCATGGGGACAGTGATTGTTAAATACTGCCCTGTATCAAAAGCAGTTTGTCCATAAGCTTTTAGTGTGATTCCACATTTTGAAAATATTTACATAGGTCTCTTTTCTCTGGTAGAGTTGTATTTCTGTTAGGAAAAGAGCATTCCAGACTCAGGAGAACGAGTCTGATGAGAACCTGCCCTTGAGGATCTTTTCTGTATTCAACTCCTGATTCTAGTGTGGCTGACCCTTGGGACCTTAGCAAATCTCACAAAGCTAGAACTTTACTGCATTCTTGTCTGGAATAGAAAGAGAGGCATTGTGTATACTCAGAAAGCATTAGAGCTGAAAAAAAAAAAAAAACCTTAAAGAGAAGGGTTAGGGTCTAATTTAACCATCATAAATGGGGTGCATGGTTTTCCAAGGAGCACACACAAACACATAATT
>NW_008348218.1:485866-501549 GCF_000622305.1 Nannospalax galili | reverse complement strand
AAAAAAAAAAAAAAAACCTTACAGAGAAGGGTTAGTGTCTAAGTTAACCATCCTATATGGGGTGTATGGCTTTCCAAGGAGCACTCATCAAATATGTATTAGCAAGCTGGGTCATAATGGGACAACCTGGCCCTTCATTATTTCTAGGAACTCATGCCTTCTAAGACCCAGTGGATACTAGAAACCAGGACAGACAGTAACGACCTCTTGTGTCTTCTGTTTTTCTCTATACCTTTGATAAAGTTTTATAAATTAGGTGTTGAAAGAGGTGAGCAACAGTAATAAAATAAGGTAGAACAATTATAACAAGGCAGTGACAGTTATGTGAATGTGGTCTCTCTCAAAATATTGTACTTTCACCTTTGACTTCATGGAGGAACTTTAAGCCTCACTGTGGCATATGAGAATTGCCACCGTCTCAGTGCCTATTCTCTAGGGCCATTCAATAAAATAAGTGTTACTTGAACACAAGCACTGTAGTAATGGAACAGTCAAGCTTATAACGGAGATGGCTACTAAGTGACTACTGGGCAGGTAACATGTACAGAGTGGAGATGCGGGACAAAGGGATGATTCACGTTTCTGCTGGGAAGGCATTCTGATCCTCAGAACAGGTCGCAATTGAGTACTTATCATTTCCTTCTGGAATTTTCCATTTTTTTATTTTGAAAGTACTTTCTGAATAGCTGAAACTACAAAAATTGAAAGTGTGGACAAAAGGGGACTACTGTCTACTACAATAGTAGTGGGTTCATCTCATCATTGGTTGAACTGACTTTTAGAAAGGTTATTTGCTGGGTTGAGTTTTCTTATCTTGTAAAAGAAGTATGTCTCTCCAATCTCTCACCTTTGAATAAATCCATAATCAACCCATAATCTGGCTCCAAACCAAACTTCTTTATCTTCAAGGTGTTCTGATATGAGCCTGATCAGTAAAACTGTGGCAAAAGCACATGTTTCTGGAAAGCAAAAACAAAGAAAATTAACTGGAAAATTTGTTAAGGCAGAGAGGAAAAACTTGGTCAGAAGTCACTGGCTGTGGGAAGGGGAGGGAACAACATTGCTCTTGCTTTACATGTGGTCTGTGTCACATATCAGGGAACGGCATACAGCCTTCCGGCAACATGACCAGGTTCTTCCTCTCACAGATACACTGGAGAAAGGAGGAAAACTGAAACCCAAGAATGATAGACATTAGAAGCCAGCATCCTCTGATGCTACAGAGCGTGGAGACACTGTACCTTTAGGAAGCTTTCTAAACAGCTTCTTCGCCTTTTAACGCAGTATGTTGTGACTGCTCCCTTAAGTGGCAGCCCTTTTACAGTTACGGACTTTGCCATCATCTTTGCATGTTTATGGGTTATTGAGAAAATTATTTTAATATTTCAAAAAACAGATTTAAAAGGAAGAGGGATATTCTTAGAAGCACAGGGTATGTGAGGACACCAGAAAATTGGTTTCTGTCACCTTTTCTAATATTCATTATGTCGATTTTTATCTTAAATTCTAATTCACATTTTTATCTTTTCATTATTTATAAAATAAAAGTTTCCTTTCTGTGTTGTCTAAAGAAAAATGTATTAATTGCCCTTTTCAGACTATGCACACATAGGTACACACAGACACACACCAGCACATAAAGAGCAGTCATTTTGAGTTATTTTGAGAAAATGATTTCCAAGCTTCTTTTTTTCTCTTCTTGATACAGGTCCCACACTGTAGTTCAGACTGACATGGAGCATTGCGCGTAGCCCAGGCTGGCCTCAAACTCATGGCATTCTTCCTGACTCAGCTTCCTGAGTGCTGGAGATTACATTTCATTTCTGAATCTGATTCGCATTCCTGTTTCTTACTCTTTTTCACCCTCACTGACTTCAGATTTGCCTGCTGTTTCTACACAGTTCTGCACATTTTCTGGTAGCAAGAGTGGGGCCTGTATAGGGCACCGAATCTTTCTTATGTGCTCTTCAGCTTTCTGGACCAAGCAACACCGACCCATTGACTTACCTTAAGACATTCTGGTCCCAGCAGCTACTGGATGTGCTTTCTGAAAGCTCAGGGAAGTATCTGCATGCTAAGAAAAGGAATTAAAGGGACATGGCACTCAGCATCCTGTTACAAACCTGCTAGTTAGCACTGCTACCTTCCCCTTTTGCCTTAAAATGTTTAGCCTGTTTCTTAAAAGATAAAAATTATGTTTCCCAGCCAGGCGTGGTGGTGGTGCATGCCTTTAATCCTAGCACTCGGGAGGCAGAGGCAGCGGCAGGCAGATCTCTGTGAGTTCAAGGCCAGCCTGGTCTACATAGTGAGTTCCAGGACAGCTGGGGCTACAGGAAGACCCTGTCTCAAAAAGACAAAAAAACAAACTATGTTTCCCTTGAGCCTCTGCGTTGCCAATGAAAGTCTTTAACGGGTATTATTAATTAAGGGAGCAAAAGACTCTATTAAATTTGTTGAATATCTTTCAGTATGTTCATCTTTGTGTCTTTACTAGTATGTATTTTTTCACTCAGACAGAAAGGCACTGCTTGTGTAAGAGTCAATGATTTTGTTCAGAAGAATTTTCCTGGAAACCTAGAAATAGGTTCTTTTATTTAATAAGCTTTATCAGATTTTAGCCCCGGGTTAGGAACTAAATGAAAATTCTCTCCCTCCCTCCTCCTCACTCTCCTCCTCTACTGCCTTCTTACTTTTCTTCTTACAAATGACTCCCCTGGTCTGTGTCTTACCTTCTTCTATTTCATGTGATAATTGGTGTCTTCAATCTACCTGGCTTAGATGGGGACATTCAGAGCCTTTCTAGGCACAGTTGAAAGAAAAAGCACAATGATTCAAGGTTTTTTGTAACTGGCAGCCCACTCCCTCCTTTTCCAAGTTCCCAGGAGGCCAGAGGCATGCTCTAGGTCAGCAAAAGGGACACAGATGTGGAGGCCCCTGAGGTGTTCCTCCTCTCAATGATTCTGCTTCTGTTCGTTTTAGCACCATAGCACAGTAACATATCACCTCTGCAGGTGGTAAAATCCTTAACAATTTCTATTAAGATGGCAGGTATCAGTTTAACTATACTAAGCCTGCAATTGACATCCAAGTAGCATCAATTTCTTTAACATTTGGAGTTACTGGTAAGGTTATTGAGAAGGCTAAATTTGAAAGCTATAATGTAATAGCTTTAAATGTGGCTTCTTCTAAGATTTAAATAGAAAAAAATGTAGCATGATAATTCTCAAATGAGCCTTGTAGATCTATATAATCAGTGGTATGCTGGAGCTGACTCATACTAGTTCCTTGTTACATTTTCAGGAATTTTGAGAGCTGGCTATAAAACACAGACATTATTAAAAGTTAAATCAAAGAAACTTACAGTGAAATAAATTATATTAAAATGGTAATAAAAAACTCATTACTCCCTAATTATTTTGCTACATTTTACCATTATCTATGCTTCTGAGGTTACTCACTCCATTGTTTGTGTAAAGTGGACACACTACAAAATGTGTGCTATCCACTCCCATCTCAACTCTGTGCTACAGGTTACAGTTAATCTTGTGGATCCATTTACACCACAGGAGTTTGCCACATGTTACAATCATAGTTCTTCTACCCCAGAAAAGGCTCTAGTAAACAGTTACTAACACACCACTCTTATGATTATCCCATCTTCACTTGATCTTAGCCAAAAGGCCAATAAGTGATTTTTCCTCTCTTATAGGTGAGGGTTGATGGCTTAGGAAACAACAAAATCTTGCAAAGCACAGAGGGATTGAAGGCTCTGCCATTATTGATCACAACATACCCACAGCAGAAGGGACATCTGCATCACACTGTCAACAGCTCAGGACTAGTGTTAAAGGAAGAGAACTCATTTATCAATCCCCAATCTCTCCGTTCTCTTCCTCATTCAAACTTCTATAAATGCTGTCTCCACCTTCACTGACTTTGGTCCAGTTCATCCACAGACACTGCAGCATGTTTTGGAATCCTCTATTAAAAAAGTTCACACTGAATCAAAGAACCAAGCATTTTAAGTTACATCACATCCAGAAATCTAGAACTGTATTTCCAGTAAGTGTGACTTAGGGTTTCAAATAGAAAGCCTCAGGTCATGGAGGCCAATTTGGACACACTGGGACTTAATTAGAGGTAGAATAGATACAGGAACAGAACAATCCAGGAAGTGTCTGTTCCAGCTGGTTTTCTGCAAGGCCATGTATGCTGACTAGCTGTTTGTGAGGACACACTCATTGCCTTTGTTCAGAACAGATCTGTCTTGGACATAAAAGGACACTCTTCAAAGGGACGTTTAAGCATGTTTGTTAATGCTTAAATCCTGTATAAGACTCCCAACTAAATTCTATGATAATCAGTTTACCCAACCATAACCAACATTATTTCCATTTCTAGTATACCTTGCATGTTGAAAAATATTTTCACTTATATTTGAACTAGATAATGCCTTCAAAATCTTGTTTTGTGAATGTATACACTTAGGTGTTGCACAGATAGAATACTGTGAAATTTGACATTTATTTTAATGTCAACTCTGAAACTAGCATTAGGAATGAAGTGCTCTATGCCAGACATTTCTAGGTGATTTTATATATACAATCTTATTTGGGTTTGACAAAAATAATTTTTTAATATTTTATACACAAGGAAGAAACTGGAACATAAAGTCATTAAGGGCTGTTTTCCTCTGAAATCCTATAGCAGGTAGGTAAGTGAGTCAGAGCCAAAGCCCAACTCGCCTCACTTCAGCAGGTAGAGTCTGCTTCATGTACCTAAGGTAACAGGTCTAACTATAGATCACAGGTGATGGGTACTCTCTTAATGTGAGTTCCATTAATGGGAAAGTATACTCAAACATTACTGTGTTTATCATGTATCCTTCATCCTAATGACTAAAATTTATAAACTTTTCTTTCCTATGAAGGACTTGAGAACGTACCACCATAACAAAGGTAGCAGCATCATCAAATGACAGTGACATTGATCCTTTGCCCTGGAACTCCGATGTGTGGTCATTCACCAGCAGACCAGAGCCATGGGAAAGTGATCTAAAAATGCAGTCTCAAAACCTTATTCATTTGGATAAATTTTAAAATTCAAACGTCAATGTGTCTCTGCATGACATTTAGTGATTCATTTTCTACTCCACAGATCTTGCATCCCGAGAGAATTATTCAGGAAGGTTTCTATGGCAATAAGAGCCAAATGCTTTGAGTGTGGGAATCAAAAATGCTTCCTTCACATTAGCCCATGGGACTCAAATGTGCTGGCTCTTATGAAAGGTGCAACATTAGAGACAAGAACAAATCAGAGGACACTGCAGACCCAGCCTCTCTGTGACTGTAGTCTTCAGTCAGCTCCAGGTTACCTTGGAGAAGATTGTTCTAAAGTTTAAATCCTAGCCTTGTTCCCAAAGAAATAGGTCTGTTCTGTCACTTAAAGTAGCTTTCCTAGAAATGAGCAGTGGGGTAAATGCCGTTTGGAGAATGGCCAATTTATGAATATGGGGTTAGGAACATTTCCAGCTTAATGTGTTAGTGGTAATATTGCATGTTTTCTTGTGGATTTAAGGCATCATATAGAATTTAGAATTTCATAATAAGAAGTTAAGCCCTTGAAACACTGTTTTGTATTCCTACTGTGAATCAGTTGTACCATTTGTGATCTCTGGTTACTATTTTGACAAAACTGATAATCCAAAACGTGACAGATTAAAGCACTTAATTTGCTCAGTTTTATGGGTCATGAATTCTAGAAAGGCTCATTTGGGTAATTTTCTCATGATGTCTTCCATGAAGTTGAAGTCAAATGTTGGTTGGATCTGGTGTGATGTGACTGACATCTTGGCACGCTGGATACACAAGGTGGTCAGTCCCATGGTAAGTAGTGAAGGATGGCTGCATCTGTAGGTCTAGTTGGGACCACTCAACAGAGCACTCATATATTACTTCCTGAACATGATAATCTCAGCCTACTGAGACATCTTGCTTGATACTTGGTTGCTACCAGAATCCATGTTGAAAGAGAACCAGTGGATACCACATGATTTTTTCTGACCTGTCCTGAGACCTAAGACATGTACTGTACCTTTTCTGGAAACTTCTCCTGGCCAGACAGTCACAAACTCACCTAGAGGAAGAGCCAGAGATTCTTCTGTTGCTTTGGCGATATTTGGGAGTGTTACTTTTCATTCTTGGCAGTGTCAATGAATTTGTCATATTACCAAAATGTATTTACAATAGTAATAGCATATCAGTTTTTAAAATAAGAGCCATGTGTTTATAATGCTATTCTGCAGTTGATAATTTAGGTTGGGCTCAGCTAGTGGGTTCTTGTAGGTCTTGCTGGCCTCCCTCATGTGTCTGCAGTCAGTTTTGAGTCAGCTCTGATGATTTTTTTTTTCAGTTTGGGACGTTTGTCTCTGGCCTGATATGGTTCCTGCTCTGCAGATAATCCCAAGCATTTTCTTGTGGTGGAGAAAAAGACCAAGAGTGTGGAGACTGGTGTGGCTTCTTGAAGCAGAGGCTCAAAATCAGCACTTCATTAGTTCTGTGAGCCTAAGCCAGTGGTGAGTCCAGGTTAGACCTGAGGGCTGTGGAAACAGAGTTCATGGGAATGCCTATGCAGTCTCTTTGTTTAGGGTTAAGGAGGGGAACAGCTACAGTTTTTAGAAACCATAACCCAGTGTAGCTAGTTCTTATATAGTGCTTACCTTTTACAGGAAACTATTTTGAGCATTTTATATATACGGTTCCTTTGCTCTTTGAAACAGTCTTGAATGTAGTTACTGTCATTGTACATATTTTAGAGTTAAGAAAGCAGCACACCGTGCCTTGCTCACACAGGTGTTCACTGATCACAGCAGGACTTTGCAGGGCTCCAGCGCTGTACTGTTGGGGTGTTTTATTTTGTAGGGTTCACATGACAGCTACCAGTGTCGTGTTCATTTTCATATGTGACTCAGGGTGAAGTGCCACCAACATGCTCCTTTTGTGGTTATGGATAGGTGTCTAGGACACAGAGAGAAACTTTAGACCTGCTAGACTGATTGATATTAAACTGAATTCAGCTTGAATTAGCTCTACGGAATCTAGCACATATTTAGAGAGTGGCATTTTCAATGAGTTTTAGAATAGAAGTGCTGATGCTTTCAATCCTGGCTTTTTTTCTGTTTGCCGTCAGCTGAGAGGGCTTCAATCAAACAAGCCTAAACTCTAAGTCTTTGCATGCAATGTAAGTACTAAAGAATGACCTGTCCAGGTAACACATGTGCTCTTCTGCCTGAATATACGGGTTTTGATTTTTTCCCGTAAGTCTCAAGCAACTTGTTTTTGTAGTTCTTAGATCAGAAACTTTCTTGCTGGCAAATATCTATCATTTCCTTATTAAATGGTTGTTTGGATAGGCACTTCAGTGAAGAGTGCTTTAGTAAAACGGTCTGTAATAATAGGACAATGTAATGAAAACAGGTACAAAGGGGAATGAATGAAGAGGGCAGAATCAAGACAGAAAATGAAGGGAAAAACTGGTTCAAATCGACATCTGTTTCTCTTTGTGAAGGCTTAATAGAGCCACGCGCTGGGACGTTTGTTGCCACCGGGGCCACTTGGCAAGGCTTGGTGTCCTCTGGGGAAATGTGAAGGGGCATCTGCTTCTCAGAGGTGATTTTTCTGATTGATCTGGCTGAGAACACTTCAAAGGGGTGGTAAGCCAGTGCCTGGACAGCTTGCCATGTTGCCTGTTGCCTAGAAGCACCTAGATCCTTTTATTACAGTTTATTTTGAAAAAGGGAGCTATATTAGCCAAACAAGTAGAGGCAGGACAACAGTATGAGACAGAAGGAGGAACCGTGTCGTAACAGATGAGGGAAACCTACTCGGGATCTTACCAGGGCCTTGTTGAGCCTCTGGCTTCTCATTTCTTTGTAAGGGGTGTTGGAGTGAGGTGAGTGGAGAGGTACAAGAATATTATGGGGGAAGGGGCTAGAGAAACAGCCAAGGGGTTAAGAGTACCAGCTGTTCTTACAGAGGACCTAGGTTTGGTTCCCAGCACCCACATAGCAGCTAATAGCTATCCAAAACTCCAGTTCCAGGGGGTCCAACACCCTCTTCTGCCCTTGGCAGGCATTGCATGACATAGACACACATGCACATGCAGGCAAAAACACTCAAACACATAACACAAATAAATTTAAAAAGTTAAAAAAGAATATTACCCAGGATAGAAGTAAAATCATTTTGTGATTTCTGATTTTGTTAAATCAATGACAGAACTGTAATTTTGCCTTCATGATGTTCTGAACTGATGTAGATCCTGTAGCTCAAAGTGACTTACATATGTATGTGGTGGACAGTGTTTATAGTAGCTCACGTGTCTAAAATTGATCATTAGATAACTGACAGTTGTATAAGCTGGAATTAGCACATATGATCACAGTCCTGAGAAGCTAGAAATAATCTAAACTCAGAAAAATATGAGATGCAAAGGTGGACTCAAGGCTTTAGAGGTAATATAAGCCTTAGTGGGAAGGGGCAGGGGTTTTAATGTCTACCTGAAGAAGAACAGATGTTCAGAGGTATGAGAGACAATGGGAGACTGCCTTGAGACTTATTACTCATCTGGGACAGAAGCAGAAAGCTGGGTCCCAGCAAGGGCTGCCCAGTTTATCAGGTGGACAGGAAAAGATCATGTGTCCTCAGAACTGACAAATAAAAATCTCTTTTTTCTATGCTTTTGGGAAGAAAATTATCTCTAATTAAGATCTGAAAGTGAAAGCTCACACCAAGCCCAGGTATGGAATAGCAATTCGTACTCTTGTATAGACATGAATTCTAAGCTGATAAATTAGAAATGTAAATAATGATGCTGGGCAGATGAGTTTTCAGAGGTGCCTGTTCGAAGCCAAATAAAACTGCTCTTTAGGGCTGCTATAATGCATCTGGAAAGGTTTCAGTCAAAAGCAAACACTCATTCAGATATTATATGCCACAGAGGAAATGAACCATCATGGAAGGAAATCAACAGATACCACAAACTGGCTTAGTGTTCTCAGAACTCAAGATAGTAGAATACACTAAAAAGACCTAAAAATCAAATAGATGGAAACATGCCACCAAAGACTTGGCATTCTCAATGGGAGACTGAACTAAAATGTTGGAAAAGGAGAAAATAATAGCCAATAATACACTCTATGAAGACTTCTCGAAAGATGGAAAAATACACTTACCTGATTATCCACTAAAAACGGCTAGACTTTGGGATATGTATAATAATTCAAGTTTGAATTGGAGAGCAAAGGCAGAAGAGTTGGCATCCTTGGGGCCCAAGGAATTACAGTCAATGAAAGCTCTCATGGATCCTATTCTCTTTAGCCAAAGGAGGAGGAAAGGGGAAGTTCAGCCAGACTTTTAAATAGTCAACAATGTTTCTTCAGCCAAACATCAACAATAGAACTGCCACACCTCCACTCTACCTGTAAGGGCTCTAGGATCCTAAATTCTACCTTTACCAGGCAGAAATTAGGCACACAAGCACTCACTGTGGTTCTATTAGAAAAGGTTGATCTGGGAGTTTCATCATCACTGAGTAATAAGCCCTCTCTCCATCATGCCAGTAGAGTTCACCTAGAGAACCTGGGCTTCTCCCATTCCCAGCAGTAATGATGAGTCATCCCTCCTTCCTGCTAGGACAGTGATGGTGGAGTCAGGTTTGAAGACTGTCTACTAATAAGAAGGCTGTCCTTGTCCCCTAATGATGCAGAGGAGTCCACCTGGAATGCCAGACTCCAATTCCATCAAGCGAAAAGGATGAAAAATGCCACTCTATGTCATTGAAGGATGATGGGGAGCCTGGGTTTCTATAACCACCAGGTAGTAGTGAGGTGGTACATGCTACATCCCTGCTAGTCAATGGCAGAAGCAGCAAGATCAAATAGAAAATTCAAGTAAGATTCACACTCACATTACATAAAACATCAAACCCCAAGGTTTCAATTTAAAAATAATTTATACAAAAATTCAAATAAGCTTCAAAGTAATGAAACAATAACCACAACAGTAAACTGTAGTCATTGAGAAATGGCAGATGCTAGATTTATCCAACAAAACTGAAAGATGTTTGTTATAAAGTATGCATACACAAGAGATTATACACTTGAAACAAGTGAAAGAAAGAAAGTTTGAGCAAAAGTAGGAAATATGAGTCTTTTAGTTTCATTTCTGCTGCTCATAGAAAACATCCTGTGGAAAGCTACTTAGAGGAGACAGATTTTAGCTTTGATTACAACTCCATCATTGTGGGTAACACATGGCAGCAAGAACTTGAAACAGCTAGTAATATCTTACCCACATTCAAAAGCAGAGAGAAATGTGTGGATTCTCACTGGCTGGCTTGTGCTCAGCTTGATTTCCCCACAATTGGGAGCACCAGCCTAGGGAATGGTACCTCCCACAGTGGGCTGAGTCTTTCCACTTCAATTAGTGTAATCAATACAACCCCCCACAGATATGACCACTGCCCAACCCAATGTAGACAACCCTATATTGAGATGCTCTTCTCACTCTGTTCCAGGTTAAGTTGACAAACCTGACCATCACAATGACAAAGAAACAAAATGAAATTCTATTCCTGAAAAATACAATTGAAAAAAAAAGGCTGTTCAATCAGAGAGAGAGAGAGAGAGAGGGGGGAAGATTGAGAGAATCCAATGGAAGAAAAAAACCTAGCAAACTGAAAGTTAGGGCAATAAAATTTATTCCATCTGAAAAATCCCCAGAGGAAATAGATTAGAAATAGTACAAAAGAAAATAAAACAAAACAATCTTAGGGGTCTAAGAGCACATGAGAGACAACCTTGTTGATTGATAATGGCATTTGAGAGATAGGTTCCAGATCAAAGAATGAGACAGAGACACATGATAATAGCAAACAAGGTGAGAGAGTTCATTGAGAAAGGACAGACTTTCAAGAGAGGACGCAGGCTGGAGCAGTGAGCCTGCTGACCAGCCTGCCTGTGGCATGAAGGACTGGGCTGTATGTTTTTTGTTCATTTTCTTCTCAGGAAAGAAAATAGCTTTAAATCATAGAATGTATAGCTCCAACTGGCCTTAACCTCAATTTATGAAATGTATTGATTTTCCTGTCTTTAAAAGAATCCTTAATTTTACATTATGTAGAACTTTGGAAAGAACAAAGGAACAAACTAGACCAAATGTTAAGTATTTTCCTTTAATCGTTTTCCTTGTCTTTGGAACCATTTATGGTATGCTTCTGTAGAGACAGATTGTTTTTCAAAGATTTCAGCTCACTTGCTACATGCCACACATCAAACAGCGACTAGAGCCACTGGAGCCCAATCTCCCGACTTTACCATCAGTGCTCTCTGTGATTTTCTCTGTAGCTGCTGGAGGTTCTTACTGGTTTGTGTAAAAGGTCACCATCTACACTTACACAGCCACATCAGAGCAAAGAAGAAAACATTGAGCTGTGTGAACTAACATCGCCATTTGGAAACCAATCCACCAAGACTATCATGGTGCCTTCTTCTTCAGCTAACTGTGGTTGCTGAAACACTTCTGTCAGATGGCCTGTGGGCATGTCCATGAAGCATTTTCTTGATTGTTGAGTGATGTAGCAGGACCCAACCCACTGTGGATGGTATGACTCCTGGGAATTTCGTCCTGGTTTATATAAGAAAGCAAGCTGAGCACTGACCAGAGGAGCAATTCAGCAAGCCGTGTTTCTCCACTGTCTCTTCTTCAAGTCCTGATTCCAGACTCCAGTTCTGTTTGAGTTCCTGCCTGGCTTCTCTCAATGATGAACTGTGACCTGGAAGTATAAGTCAAATAGACCCTTTTCTCCCCAAGTTGATTTGGTCAGCAGTGTATCACAGCAACAGTCACTGAAACGTGCAGTAAGCATTCTTACCCACTAAGCCAATGCTAGCCCCATCATTATTTCATTGTAGTAAACACTTCCTAAAATGTAAGAGAAATGAGTAGCAGGTGCTAGATGAAGAGATGCAGTGAATACCCCAGAATATTTGGTCAAAAGGAGTGCCATTGGTGCCGGGAATAGAAATCAGGAAGAGGAGTTCCACATGGAGTGGGTACACAGAGCTCTTATATGTTGTACCGAAGAGTGGACCGCAAAACAGGGCACAGAGCCTAGTACAAAAAGCCAATAGAGCCATTACATCGCCGTACCAAGCCTATTATTTCTTTGATTCTCCACAGGTCTCACCATCAGGAAGCCCAAAATCAAAAGATATTTGTGAGAAACAAAATTTAATAATTAAATCATGAAACTGTATTTTCTTAGGCATTTTAGTATGCCAATATATCATTGCTCTTAGAAAAGAGCACATACCTTCAATTTCTAGTACTCAAAAGGCAGACGTAGGTAGAGCTCTGTGATATGGAGGCCAACCTGGTCTACATAGCAAATTCCAGGTCAGCTGTAACTACAAGGAGACACTGTCTCAAAAAAAAAAAAAAAGTGGAGAAAACATCCCATAGTTTTGAAAGCCTGGAGATTTTCTGTTCTAATATCAGCCATAGTATATTCATACTGTAAAGCCACAAACCACTACTTTTAGCTTTCAGGGTAAAAATGGAATTCTGCTCCACCTCCTACTGTTTTTGGCTTCCATGATTTCAAAAGGGGGTCGTTTATCAAGTTAGTTGTAGCAGGTCACGAGCCTTTAACATGCTTCTGTAGATGTCAGAAGGCAAATAGAAATAGACATATTATTCATGGCTGAAAATTAGTTCCATCTGCTTGAGAAAATCTTTTCCCACTTCAAACACTCAAACCTATAATCATATCAGAGTGAGAGAAGCCAGGCAGGAACTCAAACAGAGCTGGAGTCTGGAATCAGGACTTGAAGAACAGACAGTGGAGAAACATGGCTTGCTGAATTGCTCCTCTGGTCAGTGTTCAGCTTGCTTTCTTGTATAAGCCAGGCCCAAATTCCCAGGAGTCATACCATCCACAGTGGGTTGGGTCCTGCTACATCACTCAACAATCAAGAAGATGCCTCATGGACATGCCCACAGGCCATCCGATGGAGAAATTCCTCAGTTGAGGTTTCCTCCTCCCACGTGACTCCAGTTTGTGTCAAGTTGACAAAAACAACAACAACAAACAAACAAACACAACCAATGAGTACACTCTGAAAGTATGAGGACCTCGGGTCTATTCTAATCTCTTAACCCACATAAAGGCCAGGTATTGCTACACAAGTCTGTAGACTTAACATTGGTGGCCAGAGCTACATAGGTCCTGGGTGCTTACTGACCAGTTGGCCAAGATGGCTAGCTTCTGGTTCTGTGACAGAACCTGTCTCAAAGAATAAGGTGGAGAGCAGTAGAAGAAGACCTCTCACCTCCTCCTCTGGCCTCTGCATGCACATGCCCATGCACATGCAAACACGTACAGTACACACACACACACACACATGCACACACACACACACACACACACATGGCATAAACACATTAGGAAAGAAGGAAAGAAGGAAGGAAGAAAGGGAGGAAAAGGCTTAAGGCAAATATTATTTCTTGCTGGTACATTGCCTTCACTGATATAATACTCCTTCCCCTCTCTCCACTTTGTGTGTGTGTGTGTGTGTGTGTGTGTGTGTGTGTGTGTGTGTGTGTGTGTGTGTGTATGAGAGAGACAGAGAGACAGAGAGAGAGACAGAGAGACAGAGGCAGAGAGACACAGAAATAGAGCCTGGGATAGAGAAATAAGAGTTATGATGACATGTTAGCAAGGAGGTGGGAGAACAACTGTGGGCCTGAGGGAAGATCTGTTCTCCAGGGCAAAGAACGCTCCAGTCAAATTTGAGGTGACTCCTAAAGTAAGGAAAATTTACAGGAACGAGGAGGAACAGTAGCTGGACACGACACACAGTGAAAATGCCTAGAATATCGGGCCAAAGAGAAAAGAAAAGCAGGCAGGAAGCAGGAAGTGACGTTCCATAGGCGGTAAGGCTGCTTAAGAAAATAGGTGAGGAGTTGAGTTTCATCCCAATTGCAATTGCAATTTATTGAAGAGTTATTAGAGAAGCAATGTGATCTGATTAAAAGTCCAAGCAATTAACATCTGAAAACTGAAGATTTACAATTGGTTTCTCCATAAGGCAGCCGAGTGAGTACAAGCTGGTGCAACTTCATACGCCTGTCTTTTCTTCTCCTTCCCTTTCCCTTGAGACAGCCCCTGGCTTGGCTAATGACTATGTTATGGCAAGAATCAAGCCTGAGTGAAACCCTGTGGCCTAGAGGTTTTCCTGCATATGTCAGCCACATTTGATGCCAGGTGGCACTTGAGATAAACAGTGTATTAGTTCGTTCACCACAGCATTCTCTGTCATGCTAGAGGGTGGTGACTTTGATGAGTGGTGGAATTATCGAGTAACTGGCTGCTGTGATCAGGGTAGGAACCCAGACGGATATCAAAAGGTGACAGCCCTATGAGCAGGGTTCTCTGGAACAACAGCTCATGACCTCGCCTGCAGCCTCTGCTCTTTGGCAAAGCCTGTCCTCTCAGGCGAGTTGGCAGGGACTGTATGGCCATCTGTCCTAGAGCAATGGGCTTCTGCGGTGTTCTGTCATTCAGTGAGAACCACACAGATGAAGGAAAACAAAAAGCTTCAGCATTTTCACCTCCTAAACAAGGATTGATACTTGGGTAACCTGCAGAGGGGATATAAAGGACTGTGCTTCTGCGGTGGCTAGCAGCAGCCTAGAAAGGTAGATGCAGACTTCACGTTCAGAGCATTTGAGTTACGGTTGCTGTGTTCTGACAAACCTTTGCACCATGATTAAGGTCCACTGTGGCTATATGCATGTCTATTTCATTTGAGGCAATCCTTTTTGTCAGGCCTATATATTACTGGAGACTGACCATTCTGTCTACAAGTATGAGATGTTAAGTGCTTAAACTGAAGGGAGAAATTTCTTCCTTCAAATCTCTGGCTACAGTCCTGGAAATGCTGGTATTTACTTTAACACTACAAGGCCAGAAAAAATATATTAGCCAATATTCTTGATGGGTTTGGGTTTAAAAAAGATGACTCAGCAGTTAAGACACTTACTGCTCCAGCAGGGAACCTTGGTTCAGTTCTCAGCATCCGTGCAAACGGGCTCATGATCACCTATAACTCCACTTTAGGGGATCCGACATTCTTTTCCGGCATCCAAGATGCCTGCATGCATGTGGTGCACATGCAGACACTCAGGCACACATAAACACATGAAATAAATAAAAATAAATCTTTTTTTAAAGATTGGTAGGCTCTGAGCAAGATTACTCAAAGTCTTGAAATCATTTCTTAAAGAGGTAAGTTGTAACTGCAGACCCAAAAATCATTGGAGGGGTTGTTCATAATAAAGTGCCTTTTAGTGCCTACCTACTGGGCATTAAATGTGCTGGTTTTGGTTCTTACCCTCACGGGTAATACACCCCCACGTGTGTCACTGTTGGCAACGGGTGCTGAGACAAGCACTCTCCAATGTTTCGGATATGGTACAGTTGAAATCCAGCTATCAAAACGGCATGGACAGAATATTAATCAGAGAATACCTTTGGTATTCTTGCTCACAATCTATTTCCAATAATTTTATCCCATAGGTATATTTTGCTTATGTGAGATTATGTATATATAGGCATATATC
>NW_008348218.1:469968-485701 GCF_000622305.1 Nannospalax galili | reverse complement strand
ACACACACACACACACACACACACACACACACACACACACACACATTTACCTAGGGCAGCATTCGATTTCTGTTCATCTTTTGTTAATTAAGTTAGCTCTTTAAAAATGTCATGCATGTACATAATATGTTCTGATTACTCTCTCTTTCCACCCTCTTTCTCTCCGTCCCATCTAACCAACCTCTTCTCCTTCCTCATCAATCCCTTTTGAAGATTTATGACTTTTGTTTTGTGGCCCGTTTAGTTTAACCAGAGCCATCTCTGTAACCACTAGATTGTAACTATCCTTTGGAGCCCTGTGGGGTCAGCAGTAGGCATACAACTGAAGGCCATGACTTCCCTCTCCTTGAATCTATCAGAAGCAAATCGTTCAGCAGTGAGGGGTAGGCCCCCTGAGCCCCTCCTCCATCCATACCAGACTGTTGTTGGGTACATTCTTGTACAGACCCAGTACAGGCATCCACGGATGCTGTGAGTTCATGACTGCAATAGCTGTGTCTTGCTCAGAAGATGACATTTGACAGCCCTTCTCCACATCTTTGGCTCTTACAATTTTTCTGTTCCCTCTTCTGCAATGACCCATGAGCCACAGAGGGGATGGTATATATGTTCTGCTTAGGGCTGAGCCCTCATCCATCTGTCTTTTGTTCTCAGCACTTTGTGAACCCATGAGTTGCTATTCACAGCTGTTCACTGCACAGAAAGGCTTCTCTGATGAAGGCTGAGAGCCGTATTTGTCTGTGGGAATGAACCTAAATATTTAGAAGAACATTTGAAAATATTTTTATTGAATTTTTGTGCATTTTACACAATAGTTCTTAATCAAATTTATACTCCTGCCCCTCCATAACACCCCCTCCCCAATCTGGACCTCATGCATTATCTCATATATGTCAAGTCCTATCTGGTCAAGCATTTGTACCCAGATGTCCTAGAAGGCCATTTTTAAGGTAGTGAAATATTAGGGACAACTTAATCAAAGGAGAGTAATTAAATCATCCAATATAGAATAATGAGCACCCAGCAATAATATAAGGAGCGAAGAGCTTTTGAGGTCGTCCATATGAACTGCGAAAATATCAGGATGAGAAAACACCTAAACTGAGCTGCAGGAAAGCCTCTGCTTTCCCGGTCCTCCTGCGCCCAGTGTCCTCAAAGTCACGAGTTATTCAGTTGGGAACAGGGCTGTGTAACTGGAGGAAAATTTCAAGAAGACCCTTTACCATAATCAGGAGGTTTTAAAGAGCCTGACCTCCAGGCTCAGCATGAAGGAGGAGGAAGTTGAGCTCAGGGACCCGCTCCGCTGTCCAGGGGCCCTTCTTGATCGTCGGGATCAGCTTCTTGTCCTCTAAGTGCAAGTCCTACTGCAGCTGGAGGACCACTTAGGAGTCCTCGCCTAAAACCAGGTCCTGAGCCTCGTTGGCATCAGGAGCTTTAGAAGACTTGTGGGAACCTTCATCTTTACCTCTTCTTCTGGGTACCACGGTGGAGAAGACGCAGCAGACAGCGAACCAGACCCCAGGGTTTCTGATATTACAGGAAGAGTGTCATGTGAATTGCGCAAGGCCACGTCCAACTCCCTAGTCTGTAGGTGGGTGGTTGCTGGTATCTTTGAGAGTTTTGGTTTGTTTTTGAGATGTCTCCTGTATCCCAGGGTAGCTGAGGATGCTTTGAAATAACTGAAGCCTCCACCTCCAGAGTGATGAGATTGCAAGTGTTTTGCATGTCCATTTTGGTTTTAATATTTCTTTTATTTCATGTCTTTAAGGCTTTTTTTTTTGGTGTTTTAGTTTTAAGTTTTTGGCTTTTTTCCTCCTTGAGGCAGTTTCAGGCCATGGTGTTATCTTGTTTTACTAGTTTGGACTTTTATTTCTGTCAGTGGCACATTGATAATGAACCATTCATAGAAAAAAAGAAAAGAAAGAAAATATCAAGGTGCAAACTAATGCACTGGTATCCTAATATAGCAAAATTTGGAATAAAAATGTGCAAATGAATATAAATCATTTTGGTTCTGATTTAATTCTTTATGTACCTCTGAAATGATATAAAATAAATTAGCAAAATACATTGAGCTGGAAGTGGAAAGCTTGGTGTCTAGGACCTTAAACTGTGATATACAAGATAACAGAACCAGTTTTTTAAAAAAAAATTTAAAAATTTATTGAGAATTTCATACATGCATATAAGGTGTTTTGATCAAATTCATGCCAACTCCAACACCTCCCTTATACTTTCTTCTCTCTTTCTTTCTTTCTTTCTTTCGTTCTTCTTCTTTCTTTCTTTCTTTCTTTCTTTCTTCTTCTTTCTTTCTTTCTTTCTTCCTTTCTTTCCTCTTTCTTAATGTTTTCATAAACAATGGTGGTCTGCACAATGATAGACTATCAGAAAGTTTTCAGGTTCCCCTCACTTAGTTTCTTATTTGATGATTCTTTCTTGTTATTCCTCCTCACAAATGGGGGAATTACATTGCAAAGATAAGTAACTTTTCCATCATCACGCAAGTAGGAGGCGGAATCTGGTCTAGTTTTATATTTTACCAGTTTTTATTTTTACCCTTCTACTTCCAGTTCATTGCTTACTTCAATGACATCTTCAAATAAGAATAGAATTACCGAGATGTGTGGACTTCTATCCCGAACAGAATATTCTACTATTGTTTTTCCTTCTTAGGCTTTTAGGAATTTTAGTCAGGTTGAACCCAACATACATTGAAGAATAGTTAGCTTTCTCAGAGTTCAACTTCAGAGAACCACTCAACAATAGACTGAACTGGTGACTCTACTTTATGGCAGTCTGGAAATATGATAAATCATTCATTTGTTTTGGGGAGCTAAATTATCACAAGGATGCATAGAGTGACCAGAGGTGGTGAAATTCTCAGAAGGTCCCTAGGAGAGCTGCTTTTGTCTATGCAGACTATGGACTTCATGTTTATTGAGTTCTATTTTCCTTTCAAGGAGGAAATCATGCCTAGTAATTATGTGTCTCTTACTTGTCAGCTCATGAGAGACCCTCTGACAGATAGGGTGCCAATTATATTGACAGGTCCTCATCCTTGAATTCTGCAGAGGCATTGCTGAGCCTTGTCTTCTCCCACCTGCTTAGTGCAGATCATTAGAACAGGTACAGAGACATCTTCAGGAAAGGTGTATAGCCAATAGGGTGGAGGGCAAGCTTTTCTTTTAATCATAATCCTCCCTCCAACTGAGCAGGTTCCAAGGATGACTCATGTAGAACACAAAGTCTCAAAAGCACGAAGGTGTCAGAACACAAAGAAAGGCTAAGAAGGCTCCGTGCTGGTCTCATTGAGATGAGTTTGGCTGAGACCAGCCTCTAGTTCATGGCCTAGAGGTTGTGGTTGTTATTTGATATTAAAATAGAGTATTTGGTAGGATTAACATCTGGGCTTAAGTATGAAAAGAGCTACCAATCAATTGATTCAGGTGTTTCTCTTATAATTAGATACACTCAAATACTGATTTGGCTAAGGAATGTGCCAAAACTAAAATAGCTACAAGATATTATTTTCTTCTCTCAATAAGCAAATGTGAGAGTTGGTAACTACTGTTAATGAGGAACAAATGGATAGTTTTAACCTATGAATATCTGCTAAATTCATGCAATTTTCCTAGAGAATTTTAACAATGTTTAGAAAGACTGACTAGACCCCGGTGGATGAACTTGTACTGAGGGATGTCTGGGTACACTAATTTGATTTGATAAGCCTTAACGTATATGACAGAATACATAATACATGAAATCCAGTGGGGGGGATATAGGAGGGTGTGGATGGGGAAGGGATATAAGATGATTAAGATATTTAGTATGAAATGCTCAAAAAATAAAAAAATACATAAAAAATGTTCATATATAACAATTCTACATTTTTGTGAGAAAATATTTAGATGAGTGCAGATATATACATATATATGTATGGTTGTTCATCGCAGAGTTGCTTATAATGTTAAATATTATAGTTAAATATCTAAAGGAGAGAATTAAGTAGATAAATATCAAGATACTAAAATTGTAATGTCAATCTATGTCAGTATGAAAAGGTACTCAGATTATGTCAGAAATATATATAACAAAACAGCATCTTCAATGCAGTTCTGGTTTTTACATGCATAATTATACATGCATAACATATGTGTAGTGCAAGAATATATAAAAGATGGGGCTGGAGAGATGGCTCAGTGGTTAAGAGCACTGGCTACTCTTGTAGAGGACCAAGGTTCTTTGAACAAAGAATACCTAAAAGATGTGGTTTCCTAGTCTCTTTTTGTGATACCCTTAAAAACACCTTTCCTTGGGCTGGAGGGATAGCACAGCCATTGAAGGCTAAGGCTAAGAACTAAAACAAGAAAGGTACCTTTCCTGTTCTTCATTTTCCATCTATATTCTCTTACTTTTCCAGCTCACACACCTATTACACATCAGATGAAGAAAGAGAATGAGGTCTGCAAGGGAATAGATCACTCAAAATATTTTATCTAAACTTTTCACTGAAATAACAAGAATAATATATGACATACTTTAATAACTACAATAGGCACACTAGTACTTGGTATCTAGCATCTTGGAGAGTGACAACCAGTTTGGTTTGCCCGTAGTATAGTTTACGAGGGTGTGACTGGTGGAGAGGTAGGTGTGAGTCAGAATATGGAGAATTTCACCCTTATGCAAAGACGCTGACACTCTGTAATGGTCTTTTAGCAAGTCTTTCAGACAGGCAGTTGTACTGGAATTAGGGAATGATATGATTGGATTTTATGATAGGAATCAGAATGGCAAAACTTCATAAGATGAGCTGGAAGGAGACTATTAATTGATTTATATCTATTTATTTCACATGAACCCCACTATGTTGCCTAGGCTGACCTTAAATAAAAGAGATCCTCTTGCCTCAGGCCCTGGAGTAGCTGGAACCATTACTATCTTCTTTCATGAAGTTGATATACTTTGCTGGTCCATGGACAAGGGACACATGCTCACTCTTGGAGGAAAAAACAAGACAGATCATGCGTGCAAATGGCAGCATGTCTCTTTATAGTTGTCTATGCATCCTGACTAAAACCAGAGAAGTTGTCTATTTATTAGTTTTGGTGTAGAACACCAGCGAATCAGTTGTTCTCTAGAATCAGAATGTGTTTCTCAAAATTCTGCTATGCCATTTCCTAGATACCATGCCGGAAACAAGTTACTGATACATTTTGTTCCTTAATTGAATTTCTTGTTAAATAGAAAATACTATAAAATCTGTTCTACAAGAATTCTATCAACATTAAATTAAATATTACCATAAATCTCTTAGAACAGTGGCTGACTTGTAGCCTTTAAGGATCCTGGAGGGCCTATTTTTTTCTCTTATGTTTTACCAGCATAGTTTAAGTATCTGTGTTGTGCCTGTATTTGAATTTATTAACATTTATAGGTCGGGAAGGAGAGAACCACGTCCAGCTATCAATATATTTTTTGCCGTTTTGCACTTACTGGTGTTTTCTTGAATCTTCGTTGTTGTTACCAAGATAGCCACATGATATGTAGAATGAAAAGCAAACTAGTCAAAGGTGGGGAAGTTTACCCCACAGCTTAATGGGAGACTTGATTCTGGTATAGCACGTTTTTTTTCAGCACACAAACTCAATTTCCAACAGCAAAATAGTTTGCAAATTTAAGTGGTTATATGACTTTATTTACAAATTTTACTTCTCACTCTCAGGAAATTCAGGGAAAGAATCTCATAACCGAGCTTCAGGAATTTGTGTATTTTAATAATGAAAACTCCCCCTCTTTGTTTCTGTTTGTTATGTTGTACAATAGAGATATTGGAATACATAGCAAATAAACATTGGATATTCTTTATTTTTTAATTCAGCATTAGAAACTCAGTTTATGTTCTCATTAGTCTTACTATTTGTTTAGTTATATTTCTTTATCTAAAGTTAGTCAAAAATACTAAAGTCGGTAATGTTTTGTTTTGTTTTGTTTTGTTTTTGAGACAGGGTCTCCCTGTTGCCCCAGTTGGCCTAGAACTCGCTGTGTAGACAGGCTTGCCCTGTCTCACAGAGATCCACCTGCCTCTCTCCATGGTACTAAGATTAAAGTGTGTGCCACCTGTGCCTGGAAAAGGCCATTATAATTTATTTGTTCATTCTATGTATAAAGGAAGACCTTAAACTATATGATCTTCGATGACATATTCAGCTTTGAAATGCAAAGTCTACAAATGGGTGACTGGCAGTTAGTAATCCTGATAGAACAGTGCTTGCAAGTTCCTTTGTTTAAACTTGTGTGGGCATGTGACTTATGGTTCCTATTTCTTTGTTTGTTTATTTGTCTATTTGCATATTTATCCTAGGGATAGAACCCAGGGCCTTGTGCAGGCTTGGCAGGTTCTCTGCCACTGAGCTTCTAGCCCTAGGTCCCAAATGATGCTTTTTCAGTTTTTAAAATATTTTATTTTTAGTTCATGTGTATGAGTGTATTGCCTGTGTGTATGTAAGTGCACCTCAGTCGTATAATGCCTGAGGAGGTCACATGACTAATATGCTATGTACTTAACTAAACGCTAGGCACTGTTCAAAACACATGATTAAGGGCTAGTTAACCCAAGTGCCTGCTTTCTACTTCAGGAGACACAGGAGAAAAACAAACAGAAGTCTTAGGCTGTGCAAAGTCCAGAGAAGAGAATAATGTGAGGTGCTGTGGCAACTGTCAAACATGGACATCAAGTCAGATCAAATTGTCACAGAACCCTCCCTGAGAAGCTGACAGCTGAGCTGTGTCCTTTTCCAGAGACCTTACTCTGTGACCTATGTCAAAGAACTCAAGATATTCAACAGCAGCCTTGGGATCCTTTTGTTTGTTTATTTTAAGCAAACTCTACTTTTAAAGAATTTCAGATTTATAGAGAAATTGTGCAGATGTTACCATGTGCCCACATATCTTCAATTCCTGCTTATTGTTAACATTGTATATTAATAGTATGGCTCATTTGTCACAACAAATGAATGAATAATGATACAATATTGTCGACTACACTACATACAATATTCTTTAATTCATATCTTGAATATTTGATCCCCAGCTAGTGGGGAGGTTACGGAGACTTAGAGCATTGGACCTGGCAGGTGTTGAGGGTAGGTTGTCTCTGGTTGTGTCCTGTCCATCATACGTGTTTTTGACATCAGCTGAACTTCTCTGCCTTGCCTTACTCACCGTGATGGACCAAACCCTCCAAAACCATGAATGAGCTGAAATAAATCCTTCCTATCTTAACTTTGTTTTGTCAGGTGGTCTGTCACCAAGGTGAGAAAAGTCACCAGTGCACCTCCTCTTCTATTATTGGATCCCACTGTGGTGTTCAGATTGTGTGTGATTGTCATGTCTTTGTAGGGGTGTCTTGGCTATGATAGTTTCTCAGACTTCCCTTGTAGCTAATAATTTGGCATTTTTGCAGAGTACTGATCCAATATTTTGTTGAATGACCCTTTATGAGCCTTTTCTGATGATTTTTCCCATGATTAGATTGGGGTTTTGTGTTTGGGGAAGGGAGGTCAGGTACCATTTCTATGACACATCAAGGCACATGCAGAATAGCAAATGACATAACCTTGGTCACTTGAAGGAGTCTGTGCCTTTCATTGCTTTTCCATTGTAAAATTTCTCTCCCTGTGTAATGTGTTATTTGTTACGCTACACTATGTGCAACACACATCTAGCAGGTGAGGCATTATGGTTTATGTACTTTGATGATAGATTATGCACATAAGTTATTTGGAATATTTATTCATGGGAGAATGTGTCTGTTTTCCCTCACTTATTTATTGATTCAATTATTTGTAGCAGCATGAATGTGTATTTATTTTATCATGTGGGTTAATTTATTTTGTGACTCAAATTGTGTTTTAGCTTCAGACATATGAAGTCTATGAAGGGGCACATCAACCAGCCATCATCCTGACTGATGTTGTCCGTGTCGAGTATTTTTTAATCACTTTCTTAACTTTCAGAATGACAAGATGATCCAGGTTTACTTTATGAATTTTGCCTGACACTCTATAAAATGTTCCTTTTATTAGACAATGGAATCAGAAATGCAATTTGGGATAGCAAGTGTGCTCATTGTTCCTGGGGTGTCTTTGATTTCAGGCCCTCTAGAGGATAGAACACAAAAATTCTATGTATATGTATGAGTGTGTATGTGTGTGTATGTGTGTGTGTGTGTGTGTGTGTGTGTGTGTGTGTGTGTGTTGGGTATGCTATCTTTGCTTTTAATTCATTATCTGAAAACTCTAATTTCAGCAGTGAGAAGTCTAGGTCCCACATCCACTGTCTATTGATTGAATCAGTACATTCCACTGTTTACTCATAGTGTACCTTAGACAGACCTTGTCAACTGCAGAACCTAGGAAGTTTCTTCTGTCTTATTTCATGAGATTTTCTTTTTAAGTAGCAAGACTCTTTTATTAAAGAAATTTGTTTTTTGTGGGAGGGGCTAGGGGATGTTATTTCTTTCAAATCTAAGCTGATGAGTTTATTTCTAGCTCCCTGGTGCTTAGATAGCAAGGAAATTAAGGTGAATTCTTTGTCAAGTAGTAATCTGCTTAACAGGTGTGCGGGTGGAAACAGAAAACATTTCTCAAATGAAAAGCAGAATGTCAGTGTATTGGCTTTGTCTCAGTTGCTGGGATAAAACACTGTGACAAAGAAACTTAGTGGGGGAAGTTTTACTTTTGCTCACAGTTGCAGGGTAGAGCTCATCATTTTGGAGATGTCAAGACAGCAGGAACTTGGAGCAGCTGGTCATATCTACAGTCACGAGGACAGAGAATGAGTGCACACATGCTCTTAGCTCCTTTTCATCACTCTTACACAACCCAGGGGCCGGCACCCCTCTCAGTAGGCCAGTTCTCCCACATAAATTAACATAATCAGGACAGTCCAGCACCAACATGTCCTATGGTCAACCTGATCTAGATAAGCCCTCATTGAAACTTTCTTCTCAGGTAATTTCAGATTGTGCCAAGTTGACAATTAAAACTAACAAACATAATGAGAAAGCATAAAAATAAATGCAAATGAGCTGTTCTTTATATTAAAGGAGAAGGTAGAGGATCACTGAGTGAAGAACCTAGAATGTTTGCTTAGGCAAGAGAGGAAGAAAAAGGCTCATTTCCAGACAACAGATGGCGGATTTTAGATGACCGAGAAAGGCCAATCTCCTTCCTTAGCCTCAGCACATGTATACTCCAATATTCTTATGTTAAACTTTGCAGCTCAGCTTTGCTTCACCTATTATTATTAATGACATGATAGGAGAACCCATTTTATGGGACTAACCAAATACCTCAGCAGGCATTGTGGAAGTGACTGTGTTTTCCACCTTTTTGCGTGTCAGACTTCCTTATGTCGTTAGTCTGTCTCTAAACTCTGTGTTCTTCTCCATTCATCGCTCTAGTCCTCTTTGCTGATGCCACATTCTTCATTGTCAGATACACATGTCTGTCTTATTTCTCACAGTGGAATGGATTATGATGTTATTATGACCCTTCTTGGCTTATAACTGATCAGATTTTTTGAAGAATCCTTTTGGGAATTTATTTTGAATTACACTGAATTTATAGGTTATTTTTTAAATAACTGAGTTAGCATGTGTGTATCAAGTCACGTGTCAAATTATTTGCATTCATTTTTGAATAGCCATTCATCCACCAGCGAAGTATCATATAGTCAGAACAGGGAAGTGTGTGGCTGTGGCAGAGAAGAAGAGTCACTGAAGGACACACCGCATTGGCATTATATTGAAAGAACATCCGAGTTCTATTCAAAATCATCCATAATTGTGATTTGCGCCAGTGCAGGAGAGAGTGAGAATGAACCAGTAGCTAAACTCTTTTAAAAATTGCAGAAAAACACAGGGTAATGCGCCTGACTGGAACTAGGAATGCGTACTTGAGGGAGGGTGTATGTATGTGCTGTTTGTATTGATGATCTTGCACCCAGACCCTAAGCAAAGTGATGTAATCTTGGTTATAATTTCATCTGTTAATATTTTTTAACATCGTATACTTTCGTTTTTCATTGAAGCCTTTCAATCTTGGCTTTGCTGGATGGGAAGTTTTGGCTCCTTCTTTGCCTTGCTGGTGTCAAAGTTTTACTCCTGACAGTGTTACAGGTCAAAGTCCAAATTCATTGTTTTTGAGTCTGCTGCTGCTGTCTTGTCCATGGCTGGAAGAATAGCCAAGTTCCTACTGTCAGGCTGGTTCAGCTTCCCCTTGATTTGGCTTCTGAGAGCTATGGTGGTTATTTATGTCTTTTATCCTTAAATATGTCTTAAAGAAGATGTCTATAATCATTATCAGCCTTCTAAATTTCTTACATTTGTTGAACACAGTGCTGAAAATATTAGCTCTTTTATTTACTTTTTGGTATTTTTAAGACAGGATCTCTCTGTAGCCCCAGCTTGCCTGAAGATCACTACGTAGGCCAGGTTGGCCTGGAACTCACAGAGTTCTTCCTGCCTCTGCCTCCCAAGTGCTAGGATTAAAGGTGTGCACCACCATGCCCAGCTAGTTCTTTTTATTTCTTAATCCTTACAAATAGACAAAAGAATGAAATCCTGTCATTTGCAGCAACAAAACTGGTGGATGTTACATTTAATGAAATAAGACAGGTATAGATTGGTAACTACTGTGTGTTCTTTCTCATACGTGGAAGCTACTGAATGGAGAACAGTGGTGAGCAGAGCGTGAGAAGTATCTGAGGTCTGGGCAAAGGGAGATTGGATCACAGACCCTACAAGATAGTCAGTCATAGGGACCTCATTAGCTCTGGTGCTATGCAGCACACAGGGAGGACTATAGTTCAGAATAGGCTATTTCATATTTTATGAAGATCTAGAAGAAAATGGCTGGAAGGCTCCAAACATAAAGAAATCATGAGAGGGAAATGCTAATTGTTGTGACTTGGCCACTGCACACTGTATGCATTTGTCAAAATGATACTGAACCCTATTACTAGGTAGTTAATGCATGCCAATGAAAAATTTAAAAATGGACAAGCAAAGACATTTTGATGAAAAGAAAATCTGTCGTATAATAACATAAAGCGGTTTGAAACTATAGCCACACATCAAATCATTGTAGCAGTTTTGACCTTCTTTAAGTCTTGCCCATTTTCCTATAGCATGCTACACACCAGCATATGTTGTTCAAATATTTGATATGATTCAGCCATTTCATTTCCGCTTTGTGAAACATACTGCAAATAGTCTAATCATATATTGTCATTTAAGCAAGTAGCTATTTTCTCAAACAATAAAATAGTACATGCATGTGTATCAAAGCGTGCGCATTTAAATATTTGAACAACACTCAGGGTATTTTACTACAATAAAGCGATTTCTCCCTTCTCACTGCTTAAATATCAAACACGGCTAAATTCCCTTTTGAGCACTGCAGTTTTGAGTTATACCTCCAGAATAGGCTAACCCAAGGTAGTACCTTCATAGGGGGAAGCAAGAGGGGTTCAGATTCTAGTCCATGTGGGGACCCCTTATTCTCTCCTGCTTTGGGGGAAATTTTTCTCTTCCATATGACCAAGGTGTTTCCCAGAACTGTAACTCCAATTCCAGGGCATCTAACATCCTCTTCTGGCCTCCTCAGGCATTTCACAAACATAGTACTCTTGTAGACAGTGTAGGAATGCACTCATACATGTAAAATAAATTTATTAAAAACTAAAAAAAAAAACCCTCCACATATCCTACAGAGTTGGGATGCCCCCCCCCAAATTATGCAAACATTTCTCTTCCCACAGATTCTCTATGGCAGCAAATGTTAACAGGCAGCTTTATCTTCACCACCTTTTATTTTCCTTTTTAAAGATTCGGGTTTTTTTTTGTTTATGTGTATGTGTGAGAGCTTGCATGACTATATGTGTACCATATGTGTGCGGGAGGCAGAGGAGGTCAGAAGAGGGCATCAGATCCCCTGAAACTTGATGTACAAGTGGTTACCAGGTGAGTGGTGGGAACCCAGCCCAGGTCCTCTGCAATCACTGCTCTTAAAGCTGCGTCATCTCTTCAGCACCAGCACTTATGCTTTCTGTGGTGGTGAGTCTTTTAGGATGGAGATGCACTCCCACCTGCCTCCTTGGAGGCAGCCTTACTCTGCTGCTCCGTGCTGCGATGAGGACGCTGGGAGGTGCGTTCCCCTTTCCCCAGCTTACCGCAGCCTCACGGGCTTTCAGGCAGTGCTCAGAGGCAGTGTTACCCAGTGCTCGGTGCAGTCAAATGGGAAAGGATAGCTCCAGCCTCGTGTAACATTCTCTCCTTCTCTGGGAGCCCAGATGCCGAAACAGGGCAAGACAGGGGCCATTGCTACTGATTTCTGGCCCATTCAGAAATGCTGAAAATCTCCTGAGAAGCATTTCTAGAGAAATTTATGGCTCAATTTTGCTCGCCCAGTTGGTTGAGATGAGAAGCGAATGCATTATTGCTTTGTGGAATATTTCTTTCTTTGGGGGGACAGTTGACAGATTCTGAAGGAGGCTCTTAACAAAACTAAAGTTAGTTCACGACGTATCAATGGACAAATACCCTAGAAACAAAGATGTTGGGAGAGTCTTCGCTTTTCATTCCATTTCCTTTCCTTTTCCTGGACTCCTCTCAACGGAGGCTGAAAAGCAAATAGAAAAATAGAGCAATTTAAGCACAGTAAGAGAGGACAGAAATCAGGTCTTATCTCGTTTTTCTTTATTTTGAATGGGATCTTTGGAGGTGTTACTCTTTGTAACCCCGGGTAAATAGAGACTAATGAGACAAGCGTGCATTTAATCATCTCTGTTTTGTCTGGGAAATAGAGGCGTGTCCACAATGGCGTTAGTGCAGAGTACCTCACCTGTAGACCTTGGTGGAAATGACAGGTGCAGAGGAGTGTGGGGACCAAAGCTTTGTTCACACTGCATGAAACAGGAAGAGAAGGAGGATTCCTGAGCCCCAGGAAGCCCCTCCTCCACAATTGAAAGGACTCAAAGAATTGGAACCAGATTAGGGCTTCCTCTTGCCCCCTCTGAGAAACCCATTTTGTATTCCACCCAGAGTGGTCGCAAGTGAGAAGCTGACCGGCTGTCTGGGAGATGCTGGGGCTCATTTCTCCTGAAGCAAGTTGCCAAAATCTTGTCATACGGAAAGAAGTTTGAAGAGTGCGCTGCAAAAAGGAAAGAGAGGCCGCGGTGCGTGAGTTGTGAGGGATCCCCACATCTTCCCTAATTGGCAGCTAATTCAAGATTCTTTGTTAAAGTTCATGGCCACTATGCTGCCTTCACAGATCAATTGATTAGGCTGAAGGCATCAGGGAGAAGAGCAGAAGATGTACACAATAAAATGAGCATCACTGTTTTAGCTGACATCCTGCCAATTAGTGAAATCCGCTATGCTGTAGTGCCTCAGTTGAAACATCTGAGCATTGTTATGTTAGGATAAAAAGCAAACATGCAAAGCAACACTCACAGGCATTTTAATAATTTCCTAGGACTACCATAACAGAGAAGCACAAACTGGATGTCTTTTTTTTCAATGCTGGAAGTCTTTTATTTATTATTGATTTGTGTGTGTGTGTGTGTGTGTGTGTGTGTGTGTGTGTGTGTTTCATACAGACCATCCCAAACAATCTTATTTATCTTTATAAATAAGATAAATGGCACCCTCCCATAGGCCCCCGCCGCCACTGGAGCCCAAATACTCTGTCATCCCTGTTATTGTCCGTTGTCTTGTGGACACCCCAGCCATTCCCCAGTGCTTGTCCATCTGCTGAATCTAGTCAGCCTATCTAGAGGTCTTTGTTTTAGGAAGATCAGCTCTTCCTCATCTAGCAGCGATCAGTTGCCAACATTCCTTTAGATAAGATTGGGGTCTGCTGTTCATTTTCCCAGTTCTATTCTGGATTACTGTCTGGGAGTCTCTTGGGCCACCCTGGCCAACAACTCAAAGGAAGGTATCTCCTGTCTGGCATTCACACTGGTGGTCTTAAACAACAGTAAGTTATGATCACTCAGTTTGAATGTTGGAAGTCCGAGGTTGAGGTGTTGGTAATTTGCCCTCAGGGGCCGGGGTCAGGAGGGAATGTTTCATGCCAGTCCCCCTAGCTCCAGGGTCACTGGCAATCTTTGACTTCTTGTGCTTTTATCTTTCTCTAGCAATATCCCTGACATGGCCTCTCTTCTGATTGGGGTCCTCAGAGTACACAGTGTCCTCAAAACTACCCACGTGCTTTGCCCCAGATATTGTAAACACAAACAAGATGGTCAATTTCAATACAAGTAGGCCTCCCCTTCTTTATAATATAGGTCATATTGGGTTACTGTCCACTCTTGACCTCATCTTAAATACAGTGTCTGCAAAAACCTGATTCTAAACAAAAAACTGGTGAGAATTTTGGGGGTATTCTTTGAGTTCCTAACAGGCATGCATATAGTAAGTGATTTAAATACAGCCCTTTTTTGAACAAAAGAACCAAATAACATAAATAAATCTTACATCTGAACTCAGGAAATTAATTCTAATATATTGCCTATGTCCTAACTGAAGGAAGCCTTAGTCATATTGAAATTGACCATTTTGTTTACATTTGCAATTTTTAAGATATAGTATTATATGTGAGTGTTTCTGAGCATTTACCTGTAAAGAATGTCTTGTCTCTAGATCCTGTGGAACACAGTCATGTAATATAAACATCTCTTGTAGGTAACGCAGAGCAGGGTGGTTTTTGCTAGAATCATGTGATGACATTTTTTTATAGTGGACCATTTGCTAACTCTACTTTTGTAACAGCAAGCTTGACTCTGCTTCCTCTGTCACATTACTCCTTTGCTGATTTTACTTTTGGCTGCTTTACACCTGAGGTTTTTGTCTGAAACATAAATTGGAATATCCCTTATTTTTTAAAAAAGAGTTTTTAGTCAGGAACACGGAATAAACACTTCCCTTTGAGCATAATTTGGTTAGGAAACAGGTGAACTCACTTGCAGTATGATGCAAAATTACAAACAGCTCTCTGATCTTGGAAATTATCCCTTGATTTTACTCATATTTATCACAGTCTGAATATCTTAGGAAATGAATCAGCATCATATGATTACAATAATCTCTATATTTTAATTCTCAGAGCCCTGGTAGGAATGAAGCAGATCTCCTGCATGTGAAAACAGGAACTGCAGAGGGAACTGAAGGTAAGCATAGAAAGACCATAAAAATGTCCTAGAATGTTAACCCCACCACACATAGACACACACACATACACACACACACACACACACACACACACACACACACACGCCTGATGCTGCCCCAGCACCAGGATTCTAAGAATATATAACCTGAGCCTTCCCAATAGTATGTTTTCAGGAGAAATAGATTGTGCTGAGACACGGCCAGGTTCCAGGCTGACTCACTGGAGATCTGCGTTTGTTGAGCGTTATTTCATCCTGTGTTACTCATGCTGCAGCACAGATTCACGTAAGAGATGGAAGAAGCTGCAAGCACTCGTCCTCTGCTTCTGGAGACACAGAAGCCACAGGAGGACACAGGCAAAGTGACGTACCCATGCTTGCCTGCGTTTTGTGAAGGACCTTAGTGTGGGATCCAGGAGTACCACACTAGCATTCTTTT
This sequence comes from Nannospalax galili, assembly GCF_000622305.1. Taxonomy (NCBI): domain Eukaryota; kingdom Metazoa; phylum Chordata; class Mammalia; order Rodentia; family Spalacidae; genus Nannospalax; species Nannospalax galili. The sequence goes on along the minus strand of NW_008348218.1, from coordinate 470,025 downwards.
TCACTGCATCCCAGTTGGCTCAGTAACTTTTAGGTCTATGCATGGAAAAAGTTCTTT
>NW_008348218.1:431428-469798 GCF_000622305.1 Nannospalax galili | reverse complement strand
TTTCCTTTCTTTCTTTCTTTCTTTCTTTCTTTCTTTCTTTCTTTCTTTCTTTCTTTCTTTCTTTCTTTCTTCCCATATACTTCAAATTTATAAGCAGAGTCAGTTCTTCTGTCTCAAGTATGAGAAAATATTATTGACCACCTCCTAGTTATTTGAATAATGTGTGTTTGGGGCTCAAGGGGAGCAGGGAGGAAGGAGAGAGAAAGGGAAATCGATGTCATCAGTGAAGTACACTGCCAATCATTTAGCTGAGAGCAGGAAGAGAAGTAAAAATCGTCCAAGAATTTGTTTATAATATGTACTTATCTGACCTAACAGTCTCACTTTCCAAAATTGAATTAATAAATCATCTAAAGTACTGGCTGGAATAGTAAATACACTTTTGTGCCCCAGCAGAGAGGAAAATGGCCCTACTTTCCTTAGCGTTTTGACACATTAGACCTAAATAGAATTAATGATGGAACTTTGGATTCATATTTATTGGCAAGAGCTCTACATGAAAGCCTGGTGAGCTACAGAAATGCAGGATACTTCTTATATTATTAAAAATAGCTTCTTGCTGGCTCAGAGAACTTGTTCCAGTTGTTGAGGTAGCATTACTCAATGACAAAAATTGTCTCTGTCTTTGTATTTGTGAATTTGCTTTTTTATGTGTATCAAAACTATTAGGAAAAGGAATGTGTATTCTATTACTAGTATTGCATATTAGCATACTATTAAATATCTTGAATTTTGAGCAAGTACATTTTGCATGGGGTGAGAAAGAAAGGATGAGGAAGAAACAGAAGGAAAGAGAGGGAAAGAGTGAGACAGAAAGAGAGAGTGACTAGAGGAAAAAGTCACTTCATTTCTACCCAACTTTTAAGACATTTAAAATATAGAAATAAGTAACTAGGGCTTTCTTTCCTATTCTTAGGGCAGTTAATTATTGAAATGTTAAGTGTAGTACAACCCATGAAAAATGTAATCATAATCTTAATGGAAGACCTGTTAATGTTTTACATTTAACAAAACATGTTAATTTCAGTGCAACAGTGTTAGAATTTGTCTTTCTTTCCTGTGGTAAGTATTCTACTTCAGAAAATCCCATTTTTGTGATCAGAATATATTTTCTTCTGTTTTAGAATTCTAGGACAGGAAGGTTGGTTAGAAGGTTTATTTCATTTATTCCTCTGACTTCAGGATTAAGCATGCTCAGAATAGGTTTGTAAAGTACGTGTTTTATATTTTCTTTTATGATGCCTGGATCTTTTTGGGTCAGAAGACTTGTATTACTGTTTAAATATCATTTGTTATGGGTCTGTTTGAATTGTTGATCTCTTCTTGGTTTAAATTTGGTGGGTTGATTGAATCTAGGAATTTATCCATTTCTTTTCATCAGTATGTGTAGAGAAAGGTCTAAGCACCCTGACATTTCCTAATCCTAATTGATTAACCATAAACACATTTATACACAGGCATCACTAAATGGCCAATGTATGTGTGTGTGTATGTGTGTGTGTGTGTGTGTGTGTGTGTGTGTGTAGAAATAATAAAAAAGAACATTGATTAACCATAAACACATTTATACACAGGCATCACTAAATGGCCAATGTGTGTGTGTGTGTATGTGTGTGTGTGTGTGTGTGTGTGTGTGTAGAAATAATAAAAAAGAACAGGGAATAGAGAGGGTGTGGGGGCAATGAAGGAGTTAGATGGGGGAAAGGGAGGGGTGGAAATTATGTAAACACAGCGCTCCTGTATGAAATACTCAAAAAATAATAAATATTCAGAAAAAATGGTGGGAAATCCATGAGTCTTTTCTAAGAGCTCCAGGCTTTACATGAACACTAACTCATCTTAGATATTACCTTTTCCAGAATAAAAAAGAGAGCTGTATTTTTAGTTGCAAATTAAAATAAACACCAAACACAACATTTTGCCTTCTTCCTACATCCAAAGTATTTATTTAATATGCTGGATTAATTTCACTTTTCAGCCGGTGGCATACAGAGAGCAAACTCCACCTTCAGTCCCTCATCCAACCTTTACCCAGGGCTGGCAATACCATTGCCGAGTTAATTAATCCCACAGAGATTTCTCTCCAAATCAGATTTTTGTCTCATTTCTGATAACTGAAATTGATAGTGACATGCGAAGCTCTTGCAATCCTCAACTTAGCACTAGAGAGCAATGATAGATGGTAAATTAATCAATTGTGGACGTAATAGTCAAGTCGAAGTATGAGGAGGAAAGATGCACACTTGTGATTTATTAGATTTTAGTGTTTTATTTTCTGCTGCATGGATCTCAAGATAGCAATTGAGTTTTTTTCTTATCCCAGGATACTAAAATACTTGTATTGCAAATCCTTGCCAAATGATAGGCTGAGTGAGACAGCGGACATTAGCTTGTGTTGCACAGGAGGGGGGTGCCATGGAAACCAACAAGGAGTGAATAGGACACAAAGGGAAATGTTTTTTCTTTCAAAGACTAAAGAATTTATGGTACACATGACCACATATTTTCAGACATCATATATCTGTGGGGAGTAGGTAGCCTCCAAGACATCTATTTATGCAAAAGTAAGTAATGCAAATATGTAAAAGGAAAGGTAAGATAGTAGAATGATGGTGTTTCTAATGACAGGAGAAAGGCATTCAGATCATGTCCTCAGAGTTACCAGAAACAGTTGATTGTATTTCCCTAGAGACAGAGAAAGGAGAGAAGGAGAGAGAGAGAGAGAGAGAGAGAGAGAGAGATTTGTTGATTTGTGAAGTTGAGTCACATTGCTGTTGGTAGGGCTAGTGTATCTGGAGTCTGCTGGGCATTGCCACAGGCTGAAAGTCCAGGGAAGAGCTAATGGTACATCCTGGTGGAATCTGGAGGCAGAATTTCTCCATTCTTAGGGAAACTTGCACACGGAGGGTGTGCTTATAACCTGTGGGTGTTATTATCTTTATTCTTGATTCTTAGATATATAAACCCAAGTGTAGAGAGGTTAAATATCTTTCCCCCAATTACTCATCTAAGGACTAGGAGTTTGGCCTCTCATCCATTTGACTCCACCTCCTGTCTTCTTCTTTCTACTGCTTCTTTGGTTCTGCGGAATGAATGACACTACATGAGTTCAGAAGACTCATGGAATGAGTGGGAAATGAGAGCATGGAGAAAGAAATACAGATTACAAATGGCAGTGACTAAAGAGAACTAACAAATGTTGTCTAGGAAGATGTCAGAACTGAGAGCCCTTATGTACGCTGGTCGAAATGTATACACTTCTAGCCCCATGGAAGTCAGTATAGAGATTTCTCCGAAACTTAAAAATATAGCTACCATATGACCCCAGCTACTTCCCCTGGGTACTTACCCAAAGAACTCCAAGTCAACATGCACAGAGATGCTTGTCCTTCAGTGTTTACCGTAGCACTATTCACAAAGGCTAGGTTATGCAACCAGGCTTGGCATTTATCAATGGAATTTTATTCAGCTATAAATAATGAAATTATGTTATTTGCAGGAAAATGGATGCAACTGGAGATTATCATCTTAAAGTAAATTAAAGCAATCTCAGACAAATATCATATATTTCCTTTCGTTTGTGAATTCTAGGTTTTACAGACACACAAAGCCAAATATGTATATGTAACTTGAAACGGGAAAGGAAACTGTCTAAGGGAATGAAGGGACTTTGTAGGAATTGGGATGAGGGAGGGGGAGGGAGTTTAGGAGGATGTACTCAAAGTATGTTATGTGCTTATATGAAAATGGCCTTGTGAAACTCATTACCATGCATAACAAATGCATGCAAATAAGAAAATGTATCACAAATTATTATATAGAAGGATGTAGCTAGATGGGGAACACCCGTTTGAGAACTGTTTGAGAAAGGAAGCAAGAGAGAGAACAGGAAGGAGAAACCGATGATGAAAGGGCGCTAAAGGGCAAGGCCCCAGGGTGGTCGTAGGCAGAAATATTTCTGGAGAAGCTCCTGGAAAGGGGGACTGACATCTTTTCCCCTTGGACTGAAGACAAGTTTATGTAGATAGAAGACAGAGAAGTTTAAATTACATGGATGGAGAGAAGAGTGTTTGGCTAGTCCTAAGAGAAGGTCAAAGTGTAAACGCTGCCCCACAGTGACCTGGAATGCAGGGGTTAGCACAGCTTCACCACATCTGCCTTTCTCATTCATTGTGTAGCTGGCTGGCTAGTACTCAGGACTCAAGGTCTGTGTCACCTCTGTAGGAAAGCCTTTCGTGACTACCATATTTGAAGAAGGACTCCCTTTTCTTCTTTATTTAGTGACATCACAACTTGCCAACATTTTAACTCTGTTTGCCTTTTGCTTTCTCTATAATCAAAAATTACGAAGGTCCCTCCCTTAAGTTCTCACTATTGTATTTTTTGCTCCTAACATGGTGTTTCTTGGCACATAACAGGAATTCCTGAATGACTATGCACTCAAGGAAAATGCTGGATGCCACAGTATACTATTCAGCAACTATGTAGCACGGGCAAAGTAATTTAACTTCTCAGTTCTCTATTTTATCCTTTGTAAAATGTAAAGAAGTTCCATACAATGGCATAGTGTCTGATAGGCATAAAGTAAGTTTTATTTCTGATTTCTACTGTGTCTAAAAAACAGCAGTTATTACCATGTTGTTGGGTATAGATGTGCTAAGGCTTGGGAGTAGCTATTAAAATATTGCAGTTTGCTGGGTGTGGTGGCGCACGCCTTTAATCCCAGCACTTGGGAGGCAGAGGCAGGCAGATCTCTGTGAGTTCAAGGCCGGTCTGGTCTACATAGTGAGTTCCATGACAGCTGGAGCTACAGAAAGACCCTGTCTCAAAAGAGACAAAAAAAGAAAAAAAATTGCAGTTTATTTGACAAAGGGCCAAAAATACAAACTGGAGAAAAAGCAGAATGTTCAACAAATCATGCTGGTCAAACTGGATAGCTGCATGTAGAGAATGAAAATAGACCCTATCTCTCACCATGAACAAAACTAAACTTCAAATTAATCAAAGGACCTCAACATAAGACCCGATACCCTGAATCTGACAGAGGAGAAAGTAGAGGAAATACTGGAACTTATAGGCACAGTCCTTTCTGAACAGGACTCCTATAGCACAGGCATTAAGTCCAATCATTAACAAATGAGACCTCATGAACCTAAAATAACCTTTTATGCAGCACAGGACACCATCATTCGAGGACCATTGGGTAAGAGGAGTTGGAAAGTTTGCAAGAGCCAGATGTGGTGACTGACCACAAGTAAACAGAGTTTCCAGACAGGTAGGCATTTACTCTTGTGAACCTACAGCAATAATGGCAGCATTCACAAGTTTCACATAAGCTCAAGTCAGACAAAATACCAGCACTGAAGTGACGAAGTGGGTAAAAAACTTCAACCCTAGCAGAGGGACTACTGGGAACTGAAAGCTGTTAAGAACAAGGAATTGTCAGTCTTCTTTAAGGGTGTGACTCTTGATATTTTAACCAGGCTCCTGTGGTTGGACCCACACTCACGGGCATTTAGGGACCCAAATTTGACTTGATAGGCTTGAAAAATATATAACAGATTACATGTAATCTGGTGGGATGGGAAAAGAGTTCTAAATATGTTCAAAATATATTGCACATAAGTTACAAAAATTCAGAAAGACCGAGTAGATTGCCATTCAAACAAACACTGTCATCTGAACTGGCCTTCTGCCATAGAAAAGTTCCTGTCAATACCACATCTCATCATATCCTAGCTTGATGGAGCTTAATTCCAAGCAATGCGCTCCATTAATCAAATTTAAGGCACTAAGGTTAGAATCTGGGAGCTGTAACCTGAATCACTTTTCCCTAAGTAAATAGAAATGTATTTTTCTCTAAATTGCTTCAAGGTGCCCTGAGATTTCTTTAATCTAATCACAAGAAATAATGGCCAATACCTTATTGATGGGCTATGCTGGCATATGTTCTCTCCTTCTGCTACATTTTCCCCCTAGATAATAAAGTTCCAGCAGCCTGCATTAGGAAACAAACACCCCCCAATATGACTGCCATCACAAGGAGGAGACAAGGGAAAGCGAAGTTTCCTGTGGGCTGTTCAGAGGCTATAAAGAGCAAGACGTTTGTTGTCTGGACATGCTAAGACTGGAAGGTGAAAAATCCAACTGTAACTTTGAATCTGGTAGATTCCTGCGGACAATCTGAGTGAACATCTCAAGAGTCTTTAAATATTTACAAACAAATACGTAGGATGCTAACCAATAAACCATGAGTAGTGTTCAGTGGCACTCTGAAATCTGTCCAGAATTGTTTACCAGCGTTTAAACTAGACTCCATTTAGATGCAGAGTGATAATGCCTTCTACACTGTGATTTTATCCCAGCCAGACGTGCATTTGTACATGGAAGATACATATTCCTTGTTCACCTTTGACTAGCACCGAGGCATCAAAGCTGTCATTCTATTTTCAAAATTAGTTACTTGTCATCCCCTTTAGTTATTAATAATGCATAAGCAGAAAGGTCTTTGGGCTCCTTTTGGATGGCTTATTTCTTTATTCTTCCTGTTTCCTCAGCATGGAAATTTTTCAAAGCCAGCTCCCTAATCTTTTGTTCTTTGCCTTGAATGCTCCTTGTCAGATGCTTATCTTTGAGGTTTTACGCTTTTAAAAACACTCTTTTAATCTCCCTTTACCACTTTGCACTGTATCTGGTGACAAGCACTCCTAATATCACCCTCTCCTTTTTGTTTACATCTAGGTCTGAATGCTCAGATAAAAGGTAGGTGGGACATAGTGAGTATTTTCCCAGCTACTCTTGTGACTCCTACATTGAACAAGAGTCATGGTCCACCAGTTTCTCCAAGACATTTTGTTTTGGAGAACTGATTTTCCCGTCCTAACCTCACAGATGCGTAATCCAATTTTTGGATTCTCTTTTTGACCTTATGTCCCTCCTGATGTTTCATAGCCAGGAAGGACATGTTTGATTTCCACTAAATTCAGCCATTGCCTACCATATACCTCAGCTGCTGTGTTTTCAACTGAACAAAAGTAGAGAATACAGTCTGGGTCTTTCTTTCAATCACACGGGCTACGACATTCCTCTGCTATCCGACAGAATTCAGCCCAACTTCTTCACCCAAATCTCTCTGCTGTGCTCTAATTTGCTATTTGATGGTTGAATTTTCCTTATACTCTGTTTTTGGGTCGATGCCAAATCTTAGCCTTGTCAGTATGTTGCATCCTTTTTCTCCTGCATTTACTCATATACTTGAACACTCAACAACCAGTGGTCCTTAAAATTGGCTGCACACTGGAATCTCTTAGGAACTTTAAAATATTTCTAGTGCCTGGTTGCCCACCCCAGACCAATTAAATGAGATTCTCAGTGTTGAAATTCTCCTCAGAGGATTAGAAGAGACAGTCCTGACAGAAAACCATTGTTAACTCATTGTTGACCAGCTTCTGTGAGAACTCTGCCCAGCTCACTATTAAGAAATGCTTGCAAAACTCACTTTCTCTGGAGTTCAGCTCTGAGCTCTCAGGTGCATCTTCTAAAGGTTGGTGTGATGATCTGATCATCTGAGTTAATACACCCTCATGTCCGTTCCTCTCAGGGATCATGCCATGCAGCCAAGTTTCTCTAGTATTCTCCTGTGGACACTCAGAGATTTATTAAGGAAGGCCAATTGCTTGAGAGGGGAAGGAAAACAGCAGAGAATCAGTTCGTCCTCTTAATGGTAGGATAGTAGTAGAAAGGTGACATCCACTTTAGACAAGCCAGGCAGTCATTGACTAGCCTAAGTTCTGCATGTTCAAGATAAACTGACATCTCCTTTTCTGTCTTAACTGCATAATGCCTCAAACAGGAAGTGCCATGTTCATTCTCTGCCTATTATGCTTATTTGGATAGGATGTTTACCAGTCATGGGTTGTACTTCCCCATACACAAATGATATTCACTAGAGCCCTGCTTCCAATGTAAATTAAAGCATCACTCCACAATAAACTGTACGTGCTTGGTGATCGATACAGAACTCTAATTTTCTCAAGCTTAATGCCTTTTAATGACAGGTTCCCAATGCCGTAGACAGTTACGTGCAAGAATAGAAATCATGGGGATGTCCTAACTGTGAATTATTAATCTTTACTACCCCTGCATCACATAATTGATAGTGACTGTATTGACAGTTCCAGGAGGCTCTTGAGATGGATCTGTTCAGTGGAAGGAAAGCATTTCCACGTCCAGTGCAGAAAGCAGCGTGGGAATGGCATGCTGTATATTCTAAGGAGGGCATGCTGTGTTCTCCAGTTACATCCTTCAGTTTTCTGTTTCCCTTTCCCTGAAATCTTAGCTATGGTAAGAAAGTGACTGTATGGATGTGTTGTCTTACCATGGTATTTGCTTCCTATGACTTTTCAAGTTATTTTTTGATAAATTTTATTGATGGAAAAATACATTTCATTTTCTGTTTGGGTGTCTAGAACAAATAAAGCTGCAGGAGACAAAATAGTAGTGTAATCTCCCTAGCAGACCTACTTTATTTATTTATTTATTTATTTATTATTTATTTATTTATTTATTTATTTATTTATTTATTTATTTATTTATTTTGTCTTTCTGAGGCAGGGTCTCCCTGTAGCCTCACCTGGCCTTGAACTCTCTATGTAGACCAGGCTGGCCTTGAACTCACAGACATCTGCCTGCCTTGGCCTCCTAAGTGCTGGGATTAAAGGCTTGAGCTACCACGCCTGGCAATAGATCTGTTCTTTGTGTATTTACTCTGTTGGAAATGAATAGACAGCAGAGGTCAGGGTAGATCAGAAAATTTGGTGCAGAGGAGATGCCCACTGGCTCATCACAACAACCAAATTAAAAAAAAAAAAATGTCTGTCTTAGAATGAGAAACTCATCTCCAAAGTGTCTTTTCCCCCCTGAGTTTTGTTGGTTCAAGTGACAAAGATGAAAAATGCAAATTATTTCACAGTTTTACTTGGGGAGACTGCCTGATCCAGAAGGGAAGATCCACTTGCACGGATTGCTGTGGGAAATGTATCTGTAGCACATTTTTCTTTGTACAGTTGGATCATTTCCTAAGTGACAACTGGCTTTTCATATTTTCACTATAAATACACTCAAGCTGTTAACATCCACATTGACCATTTTGTTCCGGGCCCCCCCCCCCCTGCTCATTTTGGGCTGTCTCTGCTCCACATACAGGAAAGGACCTGCTCCTCCCCCAGAGCATGATGAATAAAACATGTCATTTCACTAAAGCAGAAAGGAACTGACCTCATAGTAGAGGCCATATGGTTCTTTCTCCTCCCATCCCTGAAATTCAACAGGGCAGTTTGTGGATGATTTCTTTAAAGTGTCTTAAACAACATCCTGTGAGCCCATTGGACATTTGGATGCTGTAGAGTCACCCTCTCTATTGGCCACTCCCATTTGTTTGTTTATATGTGGCCTCTTGTTAGGCTACATATCCTGATATGATGTTACCTGGCTGTGGGTAGGAGCTGGGAAACTGGATTCCTTGCACTTGGTTTTGGTATAGTATTACAACACTACTGAGTTTTGTTTCTGGCTACTAAGAGTAATGATGATAATAGACACTCGTGTATTAACCATGTATGAAGGAATTTTGAAAGGACTAAAATGTAATCTAAACTTATGGTATCATTAATATATATGTATGCTGGGCTGAATCCAAGGCCTTTCGCATTACAAGCACACATTTTACCACCAAGCTGTACTTGCAGTCCTGATAGTTTTTGAAATACCCAGTCTTAAATTAATACATGAAGGTTTGGCAATGGACATCCATGACTTTTCTTGACAATGTTCCTGCCTTTGAACATTAAACAAAATATTTTGGTCTTTCTCCTCGGTAACTCGTTTTTAATGCTTTGTTTTTACTATAGAGTTGGTACCTCACTGGTTGCTTTTTTAGTCTTTAATTTTCAGTCTATACTATACACTTCCTATTATTAATTAATTAATTAATTAAATTTTTGTTGTTTGGGGGACTGTACCTAGAGCCTTACTCATAGGAAGCAAGTATTCTATCTCCCCAGCCTTCTTTGTTTTAAATTTTGAGACAGAGTCTCAAATTGCCCAGTTTGACCTTGAACTTGTGATTCTCCTAGTAGCTGGCAATGGAGGCCTGCAACATCAGACCAAACCATCATCTGTTCTTGTACTCTGAAATTGTTTCAGGAGAGTTCACAGTTTTTTTTCAACCATCTGGCACTTGCCCGTGGTGTGTATTAAAGCTCAGTGTTACATAGCATACATAGTCTGTGCCAATAGAACTGACAGCTATGTGTACTAACTTTTCCAGGTAAGCCTCAGAGAAAGAATAGCTGTGCTGATGCCATAAGAATTAGCTACATCCCAGATGACAAGAGTTTGCACAAATCCCCTTGGTACAATTAGTATCTGCTAAGAATGCATGCTCTGTGATTTCTGCCAAAGAAAATACATCATGATCTATTTTGAACACTTGGTCTGATCTGTGTTGCAAAAATGTGTATTGCATTATAGATGTAATTTCCTATTTCAACTTATCTACATTTGGGCTGTTAAGACATTATAATTTAAATAAGTATTACGGAATTAATGTTTTTCATTTTAATGAATACATCAGTCTTCTAATGTTCATGCACACCACATAGAATAGATTTCAGCTTTGGTGAGTTCACTGCTAAATCATTTCCATAATCAACTTATAGAAAGAGGATTGACTTGAAGTTACTCGTGAAAAAAAATCCCTTCATTTGGTAGATGAATAGAAACACTTATCTTAATAACCAATTTGACACCAGCTGTTAAAGAATAACCAGAATATGTCTTATTAGAGTCCTTGTTTTAGACATATGCATATATATATATCTGTGCATATATATGTGTGGGATATTTTACTTTTCTCTATTATTTTGCTATTATTCTGTTTGTTTTATTTTCTAAGTATTTTGATTAATAAGAGTATGTGGTGTCTTCAACAATAGGGTCTTACTTTCAAGTTCTAGGAGATAACCAAGGGCAATGGAAATAGCCTACCCTGTTTTGGGAGTTTGTTCAACTTTCCCCACCTGACCAACAATTGGAAGGGAAGTTTCCCATGCCTGGTACTGGGGTTTTTATATAGTCTATGATTCAAGCTAAGTATATGTATGTATCCACTATAGATATGTATTTTAAATCAGTTTAAAAGGTTTCCGTGTAGCTTTTTCAAACATCTGCAGTGTTGCTTACCTCTCTTTTCTCCCTGTTCTTCCTCATCCCTCTATTCCCCTCTCCAGGACGCCTTCTGTCTGACTCCTGCATGGTTCCTTTCTAGTTCCTGGCTTCTGTGGTTACTTTAGGTTATGTCCTCAAACTGGACATAGATTTGGGGCTAACCTCCTCTGCTGCATCCTACCTACTGAATCCAGTGTGGCTAAATCTACAGATTCAGATTAGCATCCTCTGCTGGATTATAACCACTAAACCCAGTGTGGTCTCATTTCTCTATGTGCTTTCTTCTGACAACATTTCCCTAACAGTAACATTTCGTAGAAGAGAAAAGGAGAGTTTTAAGCCTTGAGGGATATGTTTTTGAAATCTTGCATATATGAAAATGTGTTACCCTGCTTTCAAGTTTACCTAACAATTTGGCAGTATTTACAACTATAGTATGAAAGCCGTTACCCTCAACATTTTGAAGGAATTGCTTTATCATCTAGATGTGAGTGATGTTGCTTCGAAGTCCAGGGTCATTTTGTGCCCTGATGCTTTTTATGTTACCTGATTTCTTTCTTTTATGGAAGCCTTTGGATCTTTTCTTTTCCTTTTCTTTTTGAAATCGCATTTTGATGTGATTTAGGTCATTTATCATTCATTATTCTGGGAGTTTAGCAGAGTCTTTTGATCTGTAAAAAATATTATCTTAAGCTTTTTGAGTTATTGTGTGGAGTATTAGCATCTCTGAACAATGCTCCATGAAGTGGAGATTAGCATGCAGGATGCATGGATCTTCTGAGTAATCCTAGAGTTTATTGTATGTGGATTAAGGCTTGACTGATAAAAGATGGAGCATGGACCCAGTTCCTTCATAAATCCTTCATATGGATTATCAAAGATTAGTATTTATGTTTTATGGATATTTTGAAATATTTGAGGGAAATCTATTGCAACTTCTTGCCTTGGCCTAACAGAAAGCAATTTTGCAATGGAGAGAAATTCGGAAGGTGAGGGTGTTTCATGAATCAGCAACTCTACAGAATGACGCCCCTCCCCCACTGCCTTCAGTGATAAGTAGGCTTAAACCCAGACACTGTCAGATTCAATTCTCCCACAAAATGAGCTGCAGATTTCTGGGAAAAGTCCGGGTTTCTTAACACTTCCCACAAAATCTTGTTTTAGTCTCATGCCTCACCCTAGCCTTCTGTACTATTTAGTATGAAGATATATCCATGGTTCTAAGCTCTGCTGCAGAATTAAGCTTGGTTTTCAGTGGTATCATTCACCTTCCATAGTTTGTTGGCTGGGGCTACAGGGAGACACTGTCTCAAAAAGACAACAAGTTGTCCTCTGACCTTTACATATGCGCCCTGACACAGGAATGTGCACATAAGTAAATAAAATAAATAAATAAATAAATAAATAAATAAATAAATAAATAAAGGTTCTTAAAGTTAAAAAAAATTTATTCTTTGGTCATTTCATACATGAATACGATGTATTTAGATCATATACACGCCGTCAGGAGTTATTCTTTCCTATTTAATTGTAAAAGTCTGAGGACGTAATAGGAGGAAGAGATGGTTTAGGGTATGGGGACATAAACGTGACAGGAAGATTTACCCGAAAATAAAGGCGGTTCCTTTCACAGTGTGTGAGGGACTGGTGTTTGGCTTTGTATACAGACAGTCCGATATACAGTAGTCTGCAAAGTATTGAAGGTGTTGCTGAATTTCTTTTGGAGAGACTGATGATTGATTTTTTTTCCTTTTGGCATTGTCAAAAAAAATGGCTATTTTTTTTTTGTCTTCATTCTCATTGAATTAAAAAAAATGAGAAAGGGAAAAAGAAAATATATTGTGACCAGGGTTAGATTAGCTTTTCTTTTCATATCTACTGTCTCTGTTCTGAGCAGAATTAAAGTATTGAGGGGAAAAGGTGCTTAACAAATAGTGCTTCTTCCTGCCGCAGAGGCTGTCTAATAGGGCTGCTCAAAGTTCTGTGGCCCTTCCATTTAGTAAGGTCAAAATAACCTTGTAAAAGAAAAAATGCTTAGCTTGACCTTCAGAACCCCTGTCCTTTTCCTTTTTGTGTATTATTAAATTTGTCTTTTACAATCAAGAAAATGAAAGTAATCTTTAAGAAACTGTACTGTGTTTACTTACTCATGCTAATTTTTGGAGAAACTCTCAAGGCATCATCAACTCCATGTCAGAACATGAACATGTGATTACCTACATTTATATTTGTATATTAAATACACCTAAATGAGTTTCCACAGACAGGAGAAGAGGGAAGTCATACTTTGTCCCACTGTATTCTAAATTCTTTTGATTTTCTTATTAAAAGATAAAGGTGGCTGGGTGTGGTGGTACAGGCCTTTAATCCCAGCACTTTGGATGCAGAGCACATGGATCTCTGTGAGGTAGAGACAAGCCTTGTCTACATAGGTAGTTCCAAGAGAGCTGTGGCTTGTGACAGGAAGACTTTGTCTCAAAAAAAAGAAAAAAATCAATTTAATGATCACACAGTTGTTTAGCATTTATACAATGTATTCACCAAATCTTTTAAAAATAGCTTTTGATTGTTTTGGTTAGTATAGAAGAAGATGGGTTTGTTATGGTGTTTTCGTAAGTGTACACCATATATTTTGTGTGCTGATGGATGTTTCTTGAAAATGAAAGGAGAGATAGGTGAGGAAATAAAACTGTAACCTGGCTCCCACCCCCAGCACCAGGCTCCATTTTTCTCTTCAAATATGACCAACGATGTCCTGACTGATATTTCTAACAGCAAGCTCTAAGTCTGAAGTTCGTGGACTCGGAATTGAGTGAGAAAGCTCTTCTTGAAGATGGGTCTTCTCCTCGAGGGGCCTCCTAATGCAGGCTGGATCCCGTTTGACCAGTGGACCACCTCTGGGTGTGAGTGTGTGTTCTGTTGGGCTGCAGTTCTTCTTCCTTTCGATATTTCCCAGAGAGTATGCACTTGTCGTTCGCTTGACGTTTAATTCATCTTTCAGTTGTCTCTTCATTTCTCTGTCCTCTGCTTCTTACTGTTGCTATTCATCATCACTTCTTTCATTCATTCATTAACCACTTATTTAACACATTGTTCTAGACCTTTAGGTAATAAGTCCTTCAGTAACTAATCCATCAGTGACTCATTCAATCTGTTTATTCCACGAACCTCCTTGTGGAAGTCTTCAATCAATTGGGGAATTAGGTAAATGATTTATTTTTGCATCTCACAAACTATCAGTAACTACATTTTCAGTTGGTGAAACCTGTTATTTTAAGAATGTATCTGGCTTCACTTTACCTTCTCCCTTGCCTCCGACTCTTCTGTAGAAACCATACTTTACACATAGACATCTGTGACAGAACCTGCTTTAATGTACGTCATACCTTCATACACGTCATACTTCTGAGCCTCTCCATTGTTTCCTTCCCTGGAGTGGCCACTCACTCCTTTCTCAGCCACTATAAATATGACACTGAAGTCTTTTTCCTCCAAGAAGTCTTCTCTGGTCACCCCAGGGCTCAGTGGTTTCCCATTGTTTTGAATGAGCTTCATATAGCTGGCTGTTGAGTAACTTGGGTTTTGGTTCATGTGATTCCTCAGAGAGGCATCTCAACTGACTCAGGAGAGTCCTCTCTCAGAACACATGTGCTCACCTCTTTCTGCTTTTATCAGAGTGCTTGCTACTCTCTAATGCTTCCTTATTGATATAGATTTTCCTAATCCCTCCTTGAGAACAGAAGTTGCATGTCTGGAATTTGTTAGGTAAATCCACACGTCTAGTACAAATTGATTTTCGGCTTCCATTTTCTAAATAAAGAAATGAGTAATAACACTAAATGGAAGCACCTCTACAGGCACCCATTTTATTACTTTAAAAAAATCTTTATTAATTCAATATTCACAAAACTTATACTTTTTTTTTTTTGGCCTTTTTAAGACAGGGTCTCCCTGTAGCCCCAGCTGTCCTGGAACTCACTATGTGGACCAGGCTGGCATTGAATTCACAGAGATCCGCCTGCCTCTGCCTCCCGAGTGCTGGGATTAAAAGCGTGTGCCACCACGCCCAGCCTAAAACTTATACTTTTAACACCATTTCTAGCTTTAGGAATTCTGGCCCAAGATCACAGTCTCCTGGGCCTAAAGATCAGAGTGCAAATCTGACCCAAAGCAGATAAGCTGCATTTATTTTTACTTATCTTTTATCCACAGCCCCAAATAGTGGTAAAATAATGATATGTCTTTCTTTTTCCCAATCTAGAATAAGTTGCTTAAAGATAGGAAACTGAGTCTCATTTTTTTTTCTCCTATATGGTTTAGAATTTTGTTGGTTTAAAAGGACAAGATTTAACAGTATGATGTCACAAATTAAACCCAGCAACAAATTAAACAAATTAAACCCTTCAGAGCTGTCCAAGTGGAACATAACTGTGTCAAGAAAGAGGGATGAGAATTCACGGCATAGAAAGGACAGTCAGGAATTGTACAGAGTCAGATGTTGCATTTTCTCCTACTGAATCTTTTCCTTTCTGCAGACAGGTACGGACATGTTGCCAGGAATCAAAACAAGGAAATAGCCATGTTTTACATCTTCTTGTAAAACTGTAATCTACATGTGCGTCACTGACTTAGAAGCACTGAGAACTTGGGAAGTGGGAGGCAAGTGATGGTTTTTGCCTCTGCTGTGCCATCTTTCCCAGCGCTGTTACAAGATCAGTTTTCCTGAATGATTTCCATGTTTTTCCCGTTACATCCCAACCAGGAAGAATCGTTCCTATGACAAAAGCTTTCTTTAATAGACCAGACACCCCGTTTCTTGCCCTGAAAAATTTGGATAAGCGTCAAAGCTATCTCTGGAGGTGAAAAAGTAACAAAACAACACACCAAATTAGGGTTATTCTGAACTGTGATTGTAACATGCTAGAGAAATACCCTGTATTGATCCATGTAGTCTGACCTGATATTACCATATGAAGTTTCCCCATTTAAAAGAAATGAAATCAGTTGTTTCAGATCTGTGAACTGAGGTGTAAATAATTTAATCCATTAGTCCAGAGCAAGTTTTTGTGGCTCAGAAACAGCAAATCAATGAAATCTGAGGGTACTTTGGAGACGGAGTTCTGTTACAATTATTAACTTACTATGAGCAGCACGAGCCTAAAATGCAGCCCGTGCCAAAACATAGACCTCTCTCACGGAACTTCGTCATTATCATGCCATCTCTGTAAAGTCACCCTGATCTTAAACATGTTTCAAATGAGAAGAAGAGGAATGTAGGCTATGGTTGGTGTTGGAGAGAAGTAATTAGATGGAGTTGAGGCTTAGTGTGGTGCCCAATGCAGACCTGCATGTGGCCTTGCCTTTCTTTATAGCTGCTGAGTGATTTCCATTCTCACACTACTTTATTGCTAGCCTGGCTTGTTCCACCAAATCCCCTAACTTATTCTGCAAACCTTTCTGCCAGAGTACCCATTCTTTCCCCACATCTATGCCCAGGAAGCCCATATCAATAAGATGTTGTTATGTAGCTGTCATTTCTGCCCTACAACAAAGCTCACTGTGGCTGAATGTCCTGTGGCTGCAGATGCTTTACTGCTTCCCTGGCTCTGTCAGTTGATTTCAAGGCTGCCTCCCCATCAAATCGCATCCTCCTTCTGAAAGTACATAAGCCAGACTGAAGGAAAGATCATAAAAGTGTCTGGCAATCTCACATCATCTTTGCAGGACGTGTCATTGCAGGGTAAATTCTTCCCATGTGGGTCTGGTTCTAAGTTTCCCCAATTCTCTAGTTAGCCTTCCTTGTTCCCATTATGTGAAGGTTCATAACTGACCCCAGGAAACTCTCAGGCTGGCGTGTAGACACTGGAGGATATCAGGCTCTTCTTTTAATTTTAAATTTGCTTTATTGATACATAAAATTGTATGTTCTATTGAACATCGTGTAATTGTTTCAGTATATTTGTAGAATGCATAATGTTAAAATCATGGTAACCATATCTATTTCCTCAAATGTTATCATTTCTTTATATTAAATTCATTTGAAATCCCTTAGCCTTTTGGAATACACAGTTATTATCATTGTTTACTGTCACATGTCATACCTGGCCTTCCTACTTCTCTCTGACAAACTTAATACTCCTCGATCAACCTGTCCTTCATCTTTTCTCCTTAATCTCTCCAGCACCTGGTGATCACCATTCTATATCCAACTTCTATGAGCACAATATTTCTGTTTTCTACATGAGTGAGATCATGCAATACCCTCTTGAGTAACCCATTTCCTGTACTCTAATGATCTCTAATTCCATTCACGTTTCAGAAATGACGGATTTCATTCTTCATATGGCTGAATAGTATTCCATTGTGTTTGTGTAGCACACCTTTAGCCATTCAGCAGATAATGGACACAAAGTAGATGTTTTCTCTTTCAATTATTCACAAAGGTCATCACTAATATCATAGTGTATTCCTTGAAGACTTTTGCGTTTTAACTGAAGGAAATCTACCCAAGGCCTCCTGTCACTGACAGTCACTTATTTTGGTTCCATCTCATGTACATTTCACTG
Organism: Nannospalax galili; assembly: GCF_000622305.1. NCBI lineage: Eukaryota > Metazoa > Chordata > Mammalia > Rodentia > Spalacidae > Nannospalax > Nannospalax galili. Next base: position 452,006 of record NW_008348218.1, on the reverse strand, counting down.
TACATATCCCTGTACAGTTCACAGGGAAGGCAATGTGACTATAGTTACTGAAAACCTGTGAGAGGGTATGAAATGTGTTTTTTCTTGTTTTGGTCTCTTTGAGATAAGGTCTCCCTGTAGCCCCAGCTGTCCTGGAACTCACTATGCAGACCAGGCTGGCCTGGAACTCACAAAGACCCTCCTGCCTCTGCCTCCCAAGTGCTGGGATTAAAGGCATGCATGGACCTTGAAGTTTCTTAAAGAGAGTGAGCTGAGTGAAGAGAAAACAAGGAGATGTAAGATACAGGATGACCCATAGGTATCTCAGTTTCTCAGTTTCTCTTCCAGACCACCCTGACTCTTTCACCTGGGGCCATTTCCCCCTCCCAGGCAGTTTTTTGAGACTGAATCTGCCCTGTCAGTGCAGTTTTAATATTTGTGTGACATTGGAGAGTGGAGAACAAGTCTGTCTGTGTTAACAAAAATGGGAATGTTTCCTCTGCGAGTTCAAACAAATGATGCCTGTGACCAAATACACCCAGACCACACACAGCTGCTTTACCTCCTAAGGTCTTTGCTTTCTTTAGGATAATGCAGAAACTCTGCCTCATTCACTGTGAGGGCTTTGGACTGTTGCCCCTGCGGACCCCAGGGCATCTGCAACGTTGCCATCTGCATTTGCACCACGTGCTTTGATCCTTTCTTCTCCTTGACCTACCCTTTCGCATCACTAAATCTGAGCTCATGTTTTTTCCCTGCCTTGAACAGTGCCACACTCACTATGATAAGTTATTCATTCTTTTATATTTTTATCATAAGTCTTCCATTACACTTGGACTAGACTTAATAATCACATGCTACATTGGCTACCACAGATCTCTCCTTTAGTAGCCTCTGGGATACTCTAAGTCAAGAATAATCATATCCACCAGGCAAGTACATCCTGTTTGGCAACATGTGTACCAGGTAAAAATTCTAACTGAAACAAAAATTTGAAAGAGGAGAGAAAAATACCTCCTATTTGAAGTATTTCATGAACATGTCTGCCTACCTCTTTTTCTGTGTCCTCATAATCACTAGTCTTCTGCTGACAGAAATAGATTTTGGAGATTTCTTTATATTGGAATAGCTGCCCTTAGTGGGAAAAAAGGCAGACTGTGAAGGAAAGTAGAGGAGATAACAGTGGAGACTGCACTCTAGGAATAAAACTGATATATGGAAATCAGGAAGGAGCATAAAGCCTTCAAATGAAGCACACTGTATTATGGAGGTTCGGTTCTGTGGTATATAGCAGGTGCCAGCCTTCTGCCTTCCACAGGGTCAAATGTACTACATTTCGTGTTCCCATAAACATTGCGTTTTACCTTGAACTTTTCATAGGAAAGGAAAAAAACAAAACAAAAACAGAACCCAGCATCACTCTTTGACAGGTACCAATAGCAAAAATACTTTGGAGGCAAATAAGATTGTGAAGGTGAGAGGGAGTGGCTCTAGATGCCTCTGGCCAGGGCTGTCCTTCCTGCCTTTTCTCAGCCTTTCTCTTGATATCTCTGCTCACTGCTGTGCAGCATAAATATTGAAGAAAGGGTACTGGAAAAGTAATGTGTATGAAGGGTGTGTACTCAGGAGATTTCTCCTGCACATCTAGGAAAGGACCAGGGACAAGGATGTAGCAGCAGAGATGGAGTGGGAGTAGAAGGTCCTCTATGTCACTGGTCTCTGCATGATGGTCCTGCTGTCACACAGGCAGTTCCACAGAAGGACCAGATGGAATCATCGAATGAGAGAAATAACACTGGCTCAGAAGAACAGCCTGCCACATGCCCAATAGGAGCCCAACGGGGCTCTGTGTGTATGCTGGGTAGGACTTGTGAACCTCCAAGTAGGAGGGTTGCTGTCTCATTAGTAGTCATCTAAAATATCCAAGTGCAGTGGGCCCAGTGGAGCTAGATGAATACACTGTTGTGAAGGGCACAGGGAGATACGGGGACTGGAATAAGCCAGGACGTGACAACTGGTGAAAAGTACAGCTCTCTTATCTTTTACCTTCTCCTTTTATGCACCTGTGAGATAATAGTACATGTACTTATTCAAGCTGAACCATCGATGAGGACTTAGTGAGGCCACTCTGCCTCTTTTTACTAGTTCCAGTACAACTTTCAGTGTTATCTTGGCATTACTTCACCCTCTGAACTCCTCAAATAAGTTCACTCACAATGCATATTAATCTCGGGCATGTGGTTGGAAGAAAGAGCTGATAAGCCCATCTTAAAGATGTGATAAATTCAAAGCATTTCTAATGAATGGATATTGTGTTAAACCCACAGAATCACCAGGATGGGGCTTTTTAATTACACACACACACACACACACACACACACACACACACACACACACAAAGACAATGAGGAGGAAAAGGAGATCCGTGCTGCATGTGGGTTTCCAGCCCCTGAGAGTGAGCAATCTTTTGCTGTATGGCTGCTACTTAAATAGTGCATCAAAAGTCTTGCACCACCGATTGTGAAAGGAGAGGTGCAGATAACAAACCTCTAATTTACATATGATTTCTGTTAGAAAAAACCCTTTGATTTATATATGTCTTTGTGTGTGTGTATGCATATACATGCGTGTGTATACTTGCATGTATAATGTGCATCTCTGTACTGTAATAAGCTCGATTAGTTTAGGACAAGGCACTCATAAACACAACATTGAAGCTAGCCAATTCTCTGGTAAGATTATGTTGTGTTGGGAAGAAAATTTAGTTTTGGATAATCGGAAAGTGCATTAGAAACAGTTTTCTTTTTTGTTCTTTCTTTTTTTTTTCATGGGGCTTTTGGCTACTCTAACATCCCCCTCTCTGAACCTCTGAAGAGGTAACCCTAAAACCTTTTAAGGGTTAGATAAACACTCCCAAATAGTTTTGATATGTTTGGCCTTTGGAACAGAGTATGTTGCTAAGAGGCCTAAGGACATTTTGACTTTAACCAAGAAACTGGCTACTTTTCTTTGGGGTCTTTTTATACTAACTGCCTAGCCAATTCCTACCTCCTATTCTTATCACACCATCCTCTGGAGAGGTTGCCCAAATTGCCGATAGGGAATCAGGGCACATAAAAACAGTTTTCTTAAAAGTGTGTTCTGAAGCTAAATTGGGAAGTTTAAATAATCATTCTAGAACAAAGGGAGGAATTCTTAATGGGTATTCTGCAGAGGAGAATTCAGTTGAATGAGGATCCCCTCCCCATATAAGACTGTAACATGCTCTTTGAGGACCGTACATCCTCTGTCCCTGCCATGGGTCGTCTAGCTGCCCTGGTTTGAGAAGTTCAGTGATTTTTCAAACTGAGAGAGAAAGGATGCACCTTAGAAATGTTAGTATCCCTGAGCTCCATAGAGACCATGGCACTTTCATGTGCTCTCTGTTAGCTCAAGATAAAATCTCTTTTTGCTCTTTGAAAAGGTCAGGGTCAGTAGATATTTTTGTAAGGGGCACATTTGAAGTGAAGAGATGAGCAAGTGCACCGACAGCAAGAAGTTTCCGAGAAAGAGCTGATGAGAAGAAAGCAAAAGTCACCATCACGGAAGCCTTTCTGGGGCAAAGGGACAGAGACCCAAGCTGAGCAAGTGACTAGCAGAATGACTGCAGTTTTCCTATTGGAGCTTGGTGCTGGGGGAGCAGGTGTTGCTGAGGGAGAAGGGAGATGCTGCAAAGAAGTGCACAAGTTGGGTTCAATCACCTGCTCCTCCATCCACAGTTAGTTCCTCTTTTTGTTCTTAGGGGTTCCAGGTCCAATGATGGTAATAAGTACTGCAGTGAGAGTGAAATTAAGACTCAGTTTACTCCAAAAGCATGAAAACATCGAAAAGCAAAACATTTCAATATCATCTGTAGCCTTGACATGTGCACAGATGCCCTCTCTGTCCAACCCTGGGCCATCACGGCCTTTATTCCCCCTGCCTACTTTACCTGAAATTAAGGCACAGTGCTGCCAGGTTAGATAGGTGTTCATTCTCCAGGACAAAATAGCCTTATACTCATGTGCTACATGATATATGGTTCAACTCCACTGCATTTTGTAAAAGGCAAAAATCCAGAGACAGGAAAAAGATCAGTGTTTATGAAGGGATGTGTTTGGGGAGCAGAGGAACAACAGGCAGATTGCAGGCAAAACGTCTGTGAGATTGTCCAATCACAGTGCAGACAGAGGTCCAAACTCACCCACTCTGCAGCACCAAGATGACCCTTAATGTGACTGGATTCTAGGTGATTACTGATCTGCACTTTAGACTTGTCAGTGACAATGAATTTGCCACTCTGATATGGGATGTTGATAATTTGGAGGCTATGCATGCAGGAGATATATGGGATAGTCCCAAAAATTCCTCTCAATTTTGTGATAAAACTACTTTTCATTATATTATAAAGTCTGTAAAATAATGAATGAAAATTGCACAATTATGGCAGATCCTGGGACAGCGTAGACACTAGTAAGTGGTTTTTTTTTTCCAAGACAGTATTTTAGCCAGGCATGGTGGCATACACCTTTAATCCAAACACTGGGGAGGCAGAGGCAGGTGACCCTCTGTGAGTTCAAGGCTAGCCTGGTCTACATAGTGAGTTCCAGGCTCTCTGGGGCTACAGGAAGACCCTGTCTCAAAAAGACCACAAAAAAGGCAATATTTTAACATATCATGAATCTATATAAATCCCAGCATTTGGGAGGCTGTGCCATGAGGACTGTGAGTTTGAAGCAAACCTGGGCTGCATGGCGAGACCTTATTTAAAACCAATAATGCATGTTGACCATATCTCTGATCATTTCTTCTTGTATATAATTTATAACACAGTTTAAAGAAACATAGTTAACTCAGAAAGTAGGTGTCTTAGTTGTTAAGTGTTCAATTCACTGACTTTTAGTAAAGGAAGTCTTAGGCAAACTATCATCTTCAAGTGACTTTGAGCCTTGGCTGGGTATTTCAAGCATCCAATCTAAGTCTACTACTTAAAGCTGCCGTTTACTTCTGAGATAGATTTATTTTAATTTAATTTGACCAGTAATAAGACAGGCCTGACGTACTGTGAAGCAGTAAGACAACCACTGACTTTGCATGCTTCTTCCTACGTTGATGATTTGGGGCTAAAATGGAGTGCTTCAGAGAAACTGAATAAAAGAAGAGAATTAGGACACTTGGATTTACATTGTTTTTCTTTTCCTAAAAGCTTTTGAATTTCTCTTTTCCCTGAAGATACTCATTTTACATTTATGTGTAGGTTGTCTTCGTATTAAAAGTTCTGTATACCTCTGAGAAGTTATAACATGGAACTAATTTCTTAATCTACAGTAGAATTTCTTTCTAAAATTATAGTTATTGTAGATCGCTCAAGAAGAAGTTTCAATGCTCTGTTTACCTATGCTATTTCACCAAAAGATAAATATGTGGTAGTTTCTTTAGCGTATAAAGGTGACAAATAGAATCCAGCTATATTAAAATGATAAATAAAAGCATGAATATTTTGACAATTGTGTATGCTATCAAGTTTGGATGAAGGGAAGCTATTGACTGATGATAGCTTGGTGCAGATTTGTATGAATTTGGTAATTTATGAATCAGCTTGCTCCTTTGTAGGAAGATTGGGGAAGGAATTCTCAGTTTTCACGTGTGAAGTCTGTAGATGCTTCTTTACAGTACTGTCTTCTTTCATATAGAACAGATTTATCTGGCTTCTGATGCTTCTGTTTCACGGCTGTGCTGATTTCATTTTTCTGCCAGGTAAATAAATATCTCACAATAGACCCTTCTCTCCTCATCCTTCTTTCTCTTATTGATATTTCCTTTAATGGGATTTTGTCCTTATAAATTACCTTCTCTTTCTCACTATACAAAATGTTTGCAACCTTATCTAAAAAGAAAAGATAAGCCACACACGAAGCAGCACCCCCACAAAAGCACAGAACAAACCCCCAAATGTTTTATTTTCTATTTCCCTAAGGTGTAGAATCTTATTTGTATACCATATCTGGGTTCTGTTAATGAGAACTAGTCTTTAGTGATTGTAATCCAATCCTTAGATACATTTTCTTTTGTCTTCTTCATCACAAGAAATTTGTTAATAAGACATTTATATCTAGTGAACATTGGTAACCATCTGGCTGACAAGCAGAAAGTCTGTAGTTGGGACTTCATAATTTCTTGGTTTGCATTTTAAGTGGTTTTCCTGAATACTCATTTATATTTGCTATAAATCTTTATTTATAAACTGCATAATGTTAGCTGGCCAGGGGTAATCAATTTCTACCATGTTAAGCCCTGAATCTAGATCTCTGTTTTACCATTCTACTCCTTCAGCCCTGATGAAGTCCACCTATTTCCACGTCATTTAAGTGTCAAGGTGAAGTCTATTTATAAGTAATGAATGAATGGGGCTATGTACATGCAGAGAATCATTCTTTTATCCTAAACTAAGGAGCATCCCAAATCAATGCTATGATACATTGTTGAGTTTATTGTTCTAGTCCTAATGGCACACACATTATATTGTCAATTTCTAGCTACTTGGCAAGTTGTTCCAATGCTTCCATTCATCATATTGACGGTGATGTTAATCAAACTGACTATCCTTAACAAACAGCCCTGCTTCATTTGAGTTATATCGCTTTCCTGCCTATGGGGACCATTTACACAATTAACAAAAGCAGATCGAACACTAATAAAGAAAACAAATGAAGATTTATTCATAATGCACAAAAGAATTGTAATAATTTAATTAAGGTATATGGTATTTTGGAAATGAATGTGATAAAATGAGAAAGAAAATCCTTTGTGAGAAGTGAGGGGAGGGGACAAAGTAGCTGTTAGGCAACTCTTTGGCTTTTGTCATTTTCATTGATTTAATCTCAAAGAACAATAGACAGGAATCCATTGAAGATAGAATTTAGCACTTGGGGAGAAGAAAAAGAAGAGAGGATCAATCAAAACATGCAGTTCGTCAACTATTTAAAGATACAAAGCCAAGAGGGATGACAACAGTGTGGAGCAGTGTGAGGGAATAAAAGAAATACGTTAATGAGATGAAACCACGGCAAAAGAGAATTCAAAGTGATAATCAAGTGATGCTTCCTGGCAGCTTCAGATTATGCATTCCTAAGCAATGCTAGATGTCCCATGGAGATGTTTTGCTTTAAAGTTTTATTCTCAGCCATTAGGACAGAAACAGAGCCTCCTAAACTGTGATGTGAATGAAACATCAATGTTTGTAAAGACTGTTGGCTCAGCTAAATGTAGCAAAATATTTTATGGGCAAGAATACTAATGAACTAACAGCATTCAAATCTTGAGCACACTTTAAGGTGTATCAGTTAATTAACAAGCCAGGCAGTACAAAGAATTCAGAGTAATTTTGGGTCTCACAGCCATTATCTGAAGTCACCAAAGGCCAATTTAGTCCTTCAGTGCATACAATCGAGAAAGAGTTGTGCCCACTGTCACACTAGGGACAAAAAAAACTATGTGTCCTGGATTGATTTACCATTTGAGTTGATGCCATGCACGGTCTACCTGGAGTTGTGAGATTGCTATGTGTGGTGTGAGAGAATCACCAAGAGCTGAAATACAGGGGGTTGACGGCAAATAGAAAGCAACGAAGGGTGATTCCTCAGGAAACCTTCAAGAGTTGTGCTTAGAACTTAGAAAAGATGACAAATTTGCATTTGTGAAAAAGGTATGCAAAGAACATCTGTGGGAGCTTATTAAGGAAGCTGAGAACTCTCTGGAATGTTCTATTATGGCAATGTGGATTTATGAATTCTTTATGCTTAGCTCTCTAAAGCATATAGTTTGCTTGAGGGAAGAGATGTTAACACAAAAGGAGCACTGAATACTGCTTTTTTCTTAGAAATCAAATTTTAGAAGGCTATACTAGACTATCTAAAGGAAGTCACATGTACAGTTGAGTAGGAACTGGACTGAAACATCTTAGGCCCAGATGCTGAATACCACTCTTACCACCAAACTATTAGAAAAAAAATTCACTTCTTGTAGCCCAGTTTTTCCATCAATACCAAACGAACAGATTGGATAAAGCAAGTAAATGCAAAAATAAATAACACTTTACAGTTCCTTCAGTGCTATTTTCCCATTGCACATTTCTAAGATTCCCTTTGGAAACGGCTAGGAGAGAAAAGTAGAACTATACATAGACTAAGGGTTTTGAGCTTTGAGAAAGTTCACTGGAGGCTATGGTTGATGTGGGAGGTTGTGACTAATGCCAGCTCAAGTAAATGGAGAAGGAAGTCCAATCTTGGAACTGAGTGTCTTTCTTTTGTTACCTTATCTTTGCCTCTACAGTCTTCCTTCCAGGGAAAAGGTGGGTTAGTGTGACCACATTCTGTGAAAAGACATCAAACTGATGAAACTGAGACACAGATGTAGGAATACTTGGTTGTAGTCTCTCTGGTGGAGATTAGAAGTCAGGTTTGGAAAAAGAAGGTCTGATTCAGTTGATCTGACCCCTGATCTAAGCTGATTCTCTTTCTACTTCCGTGGGAAATGACACTGGTAGTTTAGAGACCAGCAAATTTCCCATCGCATACAGTCAAAAAGGGTAAGTTAGAGCTCTAGGCTCCTATTTAACAAGTGAAATTTAAAAATGATTAGAATGAGGAGTTGTACTAAGTCAAACACAAAATATATCCTGCCTTTCAACATATGTACTTTCTATAGTCCTTGTCATTATTAACATATGTTCAGCTAGGATACAATGAAAGAAAACATATACTTACTCTTGTGACATTTTATTATGGTTTTATTGAAAGTAAAGAAGAGAGTTACGTTGTGTCTGTGTTTGTGAGCAATGGAAACCAAGGTAGGGCTAGAGATGGTCTAACATGATATAAATATCTGATACCTGTATTTGAAGTAATTTGTTGTTTTGCTGTGAAAATATAAATGGAACATAAGCTGTTTGAAAGGACAGGACTTAGCACAAGTTCATGTCAAGAAGGCTTAAGAGAAAGTCCCAAGAAGGCATAGGAGTCATGTTTTGCATAATGTTTTTAAATATCAAGATTCATTGCTCCAGACTGCGGCATGTTGATTAATGCTTATACAGATGGGTATATATTGTAAAATTATTTACAAAGTGAACTGAAGTCTGGACACATTTCATATCAAAACTGCAAACCTGACTAGTGACTGTAATTGAATTGCTGGACAAAGACCTGTAATTCTGACCAATTCACAAAATGACAGGTTCCGTTTAGCACTGACATTCCAAGTATTTCACTAGTTTGTCTTGAGGCTTAATGAGAAGTAATGGAAATTCAGTAACTGGATCTGAAGCTCATTGTCCTAAGAATTATAATTAAATCGTCTTTGATTTTCATGAAAGACTAAGGAGATCAGTATCACTTCTTCTGTCTTAAATATGAGAAAGCTGATGCTGAGAATGGTAAAGGGACTGATCTCAACGCACATGAAAAGGAAAGTTTCAAGTCAGCGTTTCCGTGTGCTGAAGCCTATACTTCCTCCGCTGAACCAGAGTAATGTGGGAAAACTGTACAGTGCCAAGGAAAGAGCTCAGGTATCATGTACTTCTCAAATATTTCCATGTTGGTTTTACATGCAAGGTTAGAAGAAAACTTACCAAGCCTACACACTTCTCAAGAATATTTCAAATGCTACTTAGTGTATGAAGCATCAGTTCAATTCCTAAATAGTATTAGTTAATTCTCACTTGTATCAATATAACTTCTGGCAAATTAATAGAGCATTTTCCTAGGCTCAGCTTTTCCTTTAGAACAGAGCTGTAATATCATTTAGCCATTTAAATTAAAATTAAATGAAATCACAATGCAGTTCCTTCACGTTGCACCAGTGACGTGTGAAGAGTGCAACAGCGTCTGGCAGCTGTGTTTACAACACAGACAGGACACATTCATCATTACAGGAAGTCTGCTGACCAACGTTGCTCTAGGTCAGCCAGTGGAAATCATGGTCTGTGGGTCAGGCTTCGTCTCCTCTTTGATTGCATATATTGTCCTGGTGAGTTTCTCTCAACTGTTCACAAGCTAGCATCACCAGGGAAGAGGAATGGGAAACCCCAATAGAGGAATTTTCTCCTTTGGATTGGCTAGTGGCCATGCCTGTGAGGCATTTTCCTTAATTGTTGGCAACACCGTCCCTGGGCAGATGGACGTGAGTGATGTAAGAAAGGTGGATGATCAAGGCAGGGCAGGCAAGTCAGTACGTAGCCTTCCTCCGTGCTCTCTGCTTCCGGTCCTGCTTTGACTTCTGTGATGATGGAGGATCACCTGTAGGTCAAATAAAGCCTTTCCTATCCTAAATTGCTTTTTTATGACAGGAACAGAGAAGCAATTCAGAACTTAAGTTTTAGGGAAACATAGTCATACTCATTTATTTCATGTTTTCTTTGCCTGATTTTGTACCACAATGAAAGACTTGAATAGTTCTCATATAAACCAAGTGGCCCAGTGAACTTAAAATACTACTAGCTCTTTCAAAACCTAGTGGCAGATGCCTAATCTACATTACAACCTGTCAGCAGCTTAAATCTTCAAGTAAGTTTCTTTTATTCTTGGTTTATTGTATTAGATTAACCAGTGAGAACCAGTGTTCTTAGGAGAAGGCGACTTCAAGGTGGTAAATGTGCTATTCGATCAACTGTAGTAACCAAGTTTTAGTAAGTGTACGTCAATCAAAGCATCATGCTGGATGTCTTAAATATCTACAATAAAGTAGAGAATCATTAGGAAAAGACAGAACTTGACTAAATGTATAATGTGCTGAGTTTGGATCACAACCTTGAAATAAAAAAGAACGAATAAATACATATGTAAATAAAAAGAAGAAAGACAAGAGACAAGAGACAAGAGAATATAGAAAGACTCAAAGGAAAAAGGAAGGCGGGGATGAATAATAGGAAAGGATGGAAAGAAAGTTAACTGAAAGTTTTATACTGATTAGGGCTGCTGCCAAGATTCAACACAGTTCTGTGTGATAGAACTTGATATGCTGGCTTTAGACCATTGTGCTGTTTCTTGATCATCTTGGATCATTAGTACATGAGTCAGAAAGTGCAGCTGGCCACAAGGCAGGAGCCCCTGTCTCATGCCCTCTGGTTAAGCTTTGTTTCCAAATATGACTTCTACCTATGTGGCACTCATATAAAGCCATCATAGTGGATGCAAGGGGAACTCAGACTCACTGGACTTCCATTCCTTCTGCTGTCTCTGCTGTCTCTGTTCCAGCTACAGTGAATTCCACCCCCTGCCCTCCCCCCCACTTCTCTTAAACTTGCTAGGCTCTCATAAACCTAGCACTTTATGGTTGCTGTTCTCCCTGCTTGACAAAAATTCTGTGTGGGATTGTTTGTGTAGCACATCATGGTATGCACACTGGCCACGGGCTTCCAACCACCTCTGGTTCTCTCTGTCCATAGGCCAGTGGCTCAGTCCTTAGTTTTCCTCAAGACTGTGTTTGCTTTTCTTCCCCAGTGAGGCAACCACTCACATTCCCACACCTGTTACCAAACTTCCTTCATTTTAACTTAAAAGTATGTATTTTATTGACATCACTTTTCATTTATTTGCAGTCTGTCTCCATTAAAAAAATATAAGGATCCTTCTGATGTTGTTGTTCATTGGAATTCCATAGGGATTTGGGACTCAAACCTCTAATATCTTCTGATATCAGATATTCCTCTGAATATTTGTACTGGCTGTCTGTCATATATTAAGGGATCAGGAATGAAGTAAATTATTAAATTATACCACAAATGATAAACACCCTTGCCTATGAGTTTTGAGGAGTTCCCTTTTTCTCTTGAATCATAAAGGACATCTGTATTATTTTGAAATTTTAATATATATGTGCTTATACATATATTTGAGTATTTCAGAGAATGAATGTGCTGGCTGAACATGTAGGAGAATGGAAATTTTATCTGCGAGTGTCAGTGTATGCAAGAGAGAAAAGGAGACTGAGAACACCAGTGTTTATTAGAAATGACATAATACATTGATTTAGCCAAAGTTCAGTGAAATCTATATTTGGCTAAATATGTGGTAGTAAATATGCTCTGAGCAAATGAATTTCTAATGCGGTCACACTCCCTGTGAGGTTCTGTTACTTTGGGAAAACCCATGAAATTTGATGGGCATTCTGTTAGTTGCTTGCTTTAAGATTTATTTTTCCTTTTACCAGTAAAACATAGACATTGTTCATAAATCAAATAGAATGTCAGTGAGAAGGAGAATGAGGGATTCTCTTATCCCTGAATTGTCCTTTCATTTTTACTCTTAAATATATTGAAAGATCGGTTCTATTCCTTTGAATCGTTTTTCTTAACTAAAGGAAACAATACCCCACTGCTGTTTCAAAAAGCTGATTAATTTTACATAATCTGGCCCGATAAGAAAATCAGGTTCAGTGCTGAGGAGCATTGAAAAGAGTTAGCACAGAATGTCCTTGCTATGCAGTTTTGTGTTGATACCAATCTTTTCACTGCCTTTGAAGCAGGACTGAAGGGTGTGATAGCTAAGATAATAAAACTCGGAGATTCAGACTCTGTATTGGCTGAAATTAGATAATTAGTTTAGGGTTTTTTTAAACCTTGTGGAAGGCAAGGGCAGAGAAAACCAAAACAAACAAAAAACAAAAGAGAAGATCAGATTCTGCACAACACAAATTTGTCAGGAATGACTAACTACTGTCCCACAAAGGCCGACCAGATCTTGTTAGCTGAGAAGAAGCACAGCCACCGCGAGGCAACTTCTTCGGAAAGACAGAGCAAGAGGAGGACGTAGGATCTTATCCTTGCTTAACATCATTAACTTGTTTCCTTTCTGTTCTTTCTACACCTTCAATTGTATGTCTAAAAGATTTAATAGAAAAAAAATAATAAAACCAAGGGCTGGCAAGATGGCTCAGCTGATAAAGGCACTTTGTTTGCAAGCCTGGAAACATGAGTTTGATTCCTGGAACCCACTTAAAGGTGGAAGGGGAAAACCGACTCCACAAAGTTGTCCTGTGGCCTCCGTGTGCCGTGATTTGTATGTGCATGCGTGTATATGACAACACTAACAATGAAACACTCAAAAAATATTTAAAACACCTGTGCCCACTATGCCTTCACCCACTGGTGCTTCTGCACTTTTTCCTGTTCTTTGAGCCCCTATATAACTTTCTTATGAGGTATGAGAACTCTGGTAATACCAAGCTCACAAAATTTATGCAAAATGATGCAAGTCTGTATTGATGTCTTGCAGCCCTGACCCCATCTTCTCTAACTTTAACTCTATGTTTATTCATTTTAATGTTACTATTTTCTTTTAACTTTCTCAAATACAGTTTTTAGATTTTAATTGCCAGTACTTGCATATATTTTTGGGTACAGTGTGGGATCTGAACACATGAATGAAATGTCTAATTATCAGATCAGGGTAACTGACACATCTAAAACTTTAAATATTTATCATCTTCATGTTGAGGATCTCAAAATCCTCTCTATTTTCTGTTTTGAAATACTCAGCTAAACATTGTGAACCATAGTTGCCCTACTCTACTGTAGAACATTAGGAGTCATTTTCCCTGTCCAATTGCTTCCCTGTGCCTGTTAACCATCCAATTCCCATTCCCTTTACCTCTGGTAACCACTATTTGTTCTCTGCTTCTGTTAGGTCTACTTTATATACTTTTATACATATGGAAAAATGTGACCTCTTTCTGCATCTTATCTATTTCATTGACCATCATGTCCTCTTTTCAGTGTTTAACAAGCATTCCCTTGTGTATGTACAGCACATTGTCTTGACCCATCCATCCAGCTCCTTCGACTGTACACACAGCAGTGCGTTGTTGACCACATAGTCTTTCTGTTTCCAGATTTCAGAAGAGACTTCCATACTGTTTCCGTAATTGCTGTACTAACTTAACTTCCAGTGACAGCATGTGAGCTCCCCATTCTAAGACTCTGCCAGCATTTCATTTTCTTCCTTTTGAGAACAATCATTTTAAAGTGGTGGGATGATATCTCATTTAATTTTAAGTTGCATATCCCTGATGATTCGTGATGTTGATAATTTTTACTTTATTTTATTGGAAACAATCATTTTAATGTGGTGGAATGATCTCATTTAATTTTAAGTTGCATATCCCTGATGATTCGTGATGTTGATAATTTTAATTTTATTTTGTTTTACTTATTATTTTTATTTTATGTGTGTGAGTGTATTGCCTGAATGGATGTAAATGCACCCATGTCATGCAGTGCCCACAGAGGTCAGAAGAGAGTGTTGAATTCCCTAGAACTGGAGTTATGGACGGTTGCTAGCCATCGTGTGTGCTGAAAATCAAACCCAGGGCCTCTGCAAGATCAGTCAGTGCTCTTAACTGTTGAGCCATGTCTCCAGCCTGACGTTGATATTTTTAAACATGCTTGTTAGCCATCAATCTATCTTCTTTTGAGAAATGTCTATGCAAATTGTTGATTTTTAAAAGTTCGTGTCCATTTTATTTAGTTACTTAAGGTGTGTGTGTGTGTGTGTGTGTGTGTGTGTGTGTGTGCAAATGTACCACAGCATGCTCAGAGGACAACTTTGAGGAGTTTCCTCCTTCCGCTTAGTGGTGACAGTCTCTCGTGTTCCTGCTGCTCTACTGTACGCTCATGGCTGGCTCGCCCACTGGCTTCGGAGTGAGTGTCCTCTACTTCCTATCTTGATGTAGGAATACTGGGATTATAGTTGTGCACCACTTGATCTGCCACTTTATGTTGGTTCTTAGGCCTGAACTCGGGTTGTCAGGAATGCACAACTGACTTTACTGGCTTACCCATCTCCCCTGGTCCCTGAGTACCCTCTCCCTCCCCTCCTTTTTCGGAAACAGGGTCTCAGGACATAGCACTGGCTGGGCTGGAACTCACTATGTAGACCAGTCTGTCCTCCAACTCACAGAGATTCTCCTGTGTCTGCTCTGGAGTGCTGCGAGGTGCCACCATACTTAGCTCTCCATTTGTCCATTTTTAAAAATTATTTATTTAATAACCACACAATCAGAAGAAGCATTTCATTACAACAGCATTGACATATTCAATAACAATTTCCAGAGCTAAGATGCATCTCCTTCAAAATTGGCTGTAAATTTTTAGGTTTACAGTTGAATTATTACAGTTATACAATATTGTACTCAGTATAAACACTATAAGACATAAAATTAAATGAAGTTTTAAACTTTAAAAAAGAACTCCATTTCACTATTAAAATACACAGTTTCATACAGAAAAAAATTCATTTTCAACATAATTGACACTAAGATGCACATGCATTTCTAATCTCTATATATCTGATTATTACTAGTCACAGTCGGTTACTTTCTGAGCTCCTTGGCATCTGAGCATGGGTATAAAGTCATCAGGTAGATTTCAATGGTAATGTTTTTCACATCCACCAATTATTAAGGAGCAAATTTTTATGCTTTGAAGAATTATTATTATTATTATTAATTTATCTTTACACCCGTTTCCCAGATGGCACCCTCCCATAACCTCCCTCCCCTACTAGAGCCCTTATACTCTGATATCCCTGCTACTGTCCACTGTGTTGTTGGCACCCCCAGCCATTCCCCACTACTTGTCCATCTGGTGAATCTAGTCAGCCTATCTAGAGGTCTTTTTTGCCCATTTTTAACTGGAATATTTGGAAGTCTTCACTGTTGAATTGTTTGAGTTTCTTGTGTGTTCTGGACACTAACCCGTGGTAGAACAAATAGCTTATAAACATTTTCTCTTATTCTGTATATTGTCTCTCAGATTTGCTCATTTCCTTTGATATGCAAAGATATTTTAGTTTGGCTAAAGCTGGGTTGTCAGTTGTTTTTGATGCCTGTACTTTGTGGTCACAAATCAAGAAAAGATCATTGTCTAGACCAATGTCTTAAAATAATTAGCCTACATTTTAAAAATGTTCCTCTAAAAGTTGTAGTTCTGGCCTGGCATGGTGGTGCATGTCTTTAGTCCCAGCACTTGGGAGGCAAAGGCAGGTGGATCTTTGTGAGTTCAAGGCCAGCCTGGTCTACATAGTGAGTTCAGGTCAGCTAGGACTACAGAGAGACTGTCTCAAAAAGACAAAGAAAAACAAAAGTTGTAGTTCTTAGGCTGAAGTCTTTGATACATTTTGAGTTGACTTTGTATATAGAGAAATAGTTCCATTTGTCTACATGTGGATTATGAAACAGCAAAACTGACTCCATTTTATTCTACCTGACTTTGGCTTTACACTGTTTTTGACCAGCCACTCCCACTGCATCCAGCCAGCCTGAACTGGTCCCATGAAGAGGCTGCACCTGCAGTTTCTGGAAGCCCATTGTTTCTACTATTCTGAGAAACCTGCTTTTCCAAATCAAAACTTAGAAACTTTGGTGACTGAAAACCTCTCTGATAACTGAGCTGCCCCTGATCTGATATAACTATGGTGATCTAATGTAACTACAGTTATACTATGGTTACTGGCTTTGCCACTGGCATGATATAATTGTGTTTTTTATTTTTATTTTTTTTCAGATCAAGTGCAATGTTTATTCTCTATTTTTTTAAATAAATATTTTTTAAAAATTTAATAACTACATGATTCATTACAGCTTCAACATATTCAGTAACACACTCCAGAGCAAGAGTACATCTCTTTCACAAGTGGATGTTTCTAGGTTCACTGTTGAATTAATACAGTTATACAATATTGAACTCAGGATAAGCCCTGTAAAACACAAAATTGAATGAGTTTTTAACCTTTAAAAAAGATCGCTCATTAACTGGGCCAAAGTTCTATCTTGTTTAAATTTTCAAAGAACCAGCTCTTAGATTCATTGATTTTTTTTTTGTATTATCTTTATTTCATGTAGTTACTAGAGCTTCTTTGGCTATTGATGATAAACTTTGTTGCATTATGTTCTGATAGAATGCATGAAATATTCTCAACTTTTTGTATTTTTTGAGGTTTGTTTTGTGCCCCAGTATATGGTCAATTTTATATTTAAAGAAACTTGCATGGGCTGCTGAGTTGAAAGTATTTTCTTTTATGCTTGGGTGGAATATTCTTAGATGTGCACTAGATCCATTTGATGTAAGATGCCATTTAATTCAGATGTCTATTTGTTTATTCTTTGTCCAGTTGACTTGTCTATTGGCGATAGTGGGGTATTGAAATCAGCTACTATAACTGAGTTGGGGTTAATCTGTGTTTTATACCCTATAGTACTGTTTTTATGAAATTGGGTGCATATATGCTCATTATTGCAAATCTTCTTGGTAAATTATTCCTTGGATTAGACTTCAAATTAAAAGCTAACCAGATGGCGTGACCATCTTTATTTATTCTGGTTAGCTTTCAATTTGAAGTCTATTTTGTCAGATATTAGAATTGTAACACCTACTGGTTTCTTGCCATTTTCTTGGAATATTTTTTTATCAATCTTTTCACTCTCAGTGCTTATCCTTGAAGGTGAGATGAGTTTCTTGAAGACAACAAAAAGATGGATTTTGTTTCTTAATCCATTCCACTATCCTGTGTCTTTTGACTAGGTAGTTGAGGTCATTGATGTTTAGAGTTATAGATATGTATTGATCCCCATCATTTTAATTGGTTTGTGTTCTTGGTCTTATTTTGTGTTTCTGTAATTACACCTTCCTGTGTTTACCTTCTGTACTCTTTTGGGTATAGTCATTACTATCTTCAGTCTTTTTATTTCTTCAAATATTCTCTGAAGGGATGGTTTCATGGATACGAATTCTTTCAGTCTATTCATGTCATGGAAAAATTTCTGCTTCCCTTTGACCATGAAAGATAGTTTTTCTGGGTAAAGTTTTCTGGGTTTGCATTCATGGTTGTTTAGAACTGGGAATATTTTGGTTCAGGCTCTTCTGGCTTTCGTAGTTTTCACTGAAAAGTCAGCTGTAATTCCTTTATATGTAACTTGTTTTTTTCTAACAACTTTCAGCACCCTCTCTTTTTTCTGTCCATTCATTGTTTGTACTGTGATATGCTGTGGGGAGTTTCTGTTCTGGTCTTCTCTAATTGGTGTTCTATGTGCTTCTTATATCTGTATAGGTATGTCTTTCCTTAATTTAGGGAAGTTTTTTTTCTATAATCTTGCTTAAGATCTGGTTAATGCCATTGACCTGAGATTCTTCTCCTTCTGGATGCCTATGATACATAGATTTGGTCTTTTCATGGTCTACCATATTTCTTGTGTTTTATTCCTGTGTTTTTAAGGAAAATTTTATAGTCTTTGCCTGGGGAGTTCAGGTCTTCAGTTTGTCATCCAGTCTTGATATTCTGTTTTTCATTTCATTCAATCTGCTTGTGAGGCTTTCTCCTGTTGTTTCAAAGTGGTTTATTGAGTTTTTCAATTCCATTTTCTTTTGAGCTTGGTTTTTCTTCAATGTTTATATCCCTTTTGTGAATTTACTTTTCAAGACTTGAATTGTTTTTGTTATTTCCTTCAGCTGCATATTTGTATTTTCTTGAGATTCCTTTATAAGTTTACACCTTTTCTCTTTGAGTTCTTAGAGTCATTTGTCTTTGTGTTCTTTGATTATGTTTATGATTCTTCTTTTAAATTCTGCATTGTGGATTTCATCAGGGTGATTCTCCCTGTAGAACACTCCTGTAGGACTAGTGGGTTTCATTGGAGGCATATGCTCTTGGTTTTTTGTATTATTTCTGTTTTACATTGCCATTTGGGCGTATGGATGTCTTTTGTTGGTTGTGTGTCCAATAAGAAATTCTATTCTGCTTTTGTTTAGTTGAAGTTTGGTTCTGTCCACATAGTTGATATAACTTGGTTGCTTTTTGCTTAGGTATGCAAAAGTAGTTGGTGTGTGCTTCAGGTTCTTGCAGGGTAGTAGGCTGGTCTGGGTAGTACGCAGGTTTGTGGTAGGCAGATCAAGAGGGAGGCCAAGGGCAAAGTACGGTTGGGACAGCCTCTGGAAGGTCTGACAAACTATGCTAGAAGATTAAGGCAGTTTGGGCTAGGGACAGAGTCCAGAGATCTGAGGTGGAAGAGCAGGAGTGGGCCTGGGCCCAAGGCTAGAAGGAGAACAGAGTTGGGGGAGACAGTGGAGCTGTTCAGACTCCAGGGAATCAAGGCAGAGTGGGCAGGATCTGACTTACCAGGGCGGTGGGCAGTTCTAACCTGGCAGATTAGGAGGCCAAAGGCAAGGTGGGGATGGGAACAGCCTGTGGAGGGTCTAACACTCTGAGTTGGAAAATTGAGCTGATCTGTGTACAGGGGATCAGGACACAGTGGTCACGTTTGGACTAAAGGGTAGTCCAGAGATTTGGGGCAGAAAAATCAGGAGCAGGCCTGGGCCCAAGGCTAGAGGGGCTCCAGTGCAGGGAGAGAGTGGAGCTTATCAGGCTCCAGGGAATCAAGGCAGAGTGGGTAGGATCTGAATTACCAGGGTGATAGGCCATTCTGAGGCTACAGATCAGGAGGCTAGAGGCAAGGCAGGGGTGTGGACATCCTGTAGAGTGTCTGACAAACTACACTAGAGGATTAAACTAGGCTGGGTTAGGAAGCTAGTCCAGAGATCTGAGGTAGAAGAGCAGGAGTGGACCTGGGCACATGGCTAGAAGGGGAAGAGGGTTGTATTGTGGTTTTAAGCTTTATAGACCCTGCTCTGCCTTTCCTTAGGGTGTGAGTTCTTTCGAGCATTAGCTTGCTCTCAACCACCAGCTATTATCAAAGGACTCTTAATTCGATTATCACAGTATCCTCTGTGCCTCACATTCGGTATTACAGTTATCTAGTTTCCCACAACTGATGAAGAGCCTCCTGTCTCTAACGTCTGCTCCTGCTGTGTTTGTTGGCAATACGAGAGCCACAGTACATGGTTTTATTTCAGGATTCAATATTCGGTGCCATTGCTCCATGTTCCTACTTTTCATCTAGACCCACACATTTGGTTTGTATAACTTTATAGTCTGATTCAAGTTCATAATGTGTTTATTCCAGCTTTGTTTCCACACTCAGAATTGCTTCACCAGTTTATGGTATTCTGTGAATCAGTATCAATTTTGTAATGAATTTCTACTTCTGTAAAGAATGCCATTGGGCCATGTGTGGTAGCGCATGCCTTTAATTCCAGCACTCAGGAGTCAGAGGCAGAGGCAGGTTGATCTCTGTGAGATTGAGGCCCGTCTAGGTTCCATATTGAACTCCAGGCCAGCTGGAACAACAGGGAGACCCTGTCTCAAAACAAAGCAAAACAAAGCAAAGCAAAGCAAACGAGAATGTCATTGAAATTTTGATGTATTGGAGTACATTGTTGTGTGTAGCATGGACATTTTAGCAACATTAATTCTTTCAGTCTATTATGTGCCTTTCCATTTTTACTTCTATGATTTCTTTTGTCAGCATTATATAGTTTTCATTCTCAGTTTCAATGTGCTCTTGAAATTTTTTGAATTTTAATTTTATTAAATTTTTGCAATTTTCATATGGTATTTATATCCCCTTCTCTACCCCATCTCCCCCTCGCTATCCCCCAACATAGTTTAATGCATTCTTTTTGTATATAATATAT
>NW_008348218.1:420783-431360 GCF_000622305.1 Nannospalax galili | reverse complement strand
ATATATATATAGTCTGATTTGTTTCCCCAAATGTCCCTGAGTATGAGTCTATCCATTGGGCCCACTAAGAGTCCCATCCCTGGAAGGCACTGCATCCCCCACTCCAGTAATTATCAATTGACAAAAGTTCCTTGGTTTGGGATGGGATTTCTTACCTACTTCCCATGCCTATCTTGGGATTTTGTCTAATTTGAGCTTGCATAGGAATTGACCATGCTCTCAACATTGCATGAGTTCATATGAATAACTGAACAGCTGGAAGACTCTGTTTTTGGGGGGTTTTTTTTTTGTGTGTGTGTGTGTGGTCATCAACATGCTGTGGCTCTTACAATCTTTCTTCCTCCTATTCTGCCATGATCCCTGAGCCTCAATAGGCAGAGGTGTGAAATAGGTTTCTTATTCAGGGATAAGTACTCTGTGGTCTCTTCTGTGCTCATTGACCAATTGTGGGTTTCTGTGTTAATTATCATTTGCTCATGAGGAAACCTCCCTGGTGAGGGTTGAGAGATACATTCATCCTATGTGTGGAGGTTGCGTTGAAGAGGTGTCACTTGGGGTTAAGCACCTCACCAACACTTATTCTCTGTGTTTGACCAGCTCTGAAACTTCTTTAATGCTCTTCATCTGTTGCAAAAAGAAGCTTCTTTAAGGAGGGGTGAAAGGTACACTTGTCTGTAAATATGTGGATGCATATTTAGAATAAAGTAAGAAGTTGCATTGGTCTAGGGCTGTGGCAAATGTAGGTTTTTCTATAGGATTTATAACCTTGTCAGCCATGTGTATTTGGCTATGTTTACAGTAATTCCAATTAGACAATTGTTGATTTCCCCCAAGGTAAAAATGTCACTATTGCATAAATATCAATAGTTTGCTGAGGCAGTCGTTGCTTATTAGGCTTGGGTAGGACCATTGATTGTTTTTCTCCCTTGGTAGTTTATCTTCTGATACTGTGAGAGCTATCTTCAGGAAGGAGGCTTCAAGGTCATTTCCAGCTACATCGCTCCAAATCCTGGATCTGAAGTATGTCCTGTCTTCAGCAATAGCGTCTTACCTTCAGGCTCTGGGAGGCAATCACTGGTTATGGCAATAGCCTGTGTTACTTAGGGAGTCTCTTGGACTGCCCTGATTTTTACTAGAATTTTGTTAGGAATTCTTGCATATGTTTTCATCAGAATATACTACAGTGTTCTGTGTGTGTTCTGTGTGTGTATGTATGCTTGTGTATATGTATGTATGCATATATGTGTGTATGTATGTTTGTGTATATGTCTGGGTGTATGTGTGTATGTTTATGTGTGTGTTCCTGTATGTGCATGTGCGTGTGTGTATGTGTGCATATGTTGTGTTTTTGGTATCTGAGTAATACTGGCCACGCAGAACAGGTTTGAAAGAACTTTCTGCCTTTCAATTTTTTGGGACTAGTTTGAGAAAATTTTGTATTAGTTTTTTTTTTTTTGATGTGTAATAGAATTCCATGATAATCTGCTCAGTCATGGGCTTTTCTTTTGGGGGAGGCATTACAGGTAAAAGAATTTCATTGCTTATTTGGTATTCTGCTTCTTCGTGGAACAGTTTTGGTAGTTTATATCTATCTGGGAATTCACCCATTTCTTTTAGGTTTTTTAATTTACTGAGGTTTACTTGTTTATAATAGTCCTTGATAATTCTTGGTATTTTGGTAGCACCAGGTATAATGTCTCATTTATTCTCTGATTTTATTTACTTAATTGATCCCTCTTTCTTTGTTGAGTCTAGTTAAAAATTTTCAAATTAATTTATTATATTTATTTATCAATCAGTCTTTTTGAGACAAAGTCTTCCTTTATCCCCAGCTGGCCTCACACTCACAGTGCCTTTGCCTCCCAAGTGCTGGGATTAAAGGTGTGCTCCACCATGCCCAGCTTATTGTATAAAAAAGTAACATTTATAGACACATAGATCAATGGAACATCATTGAAGATCCAAACCTTAGTACATGCAATTTCAGCCATCTGATACTTGACAAAGGTGCCAAGAACACACAATGGCAGAAAAACAGCATCTTCAACAAAAGTGCTGCCCAAACTGGATCTCCACCTGTAGAAGAATGAAACTAGATCCTTATCTTTCACCTTGCATAAACCAGGCGTCCAAATGGATCAAAGACCTCAATGTAAAACTGGAAACCAAACCCTGAAACTATTAGTAGAAAAAAATTGGCAGTAACATACAAGATATAGGTGTAGGAAAGGACTTTCTAAATCGGGCAGAAGTTGCTCAGGAATTAAGGTCAGCAATCAACAAGTGGGACCTCATTAAACTAAAAAGCTTCTATACAGCAAAAGAAACAATCAAAAAAGCCAATAGAAAACCCACAGAATGGGAAAAAAATCTTCACTTATAAAGAACTCAATAAGCAAAGAATCAAGAAAACCAATGATCCAATTAAAAGACAGTCTAAAGATCTAAATAGAGAGTTCTCAAAAGAGGAAGTGAAGATGGCTAAGAAACATCTTAAAAAATGTTCAACATCAATAATAAATGGAAATGCAAATTAAAACCACCTTAAGATTTCACTTTACCCCAGTTAGATGGGCTAAGATCAAGAGAACAAATGAAATTAAATGCTGGTGAGGATGTGGAGAAAGGTGAATGCTCATTCACTGCTGGTGGACTGCAAACTCATGCAACCCTTATGGAAAACAATGTGGATAACTCTTAAAAAATTAAAATTGAACCTACCATTTTACCCGATTATACCACTCTTTGGCATATACTGAAAGGACTCATTCTTGTTGGACAAGTGCAGAGACACTTGTACAACAATGTTTGTTGCTGCTCTTTTCACAACAGCTCAGAGACAGAAGCACCTTATGTGTCCCTCAAGTGATGAGTGAAAAACAAAAATGTGGTTCATTTACACAATGGAGTTCTACTCAGCAGTAAAGAATGATGAAATCATGAACTTTGCAGGTAAATGGACTAGAAATTAAATGAAGTAATACAGAATCACTCAGAAAAACGATGTATGTTCTCCTTCATTTGTGGGTCCTAGCACCAAATCCTTTTAAATTCCAGGTCCTTTTAATAAGATGATGCTGTACAGCAGTCCCTTCTACATGAAATAACTACCATCATCATGACTTCAGCTGTGCCTGCTTGCTAAACACCATCACAGTTGAGCTTGTTATCAGTTGTGCTCCTGGAAGGAAGGGCAAGCAGGGTCACTGGACCCTCACTGGAGAGTATCCAGCTACTTTCCCCAGCCAACTGTATGTAATTTGGTCCTAATCATGCATAGTGTATAATCTGGGGAAGGCTAGGAAGAGAATGCTTGATCCATGCTGGGTAAAGGCTTTCCAGTGTGCATAACCTCAGGTCACTCATATACCTCAGCCAAACCCTCAGTCATCTCTGTAAGAAAGCTCAGCAAATTATTGGTTACCCAGGAAAACTTTAATAAAACATTAGTTTGACACTAGAACTGTAGAAGGGGCTAAACATTGCTTAGTATCCCCAGGAAAAGAACTCTCACAACAGATGGATAATTTATCTGTTAATGTTATTATGTCTCATAATCATTAAAAAAGAAAATGAGAATGTAAAAGATTTCAGAATGCAGATATTTTCCAAAATAGAAAAAATGAGAAAGCTTAAGCAAGTGATGAAGGTCTGTGTAGGGATTTTATGATATATAAAGGATGAGACAAAAGCAATATACACATAATCTTAAAATTTCTAAGGTCATAGTTTAGTCAACTAGTTCAAGGAACAAAATATATGTCTAGTCTAAGTTTATCTTTCTTTTTTTTTTCTTTCCACATAGCACATGGTAATTAAAAGTACCAGAGTGGTGGAACTAACCTTGGATGTTTATCATCAGTACTCTGAGGCTTATACTAATGTGGTCAGAAGGACATAAAGGACAGTTTTTGCCCCTTGCCCTCCTCGGTTGACTAGTTCCAGGGGACTATGGAACATCTCTCAAAATGTCCTGTAACTGTGGTGAGTCACCTGTCCTCTTGTTCAGGAAGTACATGGAGATGCCACGAAATGGAGTTGGACCAGTGTTCAGTCTACAAAGAAGAGGGTCAACACAGAGGAAACATTTCCTCCATGCATCCAAGCGAATCCAGCCACAGTTGAGCAGGACTTTTGACTTACCTTCACATAGATGGAGCTGGTAAAAGAAAGAGCCAGGGGCTTCTCCCAAGTCCACATGACCCTTGAGGAACAGATCCTCAAAGAATCTTAAAAACAGAAATAAATTGGTATATTTGGGCCAGCTGTATGGTCTTAAATACCGAGAAGGAAAGTATAACCAAAGATTAAAGTGATCAGTCTATTTCTTTAAGAGTTCAAGGGATTATTTCCTAGACATTAGGCTTAAGTCCATATAAAATGTTTTTAGATTACTGTTTCTCATTGGTGATTTTGTTTCTAATCAGAAAGTGCTGCTCAGATGTAAGACTTCAAATCTTGGTCTGCAATACTGTAGTGCCCACCTGTAGCTAAGGGAGACAACCCACTGTTGTTCTAAAGTGATAGATAAATTTGTTTTCTCCCCCTATCTAAAAGCCTTTGTGAGGGAACTGACACTGATTCTAGCCACTCCAACAGCTATCAAATTGCCTAAAAAGAAATCCTGAGCCCATCACTCTCGTGTTCAGCCTTGGCAAATAGAAGAAAAATGAGTTGGAACCCAATAGAGGGATGCTTTTGAAGCTCTCATCAAGATATTCCAATGGACTCTGATATGAGCATTTGAAATTTGGCCTGTTCTGACCTTTTTCTTGTTCCCTGTCAAGAACTTGTAATACTAATTACTCTTGCCTTTACGTTTCCTTCACATTTCCTAGGCACCAGTCAAGGATTTTCTTTTTGCCCTACAGTAAAGAGTTAAGCAATTTAGGGATTTTTTAGACAGACCCACTGAAGAGGTGCCCCAATTGCCTCACCCTGCATCCCCATTTACCGTAGAAGAAAGCAGAGCAGTCTGTGTTCCAATTCCCCATTGGCAGTTTTGGTAGCCTCTTCAGAGGATGGTGTGATAATAATAGGAGGTAGGAATTGGCTAGGCAGTTAGGGTAAAAAGACCCCAAAGAAAAGTAGCCAGTTTCGTGGCTAAAAGTCAAAATGTCCTTGGGCCTCTTAGCAACATACTCTCCCCCAAAGGCCAAAAATGTAGGAAGCATTTGGGCACCCTTACCTAATCCTTAAAAGATTTTAGGGTTACCTCTTTGGGGGGGATGTTAGAGAAGCAAAAAGCCCCATCACATAAAAGGAAGAGTACATGAAATTTTCAGGAAAAAGTGATGGGGAGATATGGGAGGAGTTGGAAGGGAGGGATTACGCGTGAATTTGATCAAAACACCTTATATACATGTATGAAATTCTCAATAAATTTTTTTAAAGTAAAAAATATTTTATTGATTCTTAATTTTTAGTTCATATTTTGTTCATTCTTGCTTTAACCCTTGTTATTTCTTTACTTCTTATAATTTTGTATTTGGGTTGCATTTACTTTCTTTGTGTGTATTTGTGTGTGAGAGACTGCATGTGTATATGTGCAAGTGTGCATGCTTGTTTGTGGATGTGCCTCTGGAGGCCAGAGGTCAAACTCTGAGTAGTTGTTAGGCACTGTCTACCTTTCTTATTTTTGTTTTTGAGACTAGGACTCTCCTTGGGACCTGGACACACTGACCAGGTTACTCTGGGCAGTCAGGGAGCCCCAAGGAGCCTCTTGTGCCTTCACGGCATTGGAATTTCAAGAATAACTGGCTCTCTGTGGTCTTCGGGGACAAGTACGGATCTCATGCATCACCAGCCCCACTTCTTATTTTCCTAGTCCTTTGAATTATATTATTACATTCTTTATTTGAAGTATCTCTTCTTTCTGTGTGTGATATAGGCACAAATTACTATAAATTTCCCTCTTGTATTCCAAAGTTTTTTATGTGTTGTATTTGTTTTGTTTGAAGAAATTTTCAAATTTCTCTTTTATTTTTTTTGTTTTTTATGGAGAATTTTTTACTTTTTGGGAGAATGTTGCTTAATTTCCATGTAATTGTACAAGTTTTCCATAGTTTCTCCTGTTATTAATTTCTAATTTTATTGCACAGGAGAAGATATATGCTACGATTTCAATTGTTTCAAGATTCCAAATGTTCCATGCTGTAGAATGCTCTCTCTGCTACTGAGAAGAAATTGTGTGCTACGAATGTTGTCTAGCATGTTCTGTAAATACATGATATCTCTTGGTCTACAACATAATTTTACTCAGGCTTTGTTGCTGAATTCTCTTTCTGGACAGTTTGTTCATTGATTAAGGTAGGAGGTTGAAGTTTCCAGATATTTCTATATTTGAGTGTCTTTCTTCTTTAGATCTGATGATGACATTTATTACATATACTGGGGCAGTCTGGTGTTGTCTACAAACATACTTCTAGAAGCTTTGCTGAATTAATCCTTTGTCATTATGGAAAGACATTTTATTTTTGTATAGTTTTTTTTTTAAACTTACATTTGTTTTAATTGACATTGATGTATCTAGTCCTGCTAGGCTTTGTTGTTAATTGGGACAAGGTCTCCCTATAGCTCAACTTGGCTTGGAACTAATTATGTAAACCAGGCTGGCCTTCTTCTCACAGAGATCTACCTGCCTCTGCCTCCTGAGACTAAATGTGAATGCAAGGAATCCTGGCTACATTGTTAGTTTTAAAGAACCAGAACAGTCCATGGGACCTATAACAAACCACCACAGAGCTGTTTATAAAAGTTAAAGATAAATTGAGTTGCATTTTCCATATTATGAATTTAATCCATCTGCTTTGTTATTATGGCTTAAATAGAAAGGTAACTGGTGACTCCTGGTTGATCTTCCAGGCATGGTCTGCACTGTGATGAGACTTTGGGTAGCTGATCCATTTCTTAGCCTACAACATTGTATGAGGAGCCATTATGTGAACTAAGTCTTGAGGTAAGAGAGGAAAGTGGATGATGGGAACAGTTTTCAATGTAGAGATTATCAGACGAAAAAACAAAATTATATCACAGCAAAACCTCCTAAAATGGTTTCTTTCTTTATAAAATTACCAAAGCACGAACTTTTCTAAATCTTACATTTTTACTTTAAAAAGTCTCTTTTAGAATTATTTTCAGTAATAAACACACTTTTCTTTTAATCTTTTCAACCTGATCATGCCAATTCTACTTTTTGAGTTGTAGAGCTGGTTTTCAGAAATAGCTGAAATCAATTTTATCATATGCAGATAATGCACACAGTGATCAACATTACTTTTAATTGAGAAATTAGTGAATATTTGATACTGAGTTATTTTAGAATTAAAGCAATCAGTCTACAAATACAGATACATAACTTGGAAAATTACAGGATAGCTTATACATGTTTCAACCTAGTCCACTCTCGGAATGTTGTTCTGCTTAGAGGGAAAATTGTAGAAAGAATAAAGTGTTATAGAGCTCATTTAAAAAAATATTGAGCTTCTGTTCATTTCATACAACAGTTACTAATCAAATTGAGACCCTTCCCCTAATTCATACCCCTCTCCCCTGACCTCATTCATTCTGACATGCATGTTAAGCCCTATCCAATCAAAATTTGTATCCAGGTGTCCTTCAGTGCACATCCATCCACTGGAGTCTAATCAGTCTATCTAGAGATCTTAAGTAAGGCATATTCTCCCTCACTGAGTAATAATTGGTCTCCAATAGTTCTCAGTCCAGGGTCAGCCTGCCACCCATGTTTCTAACTCTGCTCTGGGTCTTCGCCTGATTGGGTTGACATGGGTCCTGTGAAGAGCTCACCTATTGTTAAACTTCATCAGAAACATTGACTAACTTACCTCTTGCTAGTGTCTATAACACATGCAAGGTTTGTAGAATGGCCATCCGAGTATATTTGTTTTTGGTTTTTTTCTTTGTTTTTGCTGAGCTTTGTCCTGCAGGAGATGAGATGATTTCCTATTAGGAAGGGTTATTCTTTAGGGCAGATACAAATGAAAGGAATGAGAGACAAAGAATTCAGATTTCTCTTCTTGTCAGTGTGGAGACTGCTTCTTTGAAGACTGTATACTGCTCTGAGCTTATTTTTCCCTATGTGTCAGGAAAGAGGTATTGCCTTCATAGACAGTAAACACCTGGCTTTAATAGTGATTTATAGCAATAAATCCAGTTGTTTCATCAAAATGCTGTTTGCTTATATATGTTTGATTGTATATTAATATAGGAAAATGATTTATTATGACACTAAGTTAATTTCTTAAAAATTTTGTTCTAAACTTGGTCTTCCAAGTCCGAAGAAGATTTTTATTTGATAAAATAAATGAATGTGTGTTCCTGTGTGTGTGTGTGTGTGTGTGTGTGTGTGAAAAGCAGTAGGAGGAGATGGAGAGGGAGAGAGAGAGGAAGAGGGAGGGGGAGAGAGAGAGAGAGAGGGAGAGAGAGAGACAGAGAGATGGAGAGACGCAGAGAGGGAGAGAAATGGGAAGAGGGAGGGCTTTAACCTCTCATTTTGGATTGACCTTTTTAGAAACATCTAATTGCCATGCACTCAGGTACTTTACATGCTCAAACTGGCAGTCAAATATCACAAGAAAGGTTATTCTTGTTATTTCAAAACCTATATGAACCAAGAAGTACTGCATATCCTTGGAGATATTCCAATTAAGCTCGTCATGGTCTTGTATTTAATTAATTAATTTCTTGATGTATGTCAAGTGTTTTGAAAATGCTAAATGGAATGTATGTTCTAATTACTATTATTTATGAAAAGCAAATAAGATATTAATTCTTTCCATTTCCAGAAAGGTACGCCATTTAAGCTGGCCAATTTTATGAACTTAAGTGATAGATGCCTTTTTATATTTTAAGATGACAACACAAGGAAAATATTATGTAATTCAAAGATGCAATGGATAAGAACTAGATAATATATATTTCCTCTCTCTTTATCTAGCCAATGTACTCTAATTTAATAAATGATAAGATACCTCTACAGAATAGAACAGAAGTGATATGTAATGTCTCGTGGTGTTTTACAGTGTTCTTTGCATTATTTAAGTAAACCAGAATAACATGAGAACCTTGAATTTCTGCATTAACTACAAGGAGGACTTAAGGCAGGCGGGGTGAGAAGATCATTCTCCCATGACACTTTTTGCTGAACATTCTTAAGAGAATAGCTGTTTCAATACATCTTCCACTTTTACACCATTAAAGATAAAAGGCAAGTTCAGTCTGTTTGAGGTCAATTAGATTCTGGTTCTCACTGACATACAGCACTCATGAATACAGAATCAAAGGATATCTTGCAAAACACACACGTGTAACAGAGTAGAAAATGAAGGGCAACTGTGACAGCTGACAACTCCTTGGGTTTTCCCTAAACCATGTCCCCCGTTCATCAGCAGGTTTTACAGCCCCCAGAGACACAAGAATATGTCAGAAGAAGAGTTCAGCAGCAATTTCAGAGACCTCAGAACATGCAATCTTTGTTATCAAACAGTGTAGCTGCAAATCATGTTTTAAATCTAAAATTGCTGAAGGTTTAGCAACCTGTAAATCTTTTCTTGTCATTTTATGTTTCTGGTGTTAAATTTTGCTGTGTTAATGCCATCCTCACTTGGTAATATTTACAGCACCTAAATCAATGTTGAGAGCAGACAGGATATTGAAGGATCAAGTCTACTTATTCCAAATGCACTTTAATATTTTGACTGCCAGACCAGAGTTCAAGAAATAACTGCAGAGAATGATAATGAGAAGTTTAACAGTTTTATGACGGTTGAAGCTGACTTTATGAAAGTTGATAAATTTCATCTTGTAGCTTTCAATTTCTCATTCCTACCCAGACATGGGGAGAATACATTGATACTGCATTTCAAATTGGCTAGATCAGAAGGAACAGCAGCTAAAATCCATTACAACCCAATTACACCCATCGGCTGAAGCTGTGTGCATTCACTCGTGAACATCAGCATTTAATCCATAAAGAGGAACTAATGAGAAATTTGAAAATGGAATCCACGCATCAGTAAGTTTGGAGAGATTTTTCTGGGATTAATGATCTGCCAGAGAATCTTCAACATGCTGGAAAGCTTTTCTCTCTGGGTTTGTTTACTGACCATGAGAATAAAAGGAGGGTTTGGGGGTTTTTTTTTTTCTGTCTACTCATCAAATATTTGAAAGACTTCACTCATCTTAGTCATTGAAAATGCGATGCTGTGAACCTTGGAATTAAGGTACGTGTTGGTAGATGCTGCTATCACTAAGTGGGAAAGATATTTTTAGGAACTGAGTTCCAACCTGGAGTTTAGAAGCAAGTTCCCTGAACAAATTCTTTTACCTCTCTTGGTACTCAGAAAGCAGCATCTATTTTATTTGAGTCCTGGAAGCATATCTGTAGTGGAACATCATGCTAATAAGTCAGCGTTGTAGAAATTGGAGAATAGGATAGTTTTATTTGTGTTTACACAGGTAGAAATAAATATTCTACTTATTGGATGGCAATTACTTAATGAACCATGAGCCTTCTTATACAGAGAGCTTCTCACACTGGTTTGGAATGATAATTTTGT
>NW_008348218.1:399292-420751 GCF_000622305.1 Nannospalax galili | reverse complement strand
TATATATATATATATAAAGTTGAAGAATTTGAAGAATGGGCTGAGACTTCTTTGCACTGGTAAAGATGGTTAAAGTCACTCTGCCTGAGGTCTGGAATGTATAGTCAAATGCAGATGTGGAATGTGAAGGGTCTGAGCTTCTATGTCACATGAAAGTGGGTATTGCGCTGTGTTCCAGACACAGAGTAAACATACAGATTCTATTTGGAAAATGCACCATGAAGTGTTGTTGTTTCCTGCAGGCATTGGTGTGCTCTTCTAAGCAGTTCTGATATAGTACCCTCTGATTTTTGATGACTTTAAAGAAAGTTAAAGTGGTAAGATGCTAGAGTTCTTTTTTACTACTTGTTCAAACTTTCAGGATATGTTAACTTGTTTCTTCAGGAAAGTAATAGCAAAGACATGCAAAAGAATTTGAACCTTGCATTTATGTCCTTGGGAAGTCACAGGTACTATTTCAGAGAAATCAGCACACTTTAGAAGAGTTGCGATGGCGAAGGTGAAGCCTGGTTAGAGTGAGGTGATGGTAGAGGATGCAGAAATGATTATGAATTTTGTTGTATTTTACATATTGACCATTGAAATGGTATTGAGGAAGAGATATTAGAGTAATATGCTGTAAGTAGAATGGATAGGACTCAGTCGAAACACCAGGATTTTGTCTAGGGTCACTAAGTGGTGAAAAGTAAGCAGGAGAAGAGGGGATTTACTATCCTACATGCCATCAACTTTAGGGATCATTGTGGAATATCAGTGGCATACCATCTGTTGAGCAGAGGGGCCTGGGTAAGCCATTCTGTAGTTGCCCTTCTAATGGTTGACCTAAGTCAGGATCAGCTGACCAGACCTCACACCCTGGTACCTTATTTTTTCCAAATGAGGAAGAAATCATCTGAAAGATATTTAAATAAGAAATTAAGTAGTGTGTTTCTCTATGGCTATAAAAGCATGCTGATATGGATATTAATTAAAACTTGTGTTTTTCTTAAAGATGCTATCATTTATATGTATCGAAGTATCCAATTCTACCTACAAAAGGGTTAGAAAATTTAGACCACTTCAAAGTTGAATGATGTTGTCTTGATTTGGGGAGAAATCTCTAATAAACTTCAGAGACAAAGAAATAGAAAACACCATAATGAGAATAATATAAAGAAAACAGGGGCTGGAGAGATGATTCAGCAGTTGAGACCAATGGCTGCTCTTGCAGAGAACCAGGGTTTGGTTCCCAGCACCCACGTAGATTCTAACAACCATCTGTAATTCCAAGGGTCGATGCCCTCTCCTGACTTCCACAGGCATTGCTGGACACAGATGCACTTACATGTGGGCAAAACACTCATAAACATAAAACAATAAATAATAAATTTTAAAAAGAAAACAAAATAAAAAATAAATTTTATAAAGAAAACAGAAAAAATATAAAAGCTTAAAGAATTAGTAAGACATTCTTATGTTCTAGCATTACATTAGTTCGATTTAGTTAAAAATTAGAAAAAGATTTTTCTAGAATATAGTCCATTCAAGGGAGATACATAATGCCATCTGAACATCCTTCATTAGTAATTTCCTCTCTTGAGGGTTTCTGTGGTCTTACAAATAGTGTATGGACATAGTCACCTTGTTAATCTTTAATTATGGATATTTTTCTGACTCCCCTGAGTCAAGGGTTAAGAAGGTGAAGTTTGTATTTCTCCAAAAGAGAAATAGTAGATGATGAGGAAATATTTTGTAAAATTATCTAAAATATATACAAATATAGGAAAGGGTCAAATTTGAACACACACATTAATTAACTGTGTTTTAAAAATTACTTATAGTTTTCAACAAACCGAAGCAGGCTTAACTATAAAATGTCAGAATTATAATAATAGTTCCTATTCCAATGTATCTGCAGCATCCAAATTCAAACAGAGAAACACAGTTAAGTAATAAAATGTAGTTACATGGGTTGAGATACATTCACTTAAATACAGATTTCATTTTTATTTCTTTTAATTAAAAATATATATTCATTTTTATTTTATGTGTTGAGTGCTTTGCCTACATGTATTAAATGCATCTGTGTCATGCATGCAATGACCCCAGAGGCAAGAAGAGGCTGTTGGATCCCTGGGAATTGGAGTTATACGTGGTTGTTAGCTGCCATATGGGTGCTGGGGCCTGAACCCAGGTCCTCTGCAAGAGCAGATAATGCTCTTAACCACTGAGCCATCTCTCCTGGTCCATTGCTTCTTAATTTTGAAAATTTTAAATTATATATTTTATTTAGACAACAAAATTTAACTCATAGAATTATAGGAAACTGAAAACATGTTAGAGCAATAATTTTAACGAAGTTTTTTCAAAGGTTGATATCTTCTATGTTTATTATACAATGCCAAAACCAAATGTGTGTGTGCAATTTTGTGTCATGTTGTCTTAGTTACTTCCTGTTGCTGCGATAAAATATCCAGACCAAGGCACCTTAAGGAAGGAATGGTAGGGTTTATTTTGGCTTACAGTTAGAGGATAGAGCACATCATGGTGGGGAATTCTCTTGTCGGGAGCTTGAAGCAGGTGATCACATTGCTCTTCAGTCATTAGGAAGAGAGTGATGAATGTTAGTGCTCAGCTAGCTTCCTCTTTTTATTCAGTCCAGAATACAAGCCCAGAAAATAATACCTCCATTTGTAGGAAGTGACTTCCTGTCTCAGTTAACCCAATGAAGAAAATCCCTCACCAGCATGACCAGAGGATACCCTAAACAAGATAATCTCCACAGGTATGACTGGATGCTGGTCTCCTAGGTGATTCCAAATCCTTTCAAGTTGATAATCAACACTAACCATAGCTTAAGTGTACAACAAGCAGGATATGGAAGTATTTCATCAATAAAGACACTGGTGCCAACCATTGGCAGATGGTGTGAAATACAGGGATCTTCCTTTCTTTGCATTCCTTTACCCTTCCCAGTATATGGTATAATCCTCAAATAGTTGCTCTGAATATCCTGAAAACCACAGTATATGTGGTTATGTTTTCTGTTTCAACAATCAATCTAATATGTAACTCTCAAAATAGGAAGGAAGTCTGTTGTGCTCACTACTAGTTTTTCCCTTTCCACTCTCCTTGATGTTCTGAGATTTGTCAACTATCAATCATTTTTGCTCTGTCAGAGTAAGTCTATTTACAGTAAATTCTTTGCTTCTTTATTTGAGAATGTTTTGATTTCCACTTCTTTCCTGAAAGCTCTTGCTGGGTGTAGGATCACAGGTTTCTTTTTTCTTTTTCTTTTCTTTTCTGAGACTTGAAAACATGCAATTCTTTCTTGCTTGTATTACTTCTGGTGAGAAATTTACTGTTATCTAAACCATTTACCTTATTAATGTAAGGAATTGTTTTTCTTATGTTACTTCCAAGAATTTTTGTCTTTAGTTTTCCAAAGATCTTGAATTTTTCAAACTATGATGTTTTTTCAAGTTTATTTTAACCTTCATGAATCTAGAAGTGTACATCTATTTTAAAAATGAGAAGCTCATCACCATTATAAGCTTACATTCACCCTTTTTCTGCTCTCCCATTGGGACTCAAATAACACAAATAAGAGATTCATTTTTATACCCCACAGGTTCCTGAGGTCCTTTTTGTTTTCCAATCCTACTGTTTCTAGGTTGTTCCAACTAAATCACTTCTAATACAGTCACTGATTCTTTGCTCTGTTTTTTTCATTCCACTTTTCAATCTTTCTACTGATTTTAAAATTTTAGTTATTGTAGTTTGTATATTTATATTTGGTTCTTTTTTATCTTTTCTGAGATGTTTTGATTTTACTTCATTTGTTTCAAGCATGTTTTCTATAAATTTATTTTTGAATATTTTTATGATGACTGTTTTTATAACCCGTTTGAGATCATTGCAATTTTGGAATCGTCTTGGTGTTCTCATTTGTTGAATGTCTTTTCTGAATTAGATAAAATTATCCTGCTTCTCATAGGAACAGATGATTTTACTTTGTTGCATTTTGACATTTGAATATCACAAGACCCTGGATATTATTTAGATTTTCTGTGCTAGCAGGGCCATGTTACTGAATCAAGTAAAAGGGTTATTTTGTTAGTATCTGTGAGGACGAAAGTTTAAATTCCTGACTGTGCCTCTGTAACACTCAGGAGATAAGATAATGACCTCATTGCTGCTAAGCAGAGGTTGAATTTTAGAACCCCCACTAGCCCAATATGTCCCTGGGTGTGAAAAAGAAGCATGCCTTATTACTGTCCCTATGTAG
The DNA here is from genome assembly GCF_000622305.1 of Nannospalax galili. NCBI lineage: Eukaryota > Metazoa > Chordata > Mammalia > Rodentia > Spalacidae > Nannospalax > Nannospalax galili. The sequence continues at coordinate 416,484 of NW_008348218.1, read as the reverse complement.
AACCTACTGACACTGAGGTTGGGGAAGGGCTTTATACATATGGATAATGATAAAAGTTCCAATTTACCATATGACCTCCTTTAATATGATCATTGTGAGGGGTGGAGATTGTTTTATTTTTGCTGAATGTGTGACTTAGCTTTCTGTTACCATAACAGATATTTGAGAGAAATAATCTTATGTTAAAAAAGAGATTTGTTTTGTTTCATCCTTTAGGATTTTCAGTTAATAAAATTAGTCATTGGTGCCAAATAACTATTTTAGATTATTAATTACCATGTGGGGGAGATTGTAGAAGAGTTTGGAACATCAGGCTGGAAAAGTTCTAGAACACAGTAAGCAGAGCTTAAAGGCTCTTTCTGGTGGGAGCTTGGAAAAGAATGCTGGAAGAAGTGAGAACAGTCAAGGCCTGGTTTACGAAGTTTAAGAACAAGAACACCATCATGTACTGGGTTCAGGGCCGTATTCTGACAATGTCTGCCTATATTTTGCCTGTATCCTGAGAACATGAGAGTAATGTTGGACTTAAAATTAATGAACTCATTTTTTTGGCAGAGGAAATTTCAAGACAGGATATCGTTCAGGCTGTCATGGGTATTGCTCAAGGACTACAGTGAGAAAGCAAATAGTGCACCAGCCAAGATAAGAAAAATGTGACGTTCAGCAAGGAAGGTTCTGTGACCACCTTCGAAGTTTCAACAAGGAGCGTGCAGATGACAAAGCACCTGAGATTTACAGGGTGGTCAGTGACATTACGGAGAAACCTGGAGCTCCATACTGCAATGGCAGGAAGTGTTTCCAAATGGAAAGACTCTGCTCACCACAGCTCCATTTTGTGAAAATTCAAATTTATTTGAAGTAAGGAGCCTGACCTGGACATGCTGCTGAAGAGTTTCCCCTACTCAAAAACAACAGCAAAGTGTTCCCTCAGGTTAGTACTCAAAGGCAAGTGTACCTTTGGCAGAAGGGGACAAGACTCCCCTGTGAGCCGGAAGCAGAATTTTGTAGCACTGTCTACGTGATACTGGTCCTGTAGGCGTTAGAGATGTAGGCATGAGGGAGCCTTAGAAACATGCATCATGCTTCCAGAAAGCCACTGAGACCAAGAGTTGGAGTCCTTAAAAGGAGGCCCTTAGAGGCTGTGTTAGGAAGTTCGGAGGGTGAAGCCTTAATTGCAGCAGAGACTCAAGGATGTTAGAGATCCTAGGACCATGGGTCATCCATTGAAAAAACCCTGAGGCATGGAATAGACTGGCCCAAGAGAGGCTATATATGCTACAGGCTCTAAGTGCTATATGTCCAGTAGAGCTGGAAGAGCAGAGCTAACAAGCCCTTTGGAGCACAGACAATTTCATCACAAGCCCAAGATGCTGGAGCTATAGGATTTTTATTTTCGTTTACACTACTGCATTTCAGTCTTGCATCAGTCTAAGAATTTCCTACCATGATAACATTCTTTGATTTTGACATGGGACTGCTAATTCTATGTCATTGTGTACTATAAATATTTCTTATATGAAATAAAACAATCACCACATTTATAGTACTTTATTTACAAAGAGGATTGAACACAGGGAATGTGATGCTTATAAAAGACAGAGGAATGAAAAGCAAGGGCTTTCTCTCCCTCAAAGAGCTCAAGGATAGCTGTCATAGTTGCAGAATCCAGAACTCAAGGGCTGCTTCTGCAGGCACGTGTGGCATACCTGTCTGTCTTTAAGCAGGCAAAAGTGGCAAAGAGACACAAATGTTGAGCTTGCTTCAAGTAAAGATAAACACCACCTTGGCCTTGCTTACTTGAAGAAAAATAAAATAAGAAATTTCCCCTTTTCTTTCTTTTTTAAAAAAACATTATTTTCACACAATGTATTTTGATCATGTTCAGACCTCCACCCATCTCTTCAGAGCTACCTCAAACTTTCTACCCACCATTTCATATCCTTCATTTTTAATGGCTTTGAGTTCAATTTGTTCTCCACAAACCCTCCTGAGTGTGGGTTTCTCCCCTGGATCATGGTCAACCCACCCAGTGTCATACCCTTAATAGAAACTGACTCTAACTCTCCCAGCAGCTCTCAGTCACCAATAGTTCCTCAGATAGAACTAGGGCTTCATGGCCATCTCTGTTTTCCATACCAGGATTTTGTATGGCTTGGGCTTGCACAGGTCTTGTACATGCTGTCACAACTGCTGTTTGATCATATGTGCAACTGGCCTATTGAGTTTAGAAAATACTGTTTCCTTAATTCATCCATCACCTCTGGCTTTTACAATTTTTCTGCCATCTCTTCTGTGACTCCCTGAACCCTTGGAAGAGTAATGTGATATAGGTGCCCCATTTAGGGTTGAGTACTACCCAGTCGCTTATTATTTGCATGTTGGCCAGATGAGAGTCTCTGTGTTGATTAAAATCTGGTGCAGAAAGAAGCTTGTCTGCTCGTCTGGTGAGAGTTGGAAGCTGCACTAATCTATGGGTATAATGTCAAGTTATTAGGATTTGGTTTAATACTATGCTCATTTAGCTGACTGTGTCATAGGATCTTCTCTAGGACCTACAACCTTCCAAGTTCAGGTTTTGACACCAATATTAGTGACAGATATGGGGTCCATCTTGTGAAATAGATCTTAATCCAATCATAAATTTGTTGGTTGCTCCCATAACATGTGTGCCACTATTGCACCAGTGGGCATATCTTGCCAAGCCAGTCATTATTGTAGATCCCAGATTCACAACTAGGTAAGGTCAATGATTACCATTCTTTCCAGTGGCATGCATAGCAACTTCTTGTACTGTGAAAGTTAGTCAGTAGAGATGAAGCTTCAAGGTTAGAAGCAGCTTGTTTACTCCATGTTCTATGACTCACATAGGTAATGTCTTCAAAAATAGGGTTTTTCCATTAAGTTCTGGAGAATAATCAAAGCAATGGCAATAGCCAGTATTATTTGCATGTACTATGGAACCCCTCTGGTCAACACCTCCAAAAGACATCCTATTCCTGGCAATAGAGATTTTATTTGCTAGCCCACGGTGTCTGGTAGGGGAATTAACAACATGCTGGAGGGTACCACCATTTAAACTACTTTTATATATGTATATATTTTAGGAAGATTCTACACTAGTGGGTTTCTAGAAGACTTTTTGTAAAGGTCTTGAGTGTTAGTTATTCCTTCCCAAATTGCCTTTTGTACCCTTCCCTTCCCCACTCCATTTAACCATTCCCATTGTATTATTATGTTTTCTCCCTTTATGTCAGCACATTCTACCTCACCGCCCATGAAGCTCCTCCTTCCATGGACCCTCACTATTTCTTTTGGATTTACCAATTGAAATACGTATACCTAAAGTTTCAAAGAAAATGCAAAGTTTATTAATATGAGAGGTGTCTTATTTTCTGATGTAGGCACTTAGATCTATAAACTTTTTCCCCTTAGGACTGCCTTCAATGTGTCCCATAGATTTTGCTATACAGCATTTTCCTTTTAATTCAATTATACTGATTTTTAAAAAATTTCTCTTTTTTCTCTGTTGATCCAATTTTCATTTCATAGTGTGTTGTTTATAGTTTCCATGAGTTTGTTTATATTTTGTAGTTTCTGTTGCTGTTGATATCCAGATTTATTCATTTGTGTTCAGGTAGAATGTAGGATGTTATTTCAGTGTTCTCATATGTGTTGAGACTTTCTTTGCATCATAATACATGGTTAATTTTAGATAAATTTCAATTGGCTGCTGAGAAGAATATGTATTCTTTAGTGTTTGGGAGCAATGTTCTATAGATGTCTGTTAGGCCTTTTGACTTATGGTGCCATTTAATTTCTGAATTTTTCTTTTGTTCCTTTTCTGGTAGTGGTGTATTGAAGTTATTTACTATTTTCATGCTGTGATTAATCCGTGTTTTTAAATTTAATATTTTTAAAAATGAAATTGACTGCCTCTGTGATTGGTATATGCATACTTAGGACTATAATATTCTGTGGGTAGACTTTTCCTTTAATGAGTATGAAGTGACCTTCTTTATCTCTTCTGACTAATTTTGATTTGAAGTCTTTTTTGTCAGATATTAGACTAGGCATGTCTGCTTGTTTCTTAATTCCATTTGTTTGGAATACTCTTTTCCCTAAGGTGGTGTCTATCTTTGATGGCAAGTTATGTTTCTTGGAGGCAGCAAAAATATGGATTCTATTTCATAATCTAATCTTTAATCTGTGTGTTTTTACTGGGGAATTGATGTCATTAATATTCAATTATTTAAATATGTGAATTAATTCTTGTTTTGGTTATGTGTTGTTTTCTCAGATCTTGTTTGATTACCTGTCCTGACATTGTTTACTTGTTCCCTGTGTCCTCTTGAGGTTTTTCTTGAATATTTTATTTATTATTTTTATTTTTATGTATAGGTATATTGCCTGCATGAATGTAAGTGCACCCATGTTGTTTATGCCCATGGAAGTCAGAAGAGGGAGTTGGATCCCCTGGAACTGAAGTTATGAACACTTGTTAGCCACCATGTGGGTGATGGGACTCAAACTCAGGTCCTCTACAAGAACAGCCAGTGCTCTTAACCACTGAGCCATGTCTCGAGAGCCTGCTTCACCTTTGTATTTATCTGTCCAGGTTGAGCTATTCCTTCCATTATCATCTTTAGTTGGCTTAACAGTCATCAATTCCTTTAATGTGCTTTCATCACTGAAAGACTTTATTTCTCTTTCAACTTTTAACAGATTTTTTTTTCTGGATATATTAGTCAGGGCTGACAGTTGTGGTCTTTCAGGACGTGGAATACATCTTTCCAGGTCCTCTGGCTATGAAGGTTTCTGTTGAATAATAATGTGTTAATCTAATCGGCCTTTATAAGTGACTTGACCTTTCTCTCCTGAAGCTTTCAATGTCCTTTCATTTTTCTGTGTTTTTAATGTTTTAAGTATAATATGTCATGGAAAATTTCTTTTCTGGTCCTGTATATTAGGTATTCTGTAGACCTTGTGCACCTAAATGGGCATCTCTTTCTCTAGGTATGGGAATTTTTTTCTGTGATTTTACTAAGGATATTTTCTATGCCTTCACTATGGTATTCTTCTCTTTCTATGACAATAATTCATTGATTAGGACTTTTTGCAATGTCCCTGAACTTTTTTATGTTCCTTTCATATATTAAAAAAATTCTTGGGGATGGAGAGATGGCTCAGCAGTTAAGAGCACTGACTGCTCTTGCAGAGGACCTGGGTTTGATTCCCAGCACCCACATAGCAGCTACAAACCATCCTTAACTCCAGTTCCAGGGGAATCTGAAGCCCTCTTCTGACATCTACGGCATTGCACAACACAGGTGCACTCACATACATGTAGGCAATACACTCATACACATGAAATAAAAATAATAAATAAAATATTAAAACATTTTTTCACTATCTTTACTGAGTGGTTCAGTTCCCCCCCTTTGTCTTCCATCCTTGACTCTCTGTTTTCAACATGATCCATTCTGTTAGTGAAGTTTTCAGCTGTGATTTTTATTTGGTTTATTGAATTTTCCATTTCCAGCACAATTTTAGTTTTTCTTCCACATTTCAAACTCTGTTTTCAGGAATTGGATTGCCTTTCTTAATTCATTCTTCTCTATGTCTTTGTTTACTTTGAGTTACTTGATTGTAGCTATAATCATTCTTTTGCATTCTTTGTCTGGAAGTTCTTCCAGGTCATTTTCATTGGGGTCATGGCTATTGCTTCCCTCCCTTCCTTCCTTCCTCCCTCCCTCCCTCCCTCCCTTCCTTCCTTCCTGAGCTGCTATTTGCTTTATTTGTGTTTTCATTTTCATGTTGGTATTTGTACACACAGATTTAGTTTGTTGTTTGGTTAATCACCTTTCTTCTTTCAGCACAGGTGTTTATAATATTCATGAGGGTGGTAGTTCACAGCAGGGTGGGAATGTTGATTTCCTGTTTGTCTGGTACTTAGGACTTCAGCAACTACCCAGGTCTTCTGCTTGTCAGATACAGTCAGTTGCCAGCAATAACTTGGTGGCAGAGCTTGAACCAGGTTTCCTCTGACTTTGTGGACTGATTCTGGATCTTAAGGCTGGATGGGAAAACTGGAGGCTCAAATCAGGCAGCTAGCAGGACTCTGGTGGGTCTTGCAGGAAGGGAGGTGTCTGTGTCTTCTTGTAGTTGGAGGTGTCCCTGGTAGGATCACACTGGGTTCTGACTTGTCCCAAAGGAAAGGATAAGGGCCAGGACAAGGTGGTGGTTCTTGGCAATCAATAGCAAGGATTTTGGGATGACCTGAATGCAGAGGGACTGGCAGAGGAGCACAGATATCCTACCAGGGTCTCTGCCATGTGGAGAAACTGTGCAGTCAGTAGTGGGGAGTGGGCAGGGATCTGGCCATTCCTAAAGGGAGAGGGAGGGGACAGAAGTGGGTGATAGTCCCCCAGATTTATTCCGTTAAGTCCCCCCTCCCTTTTTTTTTTTTTTTTTTTTTTTACCATATAGAGCATCTCCACAACAAATTTGTTCAAACCTCTGAAATTCTAGATAAAGTGAAATATTTGGAAAAATGCTTTTATTTTCAGTCCAAGAAGAGTCTGGGAAGAGGCTGAGGTGGTCTATCTTATGATAATTCCTCATACCTGGTATCAATTCCCAGGATGCCATTTCATTCTTCAAATAACAAAAATGATTAAATTATTGCATGTAATAAAATTGTGTAGTCTTTCTCCAATTAAATCTGTCTACAGTTCATTCCCTTCAACTTTCAAAAAGTAAAGGTGAAGCCTTTTTTTCCCCACACTCCAAACTTTTCCAATCACTTAACAAAGAAAAATGATTCCCAGCCACATTTTAATTTTAATTATCCATGTTAAAGTGACCCTGGATCTTTTTCATGTTTACATTACTATATTCAATTCTCGTTCTGGAAATTTCCCTTTTATTATAATTTGACCACTGGATTTTTTACATTTAAGCTCTAATCTTTTTTATTAATAAATTTTCTTTTAAAAATGTTTTATTATTGCGCACGCCTTTAATCCCAGCACTCGGGAGGCAGAAGCAGGTGGATCTCTGTGAGTTCAAGCCAGCCTGGTCTACATAGTGAGTTCCAGGACAGCTGGGGCTACAGGAGACTGTGTCTTAAAAAGACCAATATATATATATATTTTTTTTTATTTTTATTTTATGTGTATGAGTGTATTGCCTGCATATGTGTAATTGCACCCATGTTATAGAGTGCCAGCAGAGGACAGAAGAGAGTGCTGGCTCTCTTGGAACTGTTAGCCACCATGTGGGTGCTGGGAATCAAACCTGGGTCCTCTTTTAACCCCTGAGCCATCTCTCCAGCCCTGTACTTTTTGATGGTTTCATACATGTATGTAGTGCATTCTGGTTGTTCTCCCCCCCATTTCTTCTCCTCTCTTGCTCCTGCCAGCCCCTCTCACTTCTTACAAATATCTCTCCTGTGTTCATTATTTTTTATTTGTTTTTGTGTTCCACAGAATTTAACTAGGGTCATCTGTGTGACTCCAGGTTTAGAACTATTATTTGTAGCCTGGTGTGCTCACTAGTGACTATACAACTGGAGACCAGGCCTTCACCAGTCTCAGAATCTGTTAGTAGACAGTAAATCCATTATAAGTAATAGGTCCCTGTGATCCACTTCCCTATCCATAGCTAACTGTTAGGAGGGTCTGTCTTATATGACCTAGTGCTACTGTGAGTTCATGATGCCGTATTCATGGTTTGATAAGAGGATGCATCTTACAACCCTTCTCCCTATCTTCTGGCTCTTATATTCTCTCCATCCCCTCTCACAACATTCTAAAGCTTATGTTGATGGCATAGATGGATTCTTTAGGTCTGATCTATTAACCTTCTTTATTCTCAGCATCTTGTCCCTACATTCATTTCTGTTCACTGCAAGAGAGGCTTTTCTGATTAAGGGTGAGAATAGAATCTGTGGGTATAAGCACAGCTATTAAAAATGTGTTTTAATGCTATGATGATTCTGCTAAGCAACACTATTAGATTCCATTCCAGAGCCTAAGACCTCTTCAGTCATGGCATAGGTTTTCTTTAGTAGAATGGGCCTTAAATCCAACCAGGGAGTGGTTGGTTACCCCTATAACATTCATGCCACTATTGCATTAATCGGTACATACTCCTGTCGAGTTGGTATTGTAGCTCATAAAGTTCACAGCTGAGCAAAACTCTTGATGCTTTCTTTTATCCTCCTCTCCTAGCAGCCTTCACAGCACCATCTGGCATCATGAAAACCACCTATCAAGGAAGAAGAGGTTTGGACTTGATTTCTTTATATCTTTCATTCACTGTGTGTGGTGTTTTCAGCAATCTTTCTGCCACCTCTTATGTAATGATCCCTGGGACTTGAGTTGCAGGGTTTGAAATAGGGATCATTGCAAAAGAAGGATATAAGAACTCTGCTGTTTCTTATTCTTTGCATGTTGGCTAGTTGTGGTATTCTGTGTTAATCATCATCTGCTGCATGAAGAAGCTTCTCTGGTGAGAGATGGGGGTGCTTTAATCTCTTTGGTCTTTCCAATTGAAACATGCCTAAGATTTCAAAGCTAACATCTAGCTATGAAAGAGAACTTGTGACATTTGTCTTTCTGGGACTGGATTACTTCACACAGGAAGTTTGTTTCTATTTCCACCCATTTACCTGTGAATTTCATAATTTTGCTTTTTTTGACATAAATGCTATTCATTAGGTAAATGGACTCATATACACAAAGCACAGGGTCATTTCATAGATGGTAAAAAGTCCTTCAATAAAATATAGCATCCCTTCATAACTAGAGAGACTAGAGCAGAAGAAACCTATGTAAGCATGATAAAGGATATATATATCAAACCTATAGCCAGTGTCATGTATATGGAGACAAACAAGAAACATTCTCACTAAAATGAGGAACAAGACAGGGATGTTTCCACTCCTATATGGTGTTTGAAGTCTTAGCTAGAACAGTAAGACAATAGAAGGAAATAAAAAGGATACAAATAAAGAACAAAGTCAAATATATTTATTTGCATGAGACAATAAAGATTCCACTAGAAAACATTAGAATTTAGAGCTGATAAACACTTCCAGCAAACTATCAGGATACAAAATTAACATGTGAAAATCATATACCAATGATAATTGTATGAGAAATAAATTAGAGAAACAATACCCCTTACAACAGCCTCAAAAAACACTTTGGAGCTGGATGTGATGCATGCCTTTAATCCCATTGCTCAGGAGAAAGAGGCAGGCAAATCTTTGGAAGATCAAGGATAGCCTGGTCTACATAGTGATTTCCAGGTCAACTGGGGCTACATGGAGATCCTGTCTGAAACACACATACACACACACACACACACACACACGCACACACACACACACACAATTCTTTAATGTAAACCTAGACAACAATAAGAAAAACCACCACAATGAAAATTTTCAAACACTGAGGGAAGAAATTGAGGAAGACATTAGAACAAGGAGAGGACTCTTACTGTTCAGAAGAATCAATATTGTGAAAATGGCCATGCAATCTCATTGAAAATCTCAGTCCCACTCTTCACAGAAATAGTAAAAACAGCATTTAAATTTATGAATTTAGGAAACCCTAGAACCCTGTGCAGCCAAGGCAACAACCTCAGCAAAAAGGAAAATGCTGGAGATATTACCGTACCAAGTTTAATTTACAGCACAGAACCAGTAGTTATAAAAACAGCGTGGTGCTGGCAGAAGGACGTGTTGATTAATGGAACAGAATCGAGGATACATATACAAGTCAATGCAACTTTATCTCCCTGATGTTTTACAAATATGCCAAAAATACACAGGAGAGAAAGAGTCATCTTCCACACATGGTGCTGGATGTCTACATGTAGACAAGTGAAACCAGGTCTTTATCTCTCACTGTAATGAACCATCAATTCCAAAAGGATCAAAGACTTCAATGTAAAAACCTTAAAACTTGAAACTGCTAGAGGAAAAGTTAGGGAGTCCCCCAAGGAATATATAGGCAAAGACTTTCTGAATAATACTCTAGTTGCTTACTTAATAAAGCCAACTATTGACAAATGATAGCTTATGAAATAAAAAGTTTCTGCACAGTCAAGGAAACTCTCAACCAATTGAAGAGGTAGCTTAAGACATGTTGACAGCCTTGATATTTATTATATCCATCATATACAAAGTTCTCAAAAAACTAAACATCATGAAAACCCAATCAAAAAGTGGTGTCTAGTAAACATTTTAATAAGCATTCAAAACTGTTAGCCACAAGGGAAATGTAAGTTAAAACTACTTTGAGATTTTATCTCACCCTCATGAATCAAGAAGAGATCATCAGTCAATATTACCTGAAACAAAAAGAGGTGGGAAAATAGAGAGGGTAATGGGGCACATGTAATAGAACAGCAGAGAGGAGGAGGGTAACTGGGGGAGAAAGAAGCCAGCGGGAGAGCTAAGGAGGCAGAGGGGAGAGCAGTAGGGATAGGGACAAATGGGTGTGATGCATGATACACGTATGAAGATACCATAATGAAGCCCCTTACTTTGTATCTCAACCTAAAAAGGATTTAAAAGTAAATGGCTCAGTGGTTAAGAGCACTGATTGCTCTTGCAGAGGATCCAGTTCTGTACCCAGCACCCATGTGGTGGTTCACAACCATCCATAACTCCAGATCTAGGGTATCTAATGCCGTCTTCTGGCCTCCACAATTATTGCATGCACATGGTACACTTACATGCAGACAGGAAAAACAGTCATATACATAAAATAAAAGTAAAGAAAGCAGAATTTATAAATATTATTGAATTCCAATTTATTATTTTGGCTAGTGCCACTTGATTTTTAAATTAATCAAAGAAAAATATTCCTAAACAAAGATTGCAAATTCTTCATTGTTATATTACTTTTATGAGGTTAGGGCCAAGGTTGACTTCCTTCCATATGATTGACTAGACTCCAACATCACCGACTAGAGTATTTGAAGATTCTTGCAATGTTTATTCAGTTTTGCTGAGGCCATTGTTGAAGTTAATCATTTATATATAGGTGAGCTCTTTCTTTTCTATTGACATATATTTACACCTATTATACTCTCAAATTTTTTATTCAAAGACTCTAATTGTAAGTTCTGAAGTTGGGTAGTTAGTATAATGGTATAACTTTGTTCTCATTCAGATTGCTTAGGCTATTCTATGATTTTATCTTGCTGGAATTTAGATAGTTATTATGCTTCGTTTTAAGTCAATTTTGAGAAAAAGAACATCTAACAACATTTTCTTGTGTGTCTTTGTGTGAGTGTGTGTGTGTGTGTGTGTGTACATGCATTGTAGATGGGTGTGTATGAATGCCACCCCTGTGCATACACATGTGGAGAGTAAAGACTGATGTTAGGATGGCTTCTTCTATCACTTACAGTATTTTTAGTTTTAGCCAGTGTCTCTCCAATGAGCCTGAAGCTCACCTGTTTGCCCACCTTGTGTGTACCTGTCTTCTCCCTCCAGCTCTGGAATTACAGACAGCAAAACCAGACTTTTGTGTGAGGGATAGGGATAGGTCTCTAAATTTAGGGCTTCATGCTGGGGCATCAAGCACCTTACCCACTGAACAACTTTCCGGACTTCTTATAATTCATGAAAATGGTGTTTCCTTCTATTTATTTAAATAATCTTTATTTTCTCTTCTTAATGCTTAATAGTTCTTAATGTACAGATATAAAATTTTACTAAATTTATCCATAAGCATTTTCCTTCTGACTGCTTTTATAAGTATAATTAACATTTTTATTATTAATGATTTGTGATTAATATTCACATATGTACCTATTCTGTATTGTTCCTATAACATCCCTAAACTCATCACCACAAACTCAATTTATGATAGCTTGTAGTAAATTCTTTTGGGGAATTCTGACTTTCCTTCCCTCCTCCTTCCCTTCCTTCTTTTCTTTCTTCTTGCAAAAACATATTTTATTTATTATTTTCATTTTATGTGCATTAGTGTATTGCCTTGTGTGTAAGTGCACCTATATCATGCAGTGCCTACAGAGGTCAGAAGGAGGCATTGAATACCCTGGAACAGGAGTTACAGACAGTTGTTAGCTACCATGTGAGTGCTGGGAATTAAACCCAGGTCTGACTACAAGAGCACTCAGTGCTCTTAACCACTGACCCATCTCTCTAGCCCCTTTTTCTTGCTTCTAAAACCACAATTTATATGTTTTCCTTGTCTTATTTCCCTGAATATGAGCATAATACAACACTGAATAAAATAGTAGTAAATGCCCTCCTTCATTACCAGTCTCACTGATTCATTGCTTAGCTGTAGGTTCTTTGTACATCTTACTAACAATGTTGTGGAATTTTCCATCTTACTGAGTTTTTGCTTGTTTTAAAAAAATACTGAAGTTTTCCAAATAGATATTTTGCTTTATTTATTTATATATTTTTTTAATGAGGACATCGTTTTATTTTTTTCTTTTTGTGGGATAAATGAGTACAAATGGTCATTTTGGAATTTAATTTTATAGATAGTTTTAAGAATAATTAGGAGATTTAAAGAAACAGCCAAGTAGTAACAATCAAGGAGTTAGCAATATTAATGACAAAACTTAAATATGAATCAAAAAATGCCAACAGTATGATCGCAACTATTATGTTTTAGAATTCCTTTATATGAATATATTCACTATAAATTCTTACAATCAGATAAACAGCATGAAAGAATTGAAATTCCTAAAAGGGGGTTAGATTTGAAAGGCAAGCAACTATGAACAGTGCTTTGTACACTGTGCTATATTGTAAAACATATTAAAACAGCAAGCAGGGCATATTCAAGATTTGTACAAGGGACATATGAATAATTATAATACATCTGATATGACAGGTGTTGTTATAAGTTAAAGGCTAAGAGTTTAACCTTGACACAACAGAAATGGAAGATACAAGAGGTGCTCCAAGTGTTGTTTTAGCAGAATTAATAAGAGATAAATGACATACAAGATAAATAGTGGAATGTCACTTCTTTGGCACTTCTTCTGTCTGATTTTCAGGTACTTTAATCATTGACATTTGTGAGAAACTTCTTTTTTTCCTATTTTAAAGCTTCAAAACTTCTAAGGTACATAAATCTGTACTAATGCCAGCCTAAAAGTTAATAACATTGTAACGTACAATCATTATCTTATTTTTGTATCTTTTAAAGTTGAATTTCTGTGTATTTCATACAGAACATCTTAATCAGTCTTAATCATCTTTATACAACCTTCCCCATTGTAACCCTCCCATAGCCCCCCCCCACCTCACTGGAATTCATACATTCTGTCATTTGTGTCAAGACCAATCATGTCAAGCTAGTGTTCCCCAGATGTCCATCAGTGCAATTTCATCCACTGGGGTCTAGTCACTCTATCTAGACTCCCTCTCTTTAAGATCAGCTCTCTCTGCACTCACCTCCCTTTACTTCCCTGGGGTGCACAGCCTCCAGGAGTCCTGGTGCCAGCACCTTCCCTGGGTAAGTCCAGCTTGTCCATGGCACCTTGACACCCCCAGCCTCTTTCACCCTCCCAGCTCCCCTGACTAGACTCTCCTCCTAGCCTGGGCACAGGCCCATCTCTTATCTTGGCACCCCAGACACGGGGCCTAACCTCTTGGCCCAGAGCCATCACTGCTTCCTGATCCTTTGTATCCGGATCAACCCAGTTCCTCCCTGCCACCCCCAGGAACACTCTGGGACTGGTCCAGCCCTCATCTCCCTTTACTTCCCTGGATAGCACTGCCTCTGGGTGTCCTGAGACCAGCACCTTTCCTAGGCCCTATTCCCAGGCAAGCCTAGTCCCAAATTCCCGAGAGCAGCATCTTTCCTGGAGGGATCCAGAGTTTAGTAGAAAGGCTAAAAGCATCTGAGCCTCATCTCACCTGGACTTCTGTGGGAACTCCTGAAGACAAAAGCAATTAGGCCACTCCAATATAAAATCAAAAGAGAGAACCTGAAGCCTAAACCAACGAGTTTTTCATGCCCAACAAGTAAACCACAAAAGCACATAAAGTTTAAAAAAAGAAGCAGATCTAAACTCAACAAAGGAAGGCTTTAGTCTCTTGGGTTAGGAAGGAGATAAGAAGCAAAATGAAAAGAGAATTTGAATGGGTTTAAGTGGAAGGGGAAAAGCCAGAATTAATAAGCACAAGAAAAGGAAAGCGAACCTCATTATTAACAAGACACTGAATTGAAAAGAACAATTATAAACATGATCAAGGCTAAAGGAATTTAAAGAACACATGAACAAACAAATCAATGAACTAAACGAAGACAGGGATGAACTTCTGAATGAATTCACAAAAGAGATAGAAACACTGAAGAAAACTAAGGCACAACTGAAGAAGGAAGTGAAACACTCCATAAGCCAATTAGAAATGACAGGAGAAATCCTCACCAATAGGATGAATGAAATGGAAAACAGACTATCAAGACCAGAAGATAAAGTGGGCGAATTAGACCACTCTAGCAAAGATTGTGAAAAATTTAAGAAAACACAAGAATGGAATATGTAGGAATTGTGTGACACCATAAAAAAAAAAAAAAAACTTATGAATCACAGGCATACAGGAAGGAGAAGAATCTCAAGATAATGGTATGGAACAGATCTTCAACAGGATTGTAGAAGAATGTTACAGCTGACTTTTCAGTGCAAACTATGAAAGCCAGAAGAGGACATTCCCAGTTCTAAATGACCACAGATGCCAACCCAGATTACCCAGCCAAAATGTCTATCATAGTCGAAAGGGAAAGAAAAACCTTCCATGACATAAATACGCTGAAAGAATTCATGTCCACAAAACCAGCCCTTCAGAGAGTTCTTGAAGCAATACAAAGAGCTGAAGAAAGGAATGACTATGCACAAGGGATGATGGAAAGAAATTCAATGAAGATATAACTGTGGAAATGCAAAGCTATATCAAGAATGTGAACAGAAATGAAAATGACAGGATTCAATACACATCTTTCATTAATAACTTTAAGTATCAATGGACTGAACTCCCTAGTCAAAAGATACATAGTTGAATGGATTAAGAAATAAAACCCCATCTCCCCCGCCAGTCTCTCCTAGTTTGGATCCTGTTGCATTCCTTGTCTTGGGACCCCAGACACCTGGGGAACCAATATGGCTTCCTGACCCTTTTCATCCAGACCAACTTACTGCCTGCTCTGAGCCACAGGAGCACTGCTTCTGGGCTTGGCCCAGGACTCACCTACCTCTGCTTAGCTGGGCATGCACCACCCACAGCAGGCCTCTCTCCCACCCTCAGGCCTTTCTCTGGGGTAAGTCCATTGCGCCCTCCCTGCCTCGACTCCCCCAGTCCCATTCACCATCCCATCTCCACCACCCTTCTCTCCTCAGAGTTTGGGCCCTGCCCATTCCTTGTCTTGGGGCCCCAGACACCTGGAGAACCAATACTGCTTCCTGAAGCTTTTCATCCAAACCAACCTAGTGCCTTCTCTGGGCCCCAGGAGCACTGCTTCTGGACCTGGCCCCACACTCACCTCCCCCTGCTTCCCTGGGCATGCACCACCCTAAGCACGCCTCTCTCCCACCTGCAGGCCTCCAGGGTAAGTCCATCACAACCTCCATGCCTTGGCTCCCCCAGCCCCATTCACCCTCCCATCTCCCAAACCATTCTGTCCTCTGAGTTTGGACACCTGGGGAACCAATACTGCTTCCTGACCCCTTTCATCCAGACCAACCTAGTGCCTTCTCTGGGCCCCAGGAGCACTGCTTCTGGACCTGGCCCCGCCCTCACCTCCCTCTGCTTCCCTGGGCTTGCACCACCTGCCATCCTCTTTCTGGGACTTAAGAGCTGACCTTTCCTCTTCCTGATCCTTTGCATCCAGACCAAACCATCTCCTCAGTGCAGTCCCCAGGAGTCCTTGGGGCCTCTTCCTGCCCCATCTGCCTTTGCATCTCTGGGTGGCACAGCCACCAGCTGCCCTACACCAGCATCTTTTCTGGGCCAGGCTCCCAGGCCAGTCCAAACACCAAATTCCTGAGGCCAAAATTGGTCCTGGAGGGATCCAGACCATAGGAGAAAGCCTGAAATCATCTGACCCTCATCTGAATTGGGTCTCTGTGGGAACTCCTGACCACAAAATCAATCTGGCTACTTCAATATAAAATCAAGAGCAAGAACAGGAGGCTTAGACAACCAGTTTTTCATGCCCAAAAACTAAACCACAAAAACACATAAAGTTCACAAAAAGAAGTAGACCTAAACTTGAAGGACTGAGTCTCACACAAGAACCAGAAACTACAAAAGAAATTCACATGCCAAAATCACAGAGAAAAAATAATAACATGAAAAACCAGAATAACATATACCCACCAAATACCAATAGTCCTCTAGAGGAGTGCAATGAGAACGACCTAGAGATAATGCATGCCATGGAACTCAAAGTAACAATTATAAACATGATAAAAGAATTCAATGAATTTAAAGAACACACAAAAAAAGAAATCAAAGAACTGAAGGAAGATAGGGATAAACTTCTGAACGAATTCAGAAAAGAGCTTGAAATATTGAAGAATACTCAGGCTGGAATGAAAAAGGAAGTGAAACACTCAGTAAGCCAATTAGAAACGACAGGAGAAAGCCTCAATAAACAGAGTATCAAGACTGGAAGATTAAGTGGATGAACTAGACAACTCAAGCAAAGATTATGAAAAATTTCAGAAATCACAAGAATTTAAGAAATCACAAAATTTAAGAAATCACTGGCTTTTCAGTGCAAACTATGAAAGCCAGAAGAGCCTGGACCAAAGTATTCCCAGTTTTAAATGATCACAGATGCCAACCCAGATTACTATACCCAGTCAAAATGTCTATTATAGTCGAAGGGGAAAGAAAAATCTTCCATGACATAAACAGGCTGAAGGAATTCATGTCCACAAAACCAGCCCTTCAGAGAGTTCTGGAAGCAATACAAAGAGCTGAAGAAAGGAATGGCTATACCCAAGGTGTTTGGGAAAGAAATCCAATGAAGGTATAGCTGTGGAAAAGTGTAGCTATATTAAGAATGTAAACAGAAAGAAAAGTGACAGTATTCAATACCCATCTTTCATTAATAACTTTAAATATTAACAGACTGAACTCCCCAGTCAAAAGACACAGACTATGTGAATGGATTAAG
>NW_008348218.1:398108-398536 GCF_000622305.1 Nannospalax galili | reverse complement strand
TAAGGCTCAAAATCAACACCCGAAGAAGCCCTAATCACCACATGAACACATGGAGATTAAACAACACACTCCTGAATGATGAATGGGTCAAAAAAGAAATTAAGAAAGAAATAAAAGTATTCCTGGAATTAAATGAAAAGGGCAATACAACATGACAAAACCTCTGGGACAGAGTTTTTGTCCCAGAAACCAGAAAGTTTATAGCTCTAAGTACCTACATCAAAAAATCAGAAAAAACACAAGTAAATGACCTAACATTGCAACTCAACACACTTGAAAAGCAACAGCAAACCAAACCCAAACCCTGCAGACAAGAAGAAATAACAAATATCAGGGTAGAAATCAATGAAATTGAAACAAAGAAAACAATACAAAGAATCAACAATTCCAAGAGCTGGTTCTTTGAAAAGATAAACAAGATTGACAGA
>NW_008348218.1:395600-397719 GCF_000622305.1 Nannospalax galili | reverse complement strand
TTAATCTATTAAAAATGATAGAAATGGAGGTAGAACTTCCAAATTCCTTCTATGAAGCCAAGCCAGCATCAATCTAATACCAAAGCCACGTAAACATACAACCAAAAAAGAAAACTATATACCCACATCCTTAATGAACATAGATGCAAAAATTCTCAGCAAGATACTTGAAAACTGCATATAGTCACACATCAAAAAGGTCATCCACCATGATCAAGTCGGCTTTATCCCAGAGATGCAGGTTTAATATATGTAAGTCAATAAACACCATAAATCATATAAATGGGCTCACATACAAGAACCATATGGTCATCTAAATAGATGGAGAGGAGGCCTTTGACAAAATTCAATGTGCATTTATATTCAAAGTCCTAGAGGGAATTGGACCAGAGGGAACATACCTCAACATAATTAAAGCCATATATAACAAACCCACAGCCAACATAATTCTAATTGGAGAAAAACTAGAAGCATTCCCACTGAAATGAGGAACCAGACAAGGCTGTCCACCATCCCTACTTCTCTTTTATATAGTACTTGAAACTCTTGCAGGAGCAATAAGAGAAGGAAATTAAAGGAGTAATAATTGGATATGGAGAGATCAAATTATCCCTTTATCGAGATGATATGATATTATATCTAAGGGACACCAAAAATCTCCCCCCCAAAAACTCCTAGAAATTATTAACACGTTCAGTAAAGTGGCAGGTTACAAAATTACCCTACAAAAGCCTATAGCCTTTCTATATACCAACAACAACCAATCAAAGAAAGAGCACATGGAAACACTCCCGTTCACAACAGCTGCAAAAAAAAAACAAGAAAAAAAAATCTCAGAGTAAACATGACCAAAGACATTAAAGAGCTCTACAATGAAAATTTTAAATCTTTAAATAAATCTTTAAAGAAAGAGATTGAGGAAGACACAAGAAGATGGAAGGAACTTCCATTCTCATGGATTGGAAGATTTAATATTGACCAAAAGTCATTCATAGATTCAATGCAATGCCAATCAAAATCCCCATGACATTTTTCACAGAATTGGAAAGAACTGTCCTAAGATTCACATAGAAACACAAAAGACCTCGGATAGCCAGAACAACCCTGAGAGCTAAGAGCAATGCCAGGGGATTACTATACCAGATTTCAAGCTGTATTACAGATCTATAGTCATAAAAACAACATGGTACTGGCACAAAAATAGACCCATATATTAATGGAACAAAATTGAAGACACAAATATGAATAAATACAATTTCAGCCACCTGATATTTGATAAAAGGGCCAACAACATTAGCTGGAAGAAAGACAGATGTTCAGCACATGGTGCTGGCAAAACTGGATCTCCACTTGTAGAAGAATGAAACTAAACCCATATCTTTCACCCTGCACAAAAGTCAATTTCAAATGGCTCAAAGACCTCAATGTAAAGCCCAAAACTGTGAAACTATTAGAAGAAAACATTGGGAATAACCTACAAGACATAGGTGTAGGAAAGGATTTTTTTAAACCGGACATCAATTGCCCAGGAAACAAGGGCAAGAATTAACAAATGGGACCTCATTAAACTAAAAAGCTTCTGTACATCAAAGGAGACAACAAAGGAAGCAAACAGAAAACCCACAGAATGGAGGAAAATCTTCACCAGCAACACATCTGACAGAGGTTTAATAACCAGAATTTATAATGAACTCAAAAAACAGCTTACCAAGACAAGAAGCAACCCAATTGAAAGATGGGCTAAGGAGCTGAACAGAGAGTTCTCAAAAGAAGAACTAAATATGGCTATGAAACATCTTAAAAGGTGTTCAACATTCCTAATAATTAGGGAAATGCAAATTAAAACCACTTTAAGATTCTGCCTTACCCCAATCAGACTGGCTAAGATAAGGAAAACAAATGATACCAAATGTTGGAGAGGATGTGGGGAAAGGGGAACACTCATCCACTGCTGGTGGGGCTGCAAACTGGTTCAACCCCTATGGAAAGCAGTGTGGAGAACTCTTAAAAAACTACAAATGAACCTACGATTTAACCCAGTTATACCACTCCTTGGCATATACCCAAAAAACTCATCCTATCGCAGAGACACTTGTACATCCATGTTTGTTGCTGCTCT
>NW_008348218.1:393613-395102 GCF_000622305.1 Nannospalax galili | reverse complement strand
ATGGAGGGGTGAGACAATGTGAGAGATAAACAATGCCTAGCTAGATTTGAATACCAGTGAGAACCATATTACTCCTACAACCTACTGACAAATTATACATGATCTATAGGATAAGGAAGTTTCCCAAGAGCAGCAAAAGGCCAGGGCAGAAAAACATGTTTTTCAGAGCCATCTGGTTTAAACTTTAACTGGGTCAGAGTTTGATGATTGCAGCAATTCTGCCTCATGGGCAGGTCATAATTCTCAGGCCTGTCTATGGAAGCCAGTGCTTGACACGTTTTGCTCCTTGCCCTCCTAGGTCGACTAGTTCCAGGGGACTATGAGCATCTCTCAAAATGTCCTATAATGGTGGTGGGTCACCTATCCTCTTGATCAAGAAGGCCGAGGAGACCCCACCAAGAGGACTTGAACCAGTGTCCAGACTATAAAGAGGAGGATCAACACAGAGGAATCATTTCCTCCATGCTTCCAAGCGAAGCCAACCATGGTCAAGCAGGACCTTTGACTTATCTTCACATACGTGGAAATGGTAAAAGAAAGGAGCCAGGGACTCTTCCCAAGCCCATGTGACACCTGAGGGACAGATCCTTAAACAACCTTAAGAGTAAAAAGTAAATCGGTTTATTTGAACCAACTGTGTGGCCTTAAACACCAAAAGGAAAGTATAACCAAAGATTAAAGGGGCCAATATAATTTCATAAGAGACCACATGTGTAACTAAAGGCTACATAGCAAGCAGCAATGCCAGACAGGCGATACCTCCTTCTGAGTTGTTGGCCAGGGTGGCCAAAGGGGTTCCCAGATAGTAACCCAGCAGAGAACTGGGAAATTGAACAGCAGACCCCAATCTTATCCAAAGGATTATTGACAACTGAATACGCTAGATGAGGAACAGCTGACCCTCCTAAAACAAAGACTTCTAGAGAGGCTGAGTCACCAGAAGGACAAGTAGTGGGGAATGGCTGTGGGTGCCGACAACACAGCAGACAGTAGCAGGGATATCAGAGCATAAGGGCTCTAGTGGGGGGAGGGAGACTATGGGAGAGTGCCATCTGGGAAGTGGGTCTATAAAAAAATTATTCAAAGCATAAAAATTTGCACCTTAATAACTAGTAGATGTGAAAAACATTACCATTGAAGTCTACCTGATGACTTTATATCTGTGCTCAGATGATAAGGAGCTCAGAAAGTAAGAGAATGTGAGAAGTAATAGTCAGATATATAGAGATTAGAAATGAATATGCATCTTAGTGTCAGTTAATTGGATTAAAATGAATTTTTCTGTATGAAACTGTGTATTTTAATAATGGAACTCTTTTTAAAGGTTAAAACCTCATTTAATTTTACGTCTTTTAGGGTTTATACTGAATACAATATTGTATAACTGTATTAATTCAATTGTAAACCTAAAAAATTACAGCCAATTTTAAAAGAGATGGATCTTAGCTTTGGAAAATGTTATTGAAATATGTCAATGCTGTTGTAACGA
>NW_008348218.1:391293-393220 GCF_000622305.1 Nannospalax galili | reverse complement strand
GAAAGAAATGACTATACCCAAGGAGTTGCAGAAAGAATTCCAATGAGGGTATAACAGTGTAAAAGTACAGCTATAGCAAAAATGTAAACAAAAAAATGACAGGATTCAATACTCATCTTTCATTAATGACTTTAAACATTAACAGACTGAACTCCCCAGTCAAAAGACACAGACCATATGAATGGATTAAGAAATAAAATGCATCTTTTTGTTGTCTGCAAGAAACTCATCTCACTTTCAAGGAAAAACGCTACCTTAAGGTGAGAGGATGGAAAAAAATATACCAAAAAAATGGTAGTAAGAAAAAAGCAGGCATTGCAATTCTAATATCTGACAAAATAGACTTTACACTAAAACTAATCAGAAGAGATAAAGAGGGCCACTTCATTATGATCAAAGGAACAAGAACCTAAGAAGATATTACAATCAGGAACATATATTCACCAAACTCTAGTGCACCCAACTTCATAAAAATAATACTACAGGACTTTAAGACCCAGATTAATCCCAACTCATTAATAGTAGGGGACTTCAATACCCCATTATCACCATTGGATAGGTGAACAGGACAAAGAATTAACAGAGAAACATCTGAATTAACAAAACCATACATCAAATGGACCTAAGCGACATCTACCAAATATTCCAGCCAAGCACCAAAGAATATACTTTCTATTCAGCACTCCATGGAACCTTCTCCAAAACGACCATGTACTGGGGAACAAAACAAACCTCAACAAATACAAAAAGATTGCAATAATTCCATGCATTCTATCTGACCACAATGCAATAAAGCTTGAAGTCAACACCGGAGGAAGCCCTAATCACCACATGAACACATTGATATGAAACAACACACTCCTGAATGATGAATGGGTCAAAGGAGAAATTAAGAAAGAAATAAAAGTATTCCTGGAACTAAATGAAAAAGAAAATACAATACGACAAACCTCTGGGATACATTGAAAGCAGTCCTTAGAGGGAAGTCTATAGCTTTAAGTATCTACATTAAAAAATCGGAAAGAACACAAATAAATAACATTGCAACTGAAGACACTTGAAAAGCAACAACAAGTGAAACCAAAACCCAGCAGACAAGAAGAAATAACAAAAATCAGAACAGAAATTAATGAAATAGAAACAAAGAAAACAATATAAAGAATCAATGAATCCAAGAGCTGGTTTTTTGAGAAGATAAGATTGACAGACCACTAGCCCAGTTATCCGAAAGAAAGAAAGTAAATCCAAATCAACGAAATCAGAGATGAAAGGGGAACCATCACTACAGACACCAGAAAGGTCCAGACATTATAAGCGAATATAAAAAACCTATACACTGCTAAATTTGAAAACCTAAAAAAAATGCGCAGGTACCTAAGAGCATGGGAACCACCAAAACTTTTCAAGAGATTAACAGCTTAAACAGACCCATAACACACAAGGAAATTGAAACAGTAATACAAAACCTCCCAGCTAAAAAAAGCCAAGGACCAGATGGATTTACAGCAGAATTCTACCAGACATTTAAAGAGGATCTACATCCAATAGTACTTAGGTTATTTAAAAGCATAGAAATGGAGGGAGAACTTCCAAATTCCTTCTATGAAGCCAGCATCACTCTAATACCAAAGCCAGGTAAAGATACAACCAAAAAAACACTATAGATCCATATCCTTAATGAACGTAGATGCAAAAATTCTCAACAAAATACTTGCAAAGCGCATACAGACACACATCAAAAAGATCATCCACCATGATCATGTTGGCTTTATTCCAGAAATGCAAGGGTGGTTCAACCTATGTAAGTCAGTAAACATCATAAATCATACAAATGGACTCAAAGACAAGAACCTCATGGTCATCTCAATAGATGCAGAGAAGGCCTTTGGCAAAATTCAACATGCATTTATGTTCAAAGTCCCAGAGG
>NW_008348218.1:376644-391266 GCF_000622305.1 Nannospalax galili | reverse complement strand
AACATACTCAACATAATTAAAGCCATATATAACAAACACACAACTAAATTGGAAACAAAACAAAACAAAACTGGAAGCATTCCCACTGAAATCAGGAACCAGACAAGGCTGTCCACTATCTCCACCCCTTTTCAACATAGGGCTTGAAACTCTTGCAAGAGCTAATAAGAAAAGAGAAAGAAATTAAAGGAGTAATAATCAGGAAAGAGAAAATCAAATTATCCCTTTTTGCAGATTATATGTTATGTCTAAGATATGCCAAAAATTCCACCCAAAATCCCCTAGAAACTATTAACATGTTCAGTAAAGTGGCAGGTTATAAAATTAATCTACAAAAGTCTGTAGCCTTTCTACATACCAATAACAAGCAACCAGAGAAAGAGCACATGGACACAATCCCTTTCACAATAGCTGCAATATATATATCTCAGAATAATCTTGACCAAAGACATTAAAGAAGAGCTCTACAATGAAAATTTTAAATCCTTAAAGAAAGAGATTGAGGGAGACATCAGAAGATGGAAGGACCTTCCAAGCTCATGGATTGGAAGAATTAATATTGTGAAAGTGACCATCCTACCAAAAGCCATTTATAGATTCAATGCAATGCCAATCAAAATCCCCATGACATTTTTCACAGAATTGGAAAAAACCATCTTAAGATTAATATGGAAGGACAAAAGACTTCAGATAGCCAAAGCAACACTGAGCACTGAGAGCAATACTAGGGGGATTACTATGTCAGGTATCAAACTGTATTACATAGCTATAGTGATAAAAACAACATGGTACTGGCACAAAAATAGACCCATATATCAATGGAACAAAATTGAAGACCCAAATATGAATACATTTAATTTCAGCCACCTGATGTTTGACAAAGGTGCCAAGAACATTCACTGAAGGAAAGACAGCATGTTCAGCAAATGGTGCTGACAAAACTGGATCTCCACCTGTAGAAGAATGAAAATAAACCCCTCTCTTTCATCTTGCACAAAAGTCAACTCCAAATGGATCCAATACCTCAATGTGAAGCCTGCAACTCTGAAACTTTTAGAAGAAAACATTGGGAATAACCTACAAGATATAGGTGTAGGAAAGGATTTTCTAAACCAGACATCAACTGCCCAGGAAACAAGGTCCAGAATTAACAAGTGGGACTTCATTAAACTAAAATCCTTCTGTACATAAAATGAAGCAACCAAGGAAGAGAAAACCCACAGAATGGGAGAAAATCTTCACCAGTGATGCATCTGGCAGAGGTTTAACATCTAGAATACATAATGACCTTAAAAAACATGAATCAAGAAAGGAAGTCACCCAATTAAAAGATGGGTTAAGGAACTGAACAGAGTTTTCAAAAGAAGAAATAAAGTTGGCTCAGAAGCATCTTAAAAGGTGTTCAACACCAATAGTAATTAGGGAAATGCAAATTAGAACCACTTTAAGGTTTCATCTTACCCCAATCAGACTGGCTAAGTTCAAGAGAACAAATGAAACCTAATGTTGGAGAGGATGTGGGGAAAGGGGAACGCTCATCCACTGCTGGTGGGACTGCAAACTTGTTTAATTCCTATGGAAAGCAGTATGGAGAACTTTTAAAAAACTACAAATGAACCTACCATTTGACCCAGTTACACCACTTCTTAGTATATCCCCAAAGAATTCATCCTATTGTAGAGACACTTGTGCATCCCTGTTCCTTGCTGCTCTTTTCATAATAGTTAAGAGATGGAAGCAACCTAAATGTCCCTCGACTGATGAGCAGATAATGAAAATGTGGTTCATTTATATAATGGAGTTTTACTCAGCAGTAAAGAAAGATGAAATCATGAAATTTGCAGGTTATTGGATGGAACTAGAAACTGTTATACTAAGTTAACTAACACAATCTCAGAAAAAAAAATGACGTATGTTCTCCCTCATATGTGGATCCTAGCCACAAATCCTTAAGTGAGTCTATATCCAGATGTAACTGCTGGAACTTGGATAATGAAAAGGAGGGTGGTAAATGAAAAGAAAGAATCTGAAACAGAAGAACAGTAGAAAACAGGTGTTAACAAGGGCAATATCAATAACATGGGGTTATTTTAAGGGGTGGGGGGAGGGAATGTTATGTGAGGAAACTAGGGGATAAAGGGAAAGAAGGAGCTCAAGAGAGATGGGACCATAAGAAAAGGGTATTATTAAGGGAGAAATGGGAAAAATGGGAGCACCTCAAACAGGGAAACCATGGTGGAAGGGTTAGACAATGAGAGAGATAAACAATGCCTAGCTAGTTTTAGAAAACCAGAGGGAACCATATTAGGCCAACAACCTACTGACAAATTATACACACAACCAGATCAAAGAATATAATATATGTCTAGCAAGGTTTATCTGAGAGCATTTGGTCTTTGCCCAAGCTTTATCTACTTGGCACATGGTAATTAAAAGTACCGTGCTGGTGGAACTAATCTTCTTGGATGTTTAACAGCCATACTATGAGGCCTAAACTAATTTGGTCAGAGGGACATAAAGGACAGTTTTTGCTCCTTTCCCTCCTATGTCACCTAAGTTCCCAGGGACTAGAGCATCTCTCAAAATGTCCTGTAACTGTGGTGAGTCACCTGTACTCTTGATCAAAGAGGCTTTGGAGACCCCACCAGATGGACCTGAATCAATGTACAGACTACAAAGAGGAGGGTCAACACAGAGGAACCATTTCCTCCATGCTTCCAAGCAAAGTCAGCCATGATTGAGTAAGTCCTTTGACTTATCTTCACATAGATGGAACTAGTAAAAATAGGAGCTAGGGGCTTGTCCCAAGCCCATGTTACCCCTGAGGAACAGATTCTCAAATGACCTTAAGAGTAAAAATAAATTGGATTATCTGGGCCAATTTTAAGGTCTTAAACCCCCAAAAGGAAAGTATAACCAAAGATTAATGGGGTCAATAAAAATTTTTTAGAGTCCATATGTATAGCTAAATACTATATAACAAGAAACAACGCCAGACAGGAGATAACCTTCCTTTGAGTTATTGGCCAGGGTGGCCCAAAAGACTCCCAGACAGTAACCCAGCATAGAACTGGGAAAATGAACAGCAGACCCCAATCTTATCTAAAGGAATATTGACAACTGATTGCTGCTAGTTGGGGATCAGCTGATCTTCATAAAACAAGGCTCTCTAGATAGGCTGAATACATTCAGCAGATGGACAAGCACTGGGGAATGGCTGCTGGTGCTGACAACACAGTGGACAGTAACAGGGATGACAAGGTATTTGGGATCCACTGTGTGGGAGGGGGGAGACTATGGGAAGGTGCCATTTGGGAAGTGAATATATAGATGAATAAGATTGTGTGGGATGTTCTGTATGATATACACACAAAAAAATCAATAAATTTAAAAAGAGTTATATTTCAGGAGGAAGCATAAAAATTTACTTTATGTTAAATAGTAGAGGTGATAAACATTACCAGTGAGATCTACCTGATGACCTTATATCTATACTCAGATACTAAGGATCCGAGCGAAACTGACTGTGACTAGTAATAAACAAATACATAGAGATTAAAGACACATGTGCAAACAACTAAGTGTTAGTAGCATTAAAAATGTAGGAAACAGCATGTTTTAAAATAAAATGGAGCTCTTCTTTAAAGGGTAAAAACTCATTCAGTTTTATGTCTTACAGGGTTTTCACTGAGTTCAATATTGTATAACTATATTAATTCAACTGTGAATCTAAAAATATACAGCCACTTTTGAAAGAGATGTATTTTTTCTCTGGAATGTGTTACTGAATATGTTAAAGCCATAATGAAATGCTTCTTCTAATCATGTAGTTATTAAATTTTAAAACATTTAAATAAAAAAGATCAGCTCTTCCTCACCCAGCAGTAATCAGCTGCCAATAGTTCTTCAGCTAAGATTGGGGCTGCTGCCCATTTTCACTGTTTTGTGCTGGGGTTTTGTCTGCTTGAATTTGCATGGGACTTGTGCATGCTGACACCATTGATGTAGGTTCATAGGAGCAAGGTAAATACCCTCCTCTCATTACCAGTCTCACTGATTCATTACTTAGCTGTAAAGACTTTGTACATCTTAATAACAACGTTGTGAAATTTTCCATCATACTGAGCTTTTGTTTGTTTTTAAAAATACTTGTTTTCCAAATAAATGTTCTATAATTTACAATATTTCTTGAATTTTTAAAAATTAAGTGTGTTAAATTCTTTTAGTCATATTTATTAACTTTTCATTATATTTAACAAGATCTTGATATATATTTAAATGCGCTAGAACATAATGCAAAGATACTTCTAAGATTTACATTTTTATCATTAGATAAGTGTGCTAGTACATAATGCAGAAATAATTCTAAGATTTATGTCTTTATCATGAAATATATTATTTTTATAGACAGAAAATTTATTTAATCTGAGAATTTTCTAGCTAAATATACTTTAGGTTTGATGTTAAATTAATGCACACAACAAATATACATGACATATACAATGAAATAAAGAAGTTTGCACTGAAGAGGGCAAACATAGCTTTGCAAGAATACATAGGATATATAACAATAGACCAAGTATTTTACCTTATGCAAACTTCTAATTTATTCTTAAAACTAATATCGTCCATAGTCCCTGAAATACAATACAATGCATTAAAACCAGAATGTTATCATACCTGTGCAGGGCAGACTTCAGAAATATTCTTCTAAATAAGCTGCAAGGAAAAACAATGCCTAATTGAAATTAACAGCTTTTTGGATGGGAAAATATGTTAAGGGCAGCACATATTAGAAACTATTTCTAACCAAAGCAGTATCAAAGTTGAAAAAGTATAGCCTAAAAATATACATATTGTGAATAAAATTTAAATTGATAAATTATTCTTACAGAATTATTCTTTACAGAAAATAAGAAAATGAAAGGAAAATAAAAATAAAAGCAAAAAAGTAGGCCTGGAAGTGGTATTTAGTGGTAGAATGCTTGCTTAATATGTGAGAGTCTCTGAGTTGGATCCTTAGCACAGGAAAATATAATGGGACTAAATAGAAAATGGAAATATGAAGTAGAAGTGATTAGTAAAATTAAAAACAGGCTCTTTACAATCATTAAGACAATTTACAAACTTGGATGACCTTGACCAATTAAAAATAAAAACAGCAGTAACCATAAAATGACCTCACTGTTTACAGAAACAAGTTAAATATAGTTTAGTTTATGTTACACTAATTTTCTAGTGGAGGAAATACTCCGTTTCTCATCATGATAATGGAGGTTCAGACAAAGGGCATTTTATAGGTGAGACTAAATATTCCTCTATAAAGATAACTTCTTTGTTATATGGTGGTTCTATTTGAAAGAAATCATTGTATGGGCATAATGTATTTCTAGTAGCAAAATTAAACAAAGATAGTACAAGAAAAAAAACTAATAAACACAAATATGATAATCATAACTGAGCTATTTGCAAATTAATTTTAGAAATGTGTTAGTAGACTAATACATTCTGCCCAAAGGGAAACAGTGGGAAGGGCAGAAACTGCAGGTTGTGAAACATGTGCATTAATTTAATTAGTACAACGACAAATTAGAGGAGAAAAGAGAAAAACATCTAAACATCTTAATATGGATGAATAAATCATTTGATTCATTACAACATTTTTCACTAATTCAAAAAAAGAAGAACTTTTATTAAACTAAATATTGATATTTGCTTAAATATTAGATCTTGTCTTAAAAACTACCGAAAACACCAAGGAAAGTGCACTAATAATGGTGTACTCTTTTAAGTTGGTGGCGACATTAAATAATGTTCCTTATCCAAAGATACTGTAATCCTTGGACATTGTGGTAAAGGTAGATCGCCATTGCACATGTACTAATTTAAGCATCTTGAGATGAGATTATTTTAGATTATCTGCATGACAGGAGTTTGGACGGTGTAGGAAAGACACTGAAGGCTATAAAGAAAGCTTGTGAACCAAGGCACGTACACTATCTATCGAAGATGGTAAAGGTGGGCAAAGCACTCACTCATCTTTGCAACATTCAGGAGAATACTTTGGCCTCATCTCTATGAGGTCACTTGGTATTCTGACCTGCAGAACTATAAGATAATGCATTTGAGTTATTTTAATTTGCCTTGTCTTTGGAAATTTGTCAAAGTGGCACTAGCACCTCCATCCCCCTAAACCAACAGCTAATGCAGAAAGAATCTACAGTATGTTTGAAATTTTAAAAAAAGATACCAGCTTTTATGACAATATAGATGTTTGTTGGCCACACCACACTGACCATAACTTAGAGTAGAAATATATGCCTGTAGAAACACATATGACAAGGACAAACTGATTGACAACCTAAAAAAAGAAAAATCAACAAAAAGTTATGGAAAAACTATTAGAAGTGGTAGTGGTTGAGGAAGTAGCCAGATTAAAAAAAAATCAATATTGAGAAATCAATAGCTTTCTTATATACAAG
Source organism: Nannospalax galili (assembly GCF_000622305.1). Classification (NCBI taxonomy): domain Eukaryota; kingdom Metazoa; phylum Chordata; class Mammalia; order Rodentia; family Spalacidae; genus Nannospalax; species Nannospalax galili. Next base: position 384,784 of record NW_008348218.1, on the reverse strand, counting down.
CAATGGCCAATTTAAAGTGTAATAGAAAAATGGGACTCATTTAAAATAGACACAAAGCTCATTAAATACTTATGATTAGGTGCAACAAGCAACGTGTAAACCTATTAAAAGAAAACTACAGAAGTTTATTGAAGCTCATAAAGAAAGCACTGAAAAGAAGGGTAAGTTACACTACACTCTTGGTTAAGAAAGATTCAATATTTGAAAGAAGAAAACACTTTTCAAATTGTGCTGAAAAATAAGCTGATGTGACTATTAAATTTACAGCATAACTTTTAAGAATTTATAAGATAAGGGGCTGGAGTGGTTAAGAACACTGGCTCAGTGGTTAAGAACACAGACTGTTCTTGCAGAAGACCCAGATTCGAATCCCAGCACCCACATGGCGGTTAGTAACTGTCCATAACTCCAGTTCCAGAGGATCCAATGGCCTCTTCTGTCCTCCATGGGCATTGCACAACACAGGTGCACCTACCTACATGCAGACAATACACGCATACACATAAAATAAAAATAAACAAAATGTTTTGAAAAAAGAATTTATGATGACTTAAAACATCATTGAGAACAATATGTACAATGAAGTGAGAAGATATTTGAAAGGAAAACTAAAGGACAAGTCCTATTAAATATCAAAACATGTCACAGACTTTCTGGGATTTTAACTATGTGGTTATTGAAGGAAACAAGATGAAAATCAACAGTACAGAGGACAGAGTTCAAATTCAACCTGACAAACACTTGACCTGTAAAATAGGGAATGAAATTTGGGTTGTATCAAAGTGATACCTTAGCATGTCATTATCCAGTTTAGAGCTTTTACTTAGCTGTCTCTGTATTCTAACTAAAAATAACACTACAGGTGGGTTAAAAAGCTAAATAGTAGGGGCTGGAGAGATGGTTTAGCACTGGCTGCTCTTGCAGAGGACCTGGGTTCAATTCCCAACACCCACATGGTGGCTAACAACCACCCATAACTCCAGATCCAGGGGGTCCAACAGCCATTTCTGACCTCCACGGCATTGCACAATATGGCGTACTCACACAGATGTAAACAATACACTCATGAACATAAAATTTAAAAAATCCACAAATAAAATAAAAAACTTTAAAAAGCTAAATAATGAATAAACATTTAGAATAACATATAGGATAATACTACAAATCTATGATTTGACAATGCCTTCTAAATAAAAGAAAATCGGAGTCACAACAGAGGCAAAAATCCATAAATCTGACTGCATACGAGTTATAAATTGTATATTTTTAAACAGAAAGAAAATATTTGTACCATCTATGAAAAATAAAATATTGACCAATAAATACCTTAGAAATACTGCAAATCAAAACAAAAAGACCAGACTGAAGTAAACAGAAAAATGCACAAGGGACCAGAAGAGACAATGTAGACACAAGTCAGCAGAAATTCACATGAGGTTGCAACAAGCTAAAGACATGCAAAAGAATAAAGAACTGACCGGGTGTTGTAATCATTTTTTGCTGTGGAACAAATTACTGTAAAACTGACCACTTTAATTATGACAAGTGAGTTTGTGTGCTCAGAAATCTGGAGGTGCTTGAATGGATGTTTCTGACTCAGGATGTCTCTGGAGGTCACAGTTCATCTGAGGCTGAAGCCATTATATGATGTAGCCTTGACCAGAAGACCTTCTGTGGAGTCTTCTCAGTGGGCACCATCACACTTGAACTATATCTACCAGATGTGAATCACCATTCCTCACCCCATGGTGTCACCATAGAGTCCTGATGATGTGGCATCTCCAGTCTCCAGCACAAGAGATAGGAAGGGAAAGATAGAGATGGGCGGGGGGGGGGTCGAGACAGAGAGAGCCCAAACAGGAAGCTGCTGTCTGTTCATAACTATCACTGGGATACTCTGTTTGTTAAAAGCAAGTTCAGTTCAGCCCACATTCAAGTGAAGATTAGACAAGTGCAATTTATGTGTGTGCGTGACTGGGAAATTTACTCCAAGGCGTGCTTCCTTAGGAATATTTTTTAATTTAAAAATCTTTTGTTTTTTAATTGAATTTCTGAAATTTGCATACAATATAGTTTGATGATATTTAGATCCTCTCCTCTATCTAAACCTCCCCTCATTGAATCTTAGCAAAGTTGAACATGCACAATAATATATTAACTTTAAGAGCTATGCTGCAGAGCAAATATTTAAAGTTCACTCATCATAAATAATAGAAACTTTGCATTTACTGAAAAACAACTTTCCCTTTCCTACTCTCCCAGTCCTCAGCAACCATCATTTTATTTTTATTCATTTATTTATTTGAGTATTTTAGATATTTCATTCATTGAAGTGTATTCAAACAATATTTCTCCTTCTGTGACCAAATAGGTCACGCTATTGACAAGAAATACATTGCCAAGTGATGCCTTGATTTCAATAGAATCCCCTTATACAAAATGAGTAAAATAAATTTGTCAGTGCAACATTTAAAGTAAACAAAAGTGAAATTTGTATGCATGTATATATTAAGGAATTATTTCACCTTTAAGAACTCTTATCTGAACATGAGTGCATGTGTATACCTGAAGGTTATATAACAAGAAAAGCAGTGTCAGTCAGGAGAAGCTTCCCTTCAAGTTTTTGGTCCTGGTAATCTAAGAGACTCCCCAAATAACACAGGCTATTGCAGCAGTCCTGATTGCCTCCCGGAACTTGAAGGTAAGACCCTATTGCTGAAGACAGGGCATACTTCAGACACAGGACTTGGAGCAAAGATCTGGAACTGACCTGGAAGCCTCATCTCTGAGGACTAGCTCCCATAGTTCTAGAGGATACTATGCAAGCTGCTAAAGGAGAAAAATCAATCAATGGTCCCAATCCAGCTTTATAACCTAAGCCTAATAACCACAATGACTGGCACAGCAAACCATCTCTATTGGTGCAGTAGTGACATTTTTATCTAGGGAGTAATCAGCAGCTATCTAATTGGACTTAAAACCCTCTCAATGGGAGAGAATTTATAGGTGGCACTGTAAAGATAGCCAAATACACATGGCTGGAGAGGTCATAGGTCCTAGAGAAAATCCTCTCTCTGTCATATCTCTAGAAACATGATATTTCTTACTGTATGCTAAATGTGGATCTTTATATTTACAGAAAAGTATATCCTTCACCAGTCGTTAAAGAAGCTTCTTTTTGCAACAGATGGAGACTATTACAGTTTCACAACTACTCACACACAGATAATATATATCTGAGAGATGCCCAGCCATAAGTGACACATCTACAGTGGAACCTCTACACCTAAGGCTCATGGAACATAGTGAAACAGGGGTTACAGAGAATATTAATACATCTCTTATCTCTTACCAGTGAAGTTTCCTCATACAATCAAGAGTGGTGCACAAAGAAAGCCCAACTGGCCAAGTATCAGAGAATAAGAGACTACAGAATGCATGTCCCTGAATAGGACTCCTGTAAACCCTGCTTACCCAACAGACCTCAGGGACCACTCGGGGCTGAAAGATCGTAAGAGCCAGGGGTTGGGCAAGAATAAAAGGAAATAGGTTTTCAAGCCTCTGCTCATATGAACTTACAACAATGGCGACAACATGCACAAGACCCATGCTGACTCAATCAGACAAAAACCCAGCATAGAACTGGGGAAATGGGCATCAGGCCCCAACCTTAGCTGAGGAACTATTGGTGACTGATTACTGTGGGGTGAGGGAGAGTTGGTCTTCTTTAAGGGAGAGACTCTAGAGAGATGACTAGAGTCCATTGAATGAACTTGCACTGTGGGATGTCTGGGTACAAATGAATTGCTTGAAATAGTTTTTAGGAGGAAATGTAAATTAAAAACATCTTTCTAACTGAAGGGATATTTATAAGAATAAGACATTTTGAAATAATGAGATCTCTGACATTACTTTATTTTCATTGAATCCTAAGAAATTTGACATGCTTTAAATTCTGGTAAACATTATTTAAGATATAGATATTTTTCTTTTACTCACTAGATACCAGTTACAATTCAAAGAATCTGAGGTTATAGCTCACATCTGTATTGAGTCTAAATTCAAGTACAGGAAAAATATATATTCCAAGACAGTTGTAGATAAAACCAAGTCTGGTCATGTTTTCCTGACACTCTCTGTAGGATGATGTAGCGTTAAGCACACACAGGCAGCTCTCTGGAATTTCCTTTTGATTAGAAGCTATAATAATAAAGGAGGCAGCCAACCTGAAGTTTGTACTATGTGAAGGTCTCCTTCTTCAATTCCCCCTACCTATGACATTTACTCGTTGGGTTTCTGCTTTGTAGTAATATGACATTCTAGAACAAATAACGTTCAAATTAAATGTTCAAATGTAAAAACAAAATTCCCACAAATCATAGGTGTATAGTTTGATGCAATTTCACACAGCAAGTGCATCCTGTAATTTCCAATCAGAAACAAAACACCGCCAGCATTCAGGAAGCACGTTCATGTTTTCTGCTAGTCACCACCTTTTGGAAAACACTGCTGCAATTGCAGAGTTTAATACGAAGAAAGAGATTCTGTGACTTCTCACATCTACACTGGCCTTCTTGAGAGAAGTTGTTGTTTCCCAGACTTTATTAGAAAGTCAAGATTAGAGGATGAGTATTTGCTGTTTTCAAGGATAATCCTGCTCTATCTACATGTGCGCATCTTTTTAAGAAACATGTAGTGTTGAGGAGATAGTTTAGCTGTAGAAGTACTTGCCTAGAATATTTGATACCTGGGTTCCATCCCTAGCATGGAGATTAGAAGATATGGGTGATTATACTCAAAATATAATATGTGGTTGTTCAAAATCTTAAAAATATATTAACTAAAAACAAAAATAAGCACATAAACCCAACTTTTTAAAAATAAATTTGATCTATGTATACTCATTAGAGAGTATACATTAGACAAATGCATTTGTCTATGCATTTAACTATATTTAACTGTATTTTATGGTGTATTTAACCATGTTTAACCCAGAGCCTTAGTTGATTAAAGAACATCCTCATGCTTTCCTTGGTAACTCTTGGCTAAAATCTTTAATCAAAACAGAGACCCATGACTGGTCAATGTGCAGAGTAAGAGACTGTGGAGTGCTCATTCCTAAATGGAATATCTGCATCATAACCCCTCCACCCAAGACTCAGGAATCAGAAAGATTGTAGAGTCAGAGGAGGTGAATGACTACAAAGAAACAGTGTTTTCTGATAAAACAGGGGAGTTGCATATATGAACTCAAAGTGGTTGTGGCAGCATCTACGTAACCTGTGTAAAATCAAGCCAAGCAAAATCCCAGCATGGAGGGGGAGGTAGTCACAAAGTCTACCCCTCGGAGAGTTGCTATTGGTATGTGATGGCTGCTGGGAGAGGGAGAGTCGGTTTTCTTTAAGGGTGCTACCCCTGAGAAACTGCTCCCATAGAGGCTCTATACCCATGTGTATACTGGCAGCACTGAGTAGACTCGGTGGGTAAAAACAAAACAAAACAGAAAAAAAAAGAAATGAAATTGGGAGGAAACAGTGGTTTGGGGGATATGGAGGAATTGGAGTACCGGGAATGGGGCATGAACTTAATCAAAACGTGTTGCATGCATATACAAAATTCTCAAACAAACAAACAAAATGACTAGATTATTTCATATTACATGAAATGGAGCTAACACAAAAGAATGCACTTTCTACGCAGTAGCCATACAAGTTATTCTTAATTTGACCACATTCTGTGGCACAAAACAAATCTCAACAAGTTTAAAAAAACAAAATGAAACTGAAATACCTTCATGTCAGACCACAGTGCTATTGCTACTAATTTTATTAAGTTAGTAATCAGCATCAGAAGAAGCTCCAGTAAATACACGAACTCATGGAGATTAAACAACACACTCCTGAATCATGAAATTAAGAAAGAAATAAAAGTTTTCCTGGAACAAAATGCAAACGAGAACACAACACATGAAAACCTCTGGGATACCCTAAAAGCAGCCCTAAGAGGTAAGTTTATAGCTCTTAGTACCTACATTAAAAAATCAGAAAGGGCACATGTAAATGATTTGACAGTACAACTGAAGACTCTGGAAAGGCAAGAACAAACCAACCTCAAACCAAGTAGATGAGAAGAAATAACAAAAATCAGAGCAGAAATAAATGAAATAGAAACAAAGCAAACAATACAAAAAAAAAATCAATGAATCTAAGAGCCGGTTCTTTGAAAGTTTAATCAAGATAAACACTTAGCCCAGTTAACCAATAAATAAATAAATAAATAAATAAATATATATAGAGCAAATCCAAATCAACAAAACCAGAGATGAAATCAGACACCAAAAATATCCAAAACATTGTAAGGGAATACTTTAAAAATGTATACTCCATTAAATTTGAAAACCCAGGAAAGAAATGGATGAATTTCTAAAACCATGGCCACCACCAAAAGTAAACCAAGAGGAGATCAACAGCCTAAACAGACCCATAACAAATAAGGAAATTGAAGCAGTAACACAAAACCTCCTGACTAAAAAATATCCCAGGCCCAGATGGATTCACAGCAGAATTCTACCAGACATTCAAAACAAAACAACAACAACAACAAAAAAACACAACCAATACTGCTTAAATTATCCAAAAAGTTAAAAACAGAGGGAAAACTTCCAAACTCCTTCTATGAAGCTGGTATCACTGTAATACCAAAACCAGGTAAAGACACAACAAAAAAGAAAACTATTTCTTTAATGAACATAGATGCAAAAATTCTCAACAAAATACTTGCAAACCACATACAGACACATATCATAAAGATCATGCATGATGATCAAGTAGGCTTTATTCCAGAGATGCAGGGATGGTTCTACATATGAAGTCAATACACATAATAAAACATATAAATGGATTTAAAGACAAAATCCACATGGTCATCTCATGAGATGCAGAAAGGGCCTTTGACAAAATCCAATATGCATTCATGTTAGAAGTCCTATAAGGAATTGGTCTGGAGGGAATATACCTCAACATAAGTAAAACTATATACTTGAAAAAACCCATAGCCAACATCATCCTAAATGGAGAAAAATTGGAAGCATTCCCGTTAAAATCAGGAACCAGACAGGGCTGTCCACTATCTCCACTCCTTTTCAATACAGGGCTTGAAACCTTTGCAAGAGCAATAAGACAAGAGAAGGAAATTGGAGTACCAATTGGGAAAGAAGAGGTCAAATTATCCCTATTTGCAGATGATATTATGCATAAAAGATCCCAAAAATTCCACTAGAAACCTGTTAGGTTGATTAGTATGTTCAGTAAAGTGGCAGGTTACAAAAGCAACTTAGAAAAATCAGTAATCTTTCTATATACCAATAACAAGCAATCAGAAAAAGCACTAGAGGAAACCCTCCCATTCTCAATAGCCTCAAAAAAAAAAAAATCAGAAATAAACCTAATGAAAGACAGTAAAGATCTCTGAAAATTTCCAAATCCTAAAGAAAGAGATAGAGGAAGACACTAGGAGATGGAAAGACCTACCATACTCATGGATTATTATAATCAATATTGTGAAAATGACTATCTACCAAAAGCAATTTATAGATTCAATGCAATCCCAATCAAAATACCTACAACATTCTTCACAGAACTTTACAAAATCATCCTAAAATTCATATGGAATCCCAAAAGACCCTGGATAGCCAAAACATTTTAGTCAAAAAGAACAATGTTGGAGGGGGGGATCATCATACCAGAACTCAGATTATATTACAGATCTATAGTCATAAAAGCAGCATGGTACTGGCACAAAAATAGACATGTAGATCAATGGAATAAAATAGAAGACCCACACATGAGTTCATATAATTTCAGTCACCTGATATTCAACAAAGCTGCTAAGAACACACAAAGGAGGAAAAGATAACACCTTAAACAAATGGTGCTGGCAAAAATGGATCTCCACCTGCAGAAGAATGAAACTAAACCCCTATCTTTCACCCTGTACAAAAGTCAACTCCAAATGGATCAAAGACCGCAATGTAAAGCCTGAAACTCTGAAACTGTTAGAAGAAAACATCGGCAATAGCCTACAAGATATAGGTGTAGGAAAGGATTTTCTAAACCAGACATCAATTGTTTAGGAAACAAGG
>NW_008348218.1:366867-375273 GCF_000622305.1 Nannospalax galili | reverse complement strand
CCTACAACCTACTGACAAATTATACATAGCAGATCAAGAAATATATGTCTAGGTAAGGTTTATCTGAGAACAATTGGCAGTAATTAAAAGTACCAGACTGGTGGAACTAACCTTCTTGGATGTTTAACAGACATACTTTGAGGCCTATAATATTTTAGTCAGAGGGACATAAAGGACACTTTTTGCTCCTTTCCCTCCTAGGTTGACTAGTTCCAGGGGACTATGAGCATTGCTCAAAATATCCTGTAATTGTGGTGGGTCACTTGTCCTCTTGATCAAGGAGGCTGAGGAACCCCCACCAGATGGACTAGAACCAATGTCCAGTCTACAAAGAGGAGGGTCAACACAGAGGAATCATTTCCTCCATGCTTCCAAGTGAAGCCAACCATGGTCAAGCAGGACCTTTGACTTATCTTCATTTGGATGGAATTGGTAAAAGAAAGGAGACAGGGGCTCTTCCCAAGCCCATGTGACCCCTGAGGAACAGATCCTCAAACGACCTGAAGAGTAAAAATAAATCAGTTTATCTGGACCAACTGTATGGCCTTAAATAGCCAAAAGGAAAGTATAGCCAAACATTAAAGATTCTTATTTTTAATGATCCATGAGGCAGCATTTAAATGGCAACAAAGACAGAAAGCTTTTAAGCAGCTCCCACAATTGGCTTCAAACGGAGCAACCAACACTGAACAGAACTCAGGGTTTTCACAGTGAGCTTCAAATTGCCATATGGGTTCAGATGAAAGTTAAAGTCAATGAGCTGGCTACTTTTCAAATCAGATACATGACAATTTGGTGGGAACATGGGGGCAGGCTATATATATATACTTTAATTAAAGATCCCTGCATGCTGTCCACAGCTTTTTTGTGTTTAGCAGCCCTGAGATGTCCATATTTCCCGTCTTTTTTATTTGTATCTTGCTATGAGTTACAGCCCTGCCTTTACTGTGTCTGTTTTCTTCTCTTCACAGCTTCTCCTTTGTCTTGTGCATTGTGCAGTTCAGGGCCCATCAGGATCCAGGTCAGGGAAAGGAGGGGCAGGCAGTTGAGATAAGAATCTGTATTTTTCTTAAGTTGTGTTTGAGGACTCTGGCTAAATACAGGCGCATCTAGTGTTGATTTTCTCTTGGTTGCTTTTGTAGTTTTAAGAGGCTCCTATGAGAAATATTGAACTTACTGTATGAGGCTGCCCTTCCTTTCCCATCTACCCCAGTGTCTTTTTCCTTTCCTACCTTCTCCTTCTCCGTGTAACCCTTCCCCTTGGTACTCCTGTCCTCCCCTCCTCTTCTACCCCTCCCTCCTCCCTTCCTCTCCCGCCCCTCTCCGTTTTCTTTCATTTCCTCTCCTTTCCTCTCTCCCTCCACTCCTCTTTCTCCCTCCTCTTTCTTTCTTGATAATTATTCAGCACACATGTTCTCAGATACCATTCCCCAGAAAAAAATACAGTCTCTTGCCTTTGACTTTGTCAGTGTTGGAGAATTTATCTTAACATCTTTGCAGTTTTTAAAATTTTTCTTCTGTTTAGAATTCAAAGGGTTAAAGTATCACCTCTCCTTCCACTTTATCATTGGACAGAAGGAAGAACACTCTCAACCGAGTTTCCTCTGAATGTCCATCTCAGGAATGTCTGTGATTTTCCATAAATTGTATTAATTTGCGGCTCATGAATGGTCCATTCTAGGAATCTACTTTCAGACTGTAGCACTACAGAGTCTCTCATGGTGTGCTTAATCATCATTCACCACTCTTTTGCAGTGTGTAGTGTTGACTCAGAGACTCATTAATGGCCAGAGTTTCTATTTGAAATATCACCAGATGCTCTATCATAAATGGGCCATCCATATCAATCTCCTACCATCCAAATCTCAGTGAACTTTGTAGAAGAGGTGGCAGAAGGAACATAAAGCCCTGTGGATAAGGAGGAGAGCTGTGAAATGCTGACTTCCTGACATGACATTGGTGTTGTGCACATTAACTCACATGCACAAGACCTGCACAAGATCAAGGCAGTCCATATTCAATATGGGAGGGGGAGTAGCCTGAGGGCCCATTCCTATAGGAAGAGGTAATGGTAGCTGATGACTGCTAAGGGAGGGAGAGTCACTCTTCTTTGGCAATGGGGCTGATGGTAGTTTGTTTATGCCCAAGTGGATAGCCACACACCCATGTGCATGTAAGTAGCACTAATGTATTCAGTGCATTATTAATAACGTAAAGTAAACAGAGGACATGAAGCTGGACATGAGATAAGAGTATAGACCCTGGGGGGAGTTGGAGGGTGGTAGTGGTGGGTAGATACTATCTATATACATTATAAATGTGTGGAACATTTGAAAAAAAACTTCATCTGTTCACTCATTCATTAATACATTCAATAAAGACTGACTCAACTTATATTGGCCACAGTCCTTTACACTGTGGCTACAGTAATGAAACAAAGGAAAAGAAATGAATAAAATTCCTTTTCTCTTTCTTGAGAGTGTAGATAAACAATAAAATTATAAATATATTATATTGTATATTAGAGGTGATGAGTGAATGCAAAAAATTAAAGGAGGGAAATAAAGTTATAGGCCAGCTAGGGATACAGAGACCGTTTCAATTTGGGTGGTCAAAGAAGGTCTCACCGAGTGGTATGTTCTGAGAGAAGATCTGTATACATAGAGTTTCAGGCAGATGGGACAGAAAACACTCCAACTGAAGTGGGACTGTCTTGGGCCTGCTTCAGGCACATGACAGATGTTGTAGTGTGATGCATGGGGAACGTAGTAGGAAATTAAAGTTTAAAATAGTCAAGTACGAAAGAGTGAACCATTGTACTCATCTGACCCTGGACAAAAGAAATCTGTAGAAGAATGCGATTAGAGTGATGACCTCTTACTAGAGTTTTAAATATTTTATTTATCATTTTCATTTTATGTGTATGAATGTAGTGCCTGCAGGTATGTAAGTGCGCCCATGTTGTGCAATGCCTGCAGAGGACAGAAAACAAAGTTGGAGCCTCTGAAACTGGATTTATGGATGGTTTTTAGCTACCATGTAGGTGGTAGGAATAAACCCTGGGTCCTCTGCAAGAGCAGCTAGTGCTCTTAACTGCTGAACCATCTCTCTAGTCCCCAGTCTTAGTAGAGTTTTAAAATGATTGTTCTACCTTTGATAAAAAACACAGAGATTTAATGTGACAACAGAGACTACTGGAGAGACTATTGTAATACTTCAGACAAAGAATAATGGTGGCTTTGACCAAGGAAGTAAAAGTCAAAGTGCTAAACTAGAAAGATCAGGTTAGGGATACATTTTTGAAATTTGCTGTGCGGGCATTTGCAGATTGTAGTTGAGGTATAAGAGGAAGAAGATGGAGGTGATGTTATGATTTTTGGTCTGAGAACCTGGGAGTGTTAATTACAATGAAAACACACGGAGGGAAAAGTAGGAGGAAGAGTGTGAAAAGTTGATAAACAGGATCAGGGTTTTATAAGTTAATTTACTTAATTTATATCCTATGTAGGTATTGAGGAGAATGTTTATGAGAGGACCAGACTTAAGATATGAATTAGGAAGTCATCAAAGTATGCTGGGCAGCATTGGGTCCCCAAAGAAGAGTGTTACAAAAGGAGAAGCTTGGGTTCTAGGTCAAAGTCACACTGAAGGTCCAACATGGGAACACACTGATCCTAGGAAAGGTCAACCACATCAGAGGAAAATAAGGATGTGGGAATGATTAAATAGGTCAATAGTTTATTTGATGTCGTCAAATAAGTATTAAATTCTGATCCCCAAATTTCACAGCTTGAGGATTACTCATAACCTTGACAAGAGTTTAGTGAAGTGGTGAGAGTCTGCTTGATCTTAATAAAGTAGAAAGAAGAAAAGGTTTAGTCTATATTTAAAAATTTTTAAGTATAAATTACTCAGTTCATGTTTTCATATGGATAAGAGCAGAGAAATGGTACAGTAAATGGAGCCAAGATTGGAGTTTTATTTTGGAAAGCTGAGGGGTGCCTTTATGTAGAAGAGACCAGTTACAGTTGCATCCCTAACAGGAGGTGCTGAGCTTGACTATAGTGGAAATTATCTAAGTGGATACTGAAATTCCTGCAAGGAGGAGAGATGAGGAAGACCAGCAGGACTGGAACGATGAGGGCGAGAGCCTGCATGTGGGTGCATGACACAAACAAGGAGAGTCGGAGAATCACAGAAAAGGGTTGGAGGGGGTCTTCGCAATTCAGTGATCTCCAGAGAAGCAGTGCTCTCCAAAGAAAATCATTCTTCTTTCAGAGCAAGGAGTGAGGAAGGACTGGCGGGAGACAGTGCAGAGTGTGTGGAGGACTAAATGGCTTTGGGAAGAGGAGGAAGGGAAGGCTTGTGATTCTTCAACTTTTCCTGGATCCTGGCCTGAAGGGCAATAATGAGCATGCTACTAATCCTAGCATCCCAAGTGGCTAGAGAGGATGAAATTTGGTGGGAGAGGGCCAGGCACCCATGCATGGTGTACTTGGGATTAGTTGTGACCCTTGTTAGTGGAAGACAGTAGTCTCACTGCAGTCTTTTCTCCCCTCCAGAGTACTCTCTGTATTTAAAAATACTCTGCTCACATCCAGGCTGTTTTTGAAGCATGTATGCTAGAAACCACACACTATGCGATTTTTGTTCAGGTTGGGGTCATTCTGATTACTTACTCAGTTTAATAATCGCCCTAAAAAGTCTCTTTGTTTTGCAACACTATTAAATAATGGAGAATGATTAGCTGAAGTTTAACATATGACACAGACAAAGTCCGTATTGTGGGCAGTGTGAAATGTGAAGAAAAGATGCTTTTTATTCACTGTGCTGTTGATTCTGGCTATGACGACCTGACCAAGGTTAGCATTGATAAGGAAAATGGGTAACTTTGATGAAGACAAAGAAAACTCCAAAGAACGATTGCAATTATAGTCTGATATTATTTAAGTTCTAGTAATCATTCTGAGAATGCTTGTTAAGGTCTTAATATTCCATGTTTGATTTTATAGCATTTATAATTTATAGCTTTTTTATAGCTTTGATTTAGATTTGAGATTGAGAGATGTCCATTTCCGGTCAGCATATTGGTACCATTTTGCTTTCACACTCAGCAAGATATCCAAAGTATCAGCTCTGACAGGTGCTACTCGGAGTCCTTATTCCTGTGTTCGTCTGTTAGTGGAATCGACAGTCACAGACAAAGTACAAGATCCTGGTGAAATAGCAGAAAGGAAACACTCCTGAAACGTCAACAATGAGGGATGTCAGAGTCAAGGCGAGAGTTAGGAGAAATTGTTCAAGATACGTATGAACAATCTGTGCTGTGCTGTTGGCTTATTTCTCTGTAAATTCAACAAAAGCAGGAGTTGGAGAGCTGCAGTGGACAGAAGATTCCTTCCAAATTGCTTTTCCTCCCATGAGCTCCATTTCTCCTTGGTCCCTACCGGACTCAGAGGTTGCATCCTGGTGGTCCTGCTTTCTCTGTTGCTGTCTTACCCCTAAGTCCTTGCATCTATGTCACGTTTCCAGTCAGATATTTGTCAAGCAGAATTCTTTCTTTCTTGGAGCTTTACTGTTTCCCTAGTCAAAAGTGTCAGGGCAAATTGAAACTCTGGCCCACTCTTTGCAGCACTGACCCTTCACGAATATCTGGGACTGCAATCTCTGAAATCAAATTCTTTTGTTTAAAGCAGCTGGAAGCTTAACCACAATAGCTAATTTTTATCTTGTGATATAATAAGTGTATGTTCAGATGGGCTGGCTTAAAAAGAAATGAGGTCAAGTTCAGGGATCTTATACTAGAACTGGGTAGGCAAAGACTACTTTTCCAGAACAGTTTCTGCTTTAAGACTTTTAGAATTGATTTAATTCCCTGGGTATAGAGGTGCTCAGCAGGTGTAGTTAAAAAAAATATCTAAATCAACAAATTGAGACAATAGCACCAGTACTGAAGCACAATCTAAACGTTTCCAGATGTGTGGCCACAATGCCAGGAGTCTCTTTTTGATGTCCTCTTACATTTTGTGTGTGTTTTAAGAATTAACTCCCAGGAAAGGGCCAATGAAATGACTCAGCAGGTAAAGAAGTGCTTGATGATCACCAAGCCTGGTGATCTGAGTTTGATCTCTGGAACCCAATGGTGGAAGGACAGAACTGACTTTTACAAATTGTCCTCCGACCTCCGCAAGCATTATGACGTGTGAGTACACGAGTACACATATATGCACACAAACACCACATAAGTAAATAAATGTAAAAAATAAAATAAAACAGATAAATATAGGAAATGTGATGAGTGCTTTCATACTTAAATTAGAGTTTCTTATCTCTTCCTCAAAGGATTTGTTTCCCAACAAATTCTTAAATCACCATTCTTTTCTTAAAATATGTATGCCCCTTGTAAATCATTTATTGTACCCTCACCATAAAAGAGCGTTCAGCAAAGCTGCTCTGGCTACAGGTTTGAGATGGCTGCAGTGGACAGAAGATTCCTTCCAAATTGCTTTTCCTCCCATGAGCTCCATTTCTCCTTGGTCCCTACCGGACTCAGAGGTTGCATCCTGGTGGTCCTGCTTTCTCTGTTGCTGTCTTACCCCTAAGTCCTTGCATCTATGTCACGTTTCCAGTCAGATATTTGTCAAGCAGAATTCTTTCTTTCTTGGAGCTTTACTGTTTCCCTAGTCAAAAGTGTCAGGGCAAATTGAAACTCTGGCCCACTCTTTGCAGCACTGACCCTTCACGAATATCTGGGACTGCAATCTCTGAAATCAAATTCTTTTGTTTAAAGCAGCTGGAAGCTTAACCACAATAGCTAATTTTTATCTTGTGATATAATAAGTGTATGTTCAGATGGGCTGGCTTAAAAAGAAATGAGGTCAAGTTCAGGGATCTTATACTAGAACTGGGTAGGCAAAGACTACTTTTCCAGAACAGTTTCTGCTTTAAGACTTTTAGAATTGATTTAATTCCCTGGGTATAGAGGTGCTCAGCAGGTGTAGTTAAAAAAAATATCTAAATCAACAAATTGAGACAATAGCACCAGTACTGAAGCACAATCTAAACGTTTCCAGATGTGTGGCCACAATGCCAGGAGTCTCTTTTTGATGTCCTCTTACATTTTGTGTGTGTTTTAAGAATTAACTCCCAGGAAAGGGCCAATGAAATGACTCAGCAGGTAAAGAAGTGCTTGATGATCACCAAGCCTGGTGATCTGAGTTTGATCTCTGGAACCCAATGGTGGAAGGACAGAACTGACTTTTACAAATTTTCCTCCGACCTCCGCAAGCATTATGACGTGCATGTGTGTGAGTACACGAGTACACATATATGCACACAAACACCAAGTAAGTAAATAAATGTAAAAAATAAAATAAAACAGATAAATAGAGGAAATGTGATGAGTGCTTTCATACTTAAATGAGAGTTTCTTGTCTCTTCCTCAAAGGATTTGTTTCCCAACAAATTCTTAAATCACCATTCTTTTCTTAAAATATGTATGCCCCTTGTAAATAATTAAAATTTGTATATAACTGAGGTATGGAAAATGGTATAATAGAAGGTAGGGGATGAGAAAGGCAAAAAAATGGGCCAGAATTAAGTCTCAGGATATGACCAAAGTCCTCCTCATCAATGGGATGGAACTTTGGCCTCAAGCCTTATTACACTCCCACTTAAAGAGAGACATTTTCTCCAAGTTGGTCTTATAATTGTTAACTAAAAGTAAACTCAGAGAATAGAGTTATAAATACCTGGAGTAGAAACTGTTGAAAGTGCTCAGAGATAAGGCCATGAATAAACTACAAAGCTCCCTCTTAACACCATGAACGTGGATGCCATAGTAGGCTGACTAGGTGTTTTTTAAAGACGTGGTGTAGAACAAGGATACCACTTTCTTGTGTGGCTCATAGGGCCTGAGTGCAGTGATTCTCAAATGCCAATAAGTCTTATATCCAGCTGAACAGCTCTGTTATCTACAGATTTCCAGGCCTTTCCTCCCCTGGAGCTCCTTGTTCAGCAGTCCTCAAATGGAGTTCTGAAAGGTACATTTAATGAGCAATGCAGGAGCTTCTGATAAAGGGCCTATTTAAGAACATTTAAGTGACAGTTTCAGCTTTTGATATGTGGCAGGTGATTCTTCCATGGCAGAATCATGACTAAAGATATATGTAAAGTAGGCTTTGGAAATTCCCAGGCTTTCACGTCCACTTGAAAAAGCATTTCAGAATACAAATTAGCTGAAATAATGCTGGGAGTATAACATATATATGCTTTAATTATTTGTTTAATTACATGAATCACTTGGAAATTTCACTCATAACTTCCCTTACTAAAAAAAAAATAGCTTCTGTTACAGTTGATACTACCATACCATTAATTTACCAATATATTTTTCCCAGAGAAGAA
>NW_008348218.1:358640-364608 GCF_000622305.1 Nannospalax galili | reverse complement strand
CACACACACACACACACACAGATACACACACACACACACACACACACACACACACACACACACACACACACACAAGTTGGCATGGAGGAAAAGACCTCTCTAGGGACTGTCCTAAGGTAGTCCCAAACTGGTCAAATTAAAGAAGAAAGAATTCAGTGTGGTCTACTAAGATCAGTTGCCATGTGGAGTTATTGAACTTCTCAAAGTCTGCTGTGCCTTCAAAGATTTAGAAAGTGAATGTTCAAAGTGATATAGAAGATGATGATTTCAGTCTATTTTTCTTTAATTAGATCTCTTATAATCAACAAAAAGATATTCAGTTCATATTATTTATAAGATAGCATCCAAACCATTAGGATATTGAACAAAAGGATCAAAGGTTTGTGTCTTTATGAAACCAGTGAATACACTATCAAAAGTCTGAATGGCCCGCCCTGTGGCTCCCAGTCCCTTTTCCCTGCAGTGCTAAGTGCCTAGCACCAAGATTCTACAACAACACTTCTTTGCATTGCAACAGGGAATCATCTGACCAAGTCTATACCCAGAAAACCCCACATGTTTGAGTGGGAGAATCTCCAGTAGGGCTACTTATCAACATTTCCTGGTGGGAAAGAGAATTAGTTCAGGTGGGAAATGGTAAACATTTTAAGCTGATTGGCCAACATCAAATATTATCTATGATTGTATCAATTATGCTAAAATCTATGTTTTCATTAGCTAGCATTAATGAGATATTTAACAGCTAATAATGCATGTATAGGCCACCAGGAAACTTGAATGTTTTTAAACATCTAAGCATATCTTTTTTGGAATAATTTCTCTTGGATTAAGTGTGTTTTCATATCTTCCCATTTAGTTAGTGGGACTCCAAAATGAGGTACACATTATTATTTCCTTTGATAGTTGGCGAAGGAAAATGTTCAAAAAATCTGTGTGGCTTTCTCTGCTGTATCATCTCCCAAGCTGTGTCGGGACTCTGGAGAGGTTCTGCTCTCTACTGCACGGATAATGGATTAGCCAGAGTTCTGTAGCAAGCAAAACTAGTGTTCATAAAGCTAAGAAGAGAAGTCATTTTCAGCTTTGGTTGTTTTTAAATTTCTTGAGTTGACTGATTTAAATAAATAAAGTAAGCTTGTTACCCTTTTGGCTGAAAGCTTTGAAAAACTTAAGAAAATGTGCAAATTTTGTCAGTAATTGTATCATAAAAATTCAATGAAACTGAAAGACAACTGCAATGCTTTTACTGCAGAAAAAAGAAACACCTGATTAAAACGAGTCTCTGTTGATAACTTGGTTGCTATATTGAAGGCAGAAAAATACTGTTATGTCGAGCTCACAAATGGAACATTTTGGAAAGTGATAACCATCCAACATTCAAAAATCCCCCCCCCCTTCAGCCCTCTGAATATGGGATGCTAAACTCATTTTCATGTGTGTGTGTAACCTAATTAGGTCTTCAGAGGTAGTCTCGAGAGGCCAGCAACTAAAAATATTCCAACCCCCAGGATGGCTTTATTCACATTAAAAAGGAGCTTGCCGTCTTTCAGGAATAACAGTTTCATCAAAGCAAGCAAATTCCAGAGAAAACCAATCGGGTTGTAAAGAATTTACATCCTTCTTTATATAAATGATCCTCCCGGCTCTCTCTTTTTTAATCTTCCTTAAAGTTGGTTGGTTTTTTAATCTTCTTAAAACTGTCACTTCCTTTCCCTTTGCCCATTTTTGCCCGAGCACAGTCAGCTTGATATACTGCCAGCAGCCAAGGGCCCACTGCGGAAGACGTATGTTCTAAATATTTCCATCGCATTCCATGTGGCTATGTAACGTGTAGGGACATTTCTCAGTGGCTCTGGATACTGTCTCGGGGATTCAAAAGTACCCCTTGAGGGAAAAAGTCTTCTGTGTTAAACCTAAAATAGTAATGTTCATTTCAATCATCTAGATTATAGCTGTAGAAATGTCTCACGGTTAGACTTTTATCACCAACCACACTTCTATATCCATGCTCGCTTGAGGTTTAAGCATTCTTAATGTGTTTTTCTTTACCAAGCAACTAGTCTAACTTACCTGCTGTTTCTATGAAATAGAGCAAAAATGTGGCTTGATGAAACTTAATAGCTGATGCTTGTTTAGGTATAATCTTCTCAATCAAGTTATTCCAGGGGTGCACCTGGTTTGGGTAACTGCTGCTCTCCCGGGTGGAAGGAAACAGATGTGCAATGCGGTTGGAGCAGAGGCTGTCAAAGACCCGCTGGAGCAAGGTGGCCCCTTATGATATTCTGGGCTTTGTAAGAGGGAAGTGGCAGACAGATCCTTTGACATAGTATTTCATTCCCAAATTGGTTTAAATTGACTTATTACTCAAATACGCTCTCAGAAAGAAAAACTGAGCTGACATCAGATATACTAGAAAACCAAAGAGTGGCGTACTTGTCAACAGTTGCCACATGAAGAGAATACTGTGTAAATTGCACATTTACGTACACATTGCCTCCTAATGACTCCACTTCACTGTCTTGTTAAATATCCTCTAGCAGGGATCTTGTGAAACTATGCCTTTTTAATGACAATCATACTTATATCGGAGTGGTGAACTGTAACGCTAAATATGTTCTTTTTCTTGTGTTTTCCTATTTTGAACATAGTTTCATGAGATCTTCTTATCTTTGCATACGAGATATTTTATGACTACACTTAATAAAATAACTGGGTACTTTTTGAGAGGCTGTGACTTGAGGCTGATAAACTGATGCCTCTGTGGAACATAAATGAAGGGTCACCTGTGGGTCAGGTGACACATAAAACGGGACACACAAAAGTGTTTGAGTATGCCTTGGGGCTGCCTTTAGATCATGCTGTTATTTCTCTTTGACTGTTTATTCTCAAGGATGCTTTAGGTCTATGAATACCATCTACTGGTCGAAATCAACTTATTTATTGAAACACCCATGTAGTTGAGTTTCATGAAATGTGTACTGTTTCCGCATCAAAACCACAGTCTTGTCATAAGAACCTTCATAAATCATACTTTAAGAACAGCTCCTAACTGCCTACTGTTTTCTTTTCAAATACCTGTTGTTAATCTTCCTGACAGGTCTGACAGTCGTGTGCCTGCAGCTTGGAATTCCATGTGTTGTAAGCAGGTGAAAACTTCAAGCCAACAGAAAAAGAATCTCTCTCCATGGTGTAGTCCTCACTTCCCGTGTGCAGAGGGCAAAATGAGGTTTCTGTGAGGATCCAGGATTTCTTATTTCTTCATTAGAATCTAGCAGTTAATAGCCATCATTGATGGCTCTAAAAATGGAATCTGCCATTTGTTTAGGGCCAGTTTATTTGTACATGAATTTATTTTAACATGTGAATAGACATACAAGGCAAATACTGTCTCAGGTAAACAGATGATTGGCCTAACTAGCTGAACACTCTAGGGATAGCCTGGCACCAGTATATCCAAAACTGCTGCCCAGGCATTGTTAAGTATGATCCTATTTTTTAGCACTTTGCCCCTGCTTAATTCCAATGCATTTTTTTCCATCTGTTTGACTTTTCCTATGAACCTTGCCAGGGCAGGTCTGGCTTCCATTTTTAATTTTTTTAGTAGATGTTATAAAATTTCGCATTTTTAATCTCACATTTATGAGACACATTTATGAGTTTATGTCTACACTGGGTAGTGATCTACTTAGGGTATATTCATCTCCTTTACAATCCTTCCTTCCTTCCTTCCTTCCTTCCTTCCTTCCTTCCTTCCTTCCTTCCCATTCTTTTTTGGAGATACAACCTTGTATAGGTTTGCTCTGAACTCCAAGCCTTCTGCCTCTGATTCAGTAGTTTTGGGATTGTAGGTCAATGCCACTACCTCTTCTCTCATTTCTTTGTAAAAATAGTTTATTATTATTTCATTTTATGTGTATGAGTGTACTGCTTGTGTCATGTAGTGCCCGTAAAAGTTAGAAGAAGGTGTTGGATCCCCTGGAACTGGAGTCACGGACAACTGTTAGCCATCATGTAGGTGCTGGGAATCAAACCTGGGTTCTTTGCAAAAGCAGTCAGTGCTTTAACTGCTGAGCCATCTCTCTCTCCAGCCTCATTTTCTCATTTCTTTATGATGAGTATGCTCTTGTGTTGTTCTTGTTGTTGGTGTGAAGTGGGTGAGTGGCACTGATAATTCACACCAGCTTTTTCATTTTGTTCTCTATGGATAAATATTTACTGACATATAGTCTTCAGGCATCACTGTTCTCAGAAAACTCTGTCTTTCTATGGCAGATACTGTCTTTCCACATCACTCCCATCTCAGCACCTGCCAAAATACATTAGTTATCCCTTACCATACACCCCAACAAGCGTGTCCAGAAAGTCACTCCTTGAGAAGCAAAGCACAGTGCAGGTGACTTGTTTGACAGGTGACTTCCAGTTGGGGTCCTTGGAACTCCTCCACTTCTTAGCTTCACAGGAGGAGGATGGCAGCCATCCTGGGGCTGTCCACTCTAGAAGAGGTGGGATAGGCTTGAAGGGAGAAGCTGCGGACTCTCAGTGACCCAGGAACTAGGTGCACTTAGAGCTCTCTACCAACATGGCCGGAGTCAGAGGTGAGCCCACAAAGATACTCAGAGTCTCACTGAGGGCTCGATGCGCCATCCCTTACTTATTTTCCTGTCTCTAGAGTCAGGAAAGTAGGAGAACTCTGAGTACTGTGTATTGAATTGACACCTGAAAGGAAGAGTGAAATGAGCATCCATCGGCTCTAGAGAAAAGGTTGGATTGAAATCCCAGTTCAAAGGCACATTGCCTTGAAGGATTAGGACTCTTCTTACAGATATGGATCTGAGACGTGGGTGCCTGCTAACGTATCCAGGTTCTTTTGTCCCATACCACAGAACTGGATCAAACGAACATGGTTAGAACTGGAAATAGAGACAGTTTATTACGAAAGAGAAAATACTCTCAAGAGTGGTAGTGGGCTAGTGAGCCAAGGTAAAAGCCCCCAAATCCCTGAGGACATTTACATAACAAGTGGATCCCCTAGTTTGCTAAGAACAGGCTTTTCTAGTCTCCATCTACCAACTGGATTCTTTGATGTGTTAATCTTGATGTAATTTTCTCTAGTCTCTATTCTCTTGACACACCCCCCTCTGAAAAGTGAATAACACTAGTAACTATTTTAAAAGAGAAACAGTCTAGCATTCACAGTGCTTGGCAAGTAGAGTAAGCTAATATTATTATATTTCACGTAGCTAACGTTAATTTAAATCATTCTAGTAGGAAAGCATTGTGAAGGCCTGTGGATTCCATGGTGATCAACAGATTGTGGTGGTGGCCAAAGCTTCCCAGTTCCCAGTTTGATGTGTCTCTGTCTCTCCATGTTTCCTTTAGTCCTATTTAGGTAATTTTGCCATGCTTTCTGCGTGGCATAGTGACCTGTCTTTGTGGTTCTTGTTTTATATAGTTTTTATAAAAATTATTTTTCTTAATCACATACATGTACAGTGTATTGTGATCATAGTCACCACCCATTACCCTCGTTGATTCCTTTTTCCACTCTGCTGACTCTGCTTGCAAGCTAATGCCTCTCCTGTGTGTGTGTGTGTGTGTGTGTGTGTGTGTGTGTGTGTGTGTGCGCACACACACATATGCACTGTTGGCTAAGGATGGCAAACGGTGAGTGATGGACAAAATCACCCTGTCTCTCTCAGTTGTCTCAGTCATTAGCTATGTAAAAATATTCTAATATTCCACAGGTTTGATTGCTTCTCTTTCACGTTAGCACAGCCCAGTCATGATGGTGATTTTTAAGAATTTACTTTGGCAGATGACTGATTTGTAATTTGGTTCAATCACTTGTGGTATTTTCACACAAACCAATTAATAATTGTTGGAGATGTTCTAATTTAAAACCAGTGTCTGCCCAAGAAGAATGCATTTCTCCATGGATTTTCATAATGATTTTATTATGACTGGAATAGGA
>NW_008348218.1:355324-358249 GCF_000622305.1 Nannospalax galili | reverse complement strand
TGTTTTAAGGAATCATGTTTGCAAGTTGATATACCTGTGGCCTTTTCTATGTCTATGGAAGGAATCTTACTGTGCATATTGATTTCAGTGGTGAGTACTGAGATCCACAAATAATTATCTGTGAGACTCTAAGTGTATCTGCTGATCATAAATGTGTGTGTGTGTGTGTGTGTGTGTGTGTATAGTGAAGATTATCTGTAAGCATGATTGCAGAATATTAAAAAGCAAAATATAATGGTGGTTGATTTGTTTGAGAAAGTGGAGTGTTTTCAAGCATCTATGGATGATTATAACAAAATTAGAAGAAAAAAGAGACTAGTTACCTATTCTGAACATTTAATGAATATTTGCGGAGTTATAGACACAATGGACCATATTGGCTTTTTATAAATTTTCCCTTTGTTAATTCAGAAAAATCTCCTTTTATGTCAAAGAATTTTCTAGAAGGGACTGTATGTTTTTATGATCGAATTAGATCAACAGATCGATGGGTACACCAGGAGGCTTATTTACCGAAATCAATATAGAGTAATTATTATATTCACATCATGTTTGAGAGCTGGCTGAAATGTATTGACTCGTTAACCTTGTTCTCTGAGTAAGTGGTAGGTGTTAGGAAGAAGCAAGTTTACAGTTTCAGTCAACAGGTGACCAAGCTGAGCTTTAGTTGCCGGCAGAGTCAGGGGAGGTCAAGGAAGAAAAGAGCAGGCAAGGGGGAGGTTGCAGGCGTGGGGTGCTGTTTACAAATAATAGCACGGAGTGCTGTTGTGTGCCCTACAGGGGAACCCAACTTACAATGTGGTTGTGTCAAGGGCCTAGGGTCACCTCTCTATAGATTTTGGCAATACAAATGCAGACTCCTTGCCCTATGCACTCTCTCATCTGCAGCCTTTGTTTGGTCTTGTGTGGATCAAAATATGCATATTTAATATTTTCTGTTTTATTGAATCTTCTCTGATTTATATCTCTCAGAAACCTATTATTATCATCATTTCCTTCTTACAAAATGCACATGCACGTTGTTTTCCTCACAAACATTTTAAATAAACACAACCAAGCCACCAGAAGGCTTTATTCCCCAAAACTCCCCTTGCATGTAAAATTTGGCTTTCTCCCAGCTCCGTTTGTTAAGGTCTCATGTAGCTGTGCCTCCTCTCCCTCTAGTCTATGCTCTGCTTTGCCTGTAACAGAAGCTTAGTGGGTCTTCAGTCCTCAGTAATAGGAGTCGCATCCTTTCGTTTTATCTTCCCTTATCCCAGATTGTGAAAGGCCCACTGACATAAGCTGGAAATCAAATAAAAAATGAAAACCTGTTCAATATTCCACACATTGTTGTACATATGCAGCATTGGCATTTTGCATGTTAATATCTGACACTGTTTTTTAATTTGTCCTAAACTGCCAGCTCATTTGCATCATTTCTCTGTGATCTCCCACCTGTGCAGCAGTTTATGAGGAAAACGGGATCATTTATGCCCCTAATGAAACTGACGGGGTGGCAGAACCTGATCCAAAAAGACCTCATTTGTTCTCGAAACAGTCTGCTCTTCCCTGAGCTCTGACTTCATTCTTAATTCGCATACCCAGAGCAAAGTTCCTTGTCTCTGACAACCTAGGGAAATTCGGAAGGCTCATACTTTTGGGCTAGGTGAGCAGATCTATGGTTGGTGCCACCACATGGCTTATTGATTTGTGAGGTGCAAGTCCATCATTGCCAAGATGCTCACACTATTTTGTAGTATATCAGATACTTACATTGTGAGGTGAGATGACAAAGCTTTCATCTCAAGGTTGTTTATCCTAAAATAAAAGAGTAAAAGAAATAGAGATTCCACTAGTTCATAGATCACAAAGTGAGTTTTTCAAACTTGCTAGCGAGTAGGACAGATTTCTGTTATGGAACTCAAGATGTCTTTAGCATGTCTGTCAGTTCTACTAATCTAATAAATCGCAATCCGGGGGAAGGAATCTAGTGCCCTACTTCCTCTTCCCTATTATAAAGTGAGGACCATGAAGAATCAAGCTTTGACTTAATCATCACTAAGTCAAGCAAGCCTAGATTCTGGGCCTTCAAAGGAAGGTGCTGTTTCAAAATAAATTGTACTAAAGTACTGTTGCAACTTATTGAAGAGCTGTTTACCTGTATTAATGCAACCTGATAACTCATTTACTGGTCTTTGTTGTTTATTACGTGCCTTTTCCCCAGTGATAGGATAAGCTTGGAGGCAGCAGGACAGACATTCAGTAAAAATTTATTAAATTAAATGAGTATATACTTGGAAATCTCTGTTACCTCTTCCTTTTATGAGTTTGTATAAAAACAATAATATTCCTAGAAAGTGGTTATTGGTCTTTGGAATTTTATAGACTAAAATATATTTTAAAAGCCTGTAGGAGAGCTAGAAATAGTGTTTTATTTTATAGTTGTTAAATGTGGATCTATCAAAAATTAACACAAATTTAAGTATCTGGTCAAAACTTAAATTTTTAAAAAAATTTTATTTATTATTTTTATTTTATGTGTATGCATGTATTGCCTGCATGTAGGTAAGTGCACCAGTGTCGTGCAATGTCCACGGAGGTCAGAAGAGGCTGTCAGATTCCCTGGGACTGGAGTTACAGACAGTTGTTAGCTGCCATATAGATGCCGGGTTTGAACCCAGGTCTTCTGTAAGAACCGTCAGTGTTCCTAACCACTGAGCCATCTCTCCAGCCCCATTTTTGTTTCTTGATAATGATGCCTGGGCACTGATCTGTGAGATTCCCAGCTTTTTCATATACATTTTGTCATTTGTTCCTGAAGACAGCTGTGAGAATGGGACCTAAGATACAGTTTTTTCTTTATAGAGAATCGAAATAAGCATTGATTCTAAAATATTTTTCCAAAGCCATGTGAGTAATAGGTAGTAATACTGAACTTATCAT
>NW_008348218.1:353288-354698 GCF_000622305.1 Nannospalax galili | reverse complement strand
AGCCTGGACTACATAGTGAGTTGTAGCTCAGCTGGGGCTATAGGGAGACCCTGCCTCAAAACAAAAACAAAACAAATTATTAACAAGATCCAGATCAGTTCTGGTTACTGATAGCTCTTTAGTAATGTGCCTGGTGGCTCAGTATTCCCTCTCAAATTATAACTGCCCTTCAAGTACTTATACCATGACCTGGATACCTGTCCTGGGTTGGGCTTGACTGATAATGACAGGGGAATCTAGTACTGCAGGTAGACGTCATGAAAATGTCTCAGAGTTCCCTTCCAAGATGATGAGGGTGAGGAGGATGACTGAAATTTTGCCAAAAAGATGTCCAAATAATTTCTCAGCATAAGTCAGCCTGGACTACATAGTGAGTTGTAGCTCAGCTGGGGCTATAGGGAGACCCTGCCTCAAAACAAAAACAAAACAAATTATTAACAAGATCCAGATCAGTTCTGGTTACTGATAGCTCTTTAGTAATGTGCCTGGTGGCTCAGTATTCCCTCTCAAATTATAACTGCCCTTCAAGTACTTATACCATGACCTGGATACCTGTCCTGGGTTGGGCTTGACTGATAATGACAGGGGAATCTAGTACTGCAGATGGACGTCATGAAAATGTCTCAGAGTTCCCTTCCAAGATGATGAGGGCGAGGAGGATGACTGAAATTTTGCCAAAAAGATGTCCAAATAATTTCTCAGCGTAAGTCACATTTTAGAGCTGACTTCTTTTCTTTTTTGAATTCTCCTTCATAGGGGCAAGAAGTTACAGTAGAGAGTATAAACTAAGATAAAGGAGTTCATTTGTAGTAATGGAAAGGAATCCTGTAAGTGGGATTCAAGATTTAGGTTCTCTGTAGTCATTTTACAAAAGGGAAAAATGGTGTCTATTCTGAAATCAATCTTTTTGTTTCTTGCATTTCAGGTTTTGTGGCTGAAACAAAATACCTGAGCAAAACCATTTAAGATGGAAAGATTTATCTTAGCTCACATTTCTTAGGATTCTATTCATCATGCTAAGGGCTCTACAGAGCCAAGAAGCTGAGGTTAAACCAGTCAGGAAGTAGAGAGAGAGAGAGAGAGAGAGAGAGAGAGAGAGAGAGAGAGAAGAGGATGCCAGTGCAGGCAACTTTCTCTTTCCCTGTTTCATTCCATCCAGGTCCCAGGCCTTTAGGGTTGTGTAATTAATACTGAAAGCATGCATACCTCCCTCCGTCAGTGTTTCTTCCTGGAGAAACACACACTAACACAACCAGCAGTGTGCTTTACTAATCTCCTAATTTCTTGACAAACAAGGTATTTTTCAATCCAAGCAAGTTGACAATCAAAATTAACCATCACATTTCCCCCTAGAAATATGAGTCTTCAAAAACAGATTTGAGTGGGTATTTTCAGAGAGGTGGATTTTTT
>NW_008348218.1:348914-351612 GCF_000622305.1 Nannospalax galili | reverse complement strand
GTGTGTGCACGTATATGTGTGTGCGTGTGTGTGCATGTGTGTGTGTGTGTATGCAAACAGGATCTCAGGAAGACAGAAAGTTGTAATCGTAAGGCTCATGCTATCAGTAAATAGCAGTGAGAAGCCACGTGAAGGAGCATATCATGCAAATTGATAGGGAAATTGCTGGTAGTTACACTATCGCCAAGAAATGATTATTGTTAATTTAAGGGACTGTTCCTTTTCTCCACAAATAGCTCTAATGGTCTGGGCACTCACCTGCTCCTAGAAAGGGCACATCTGCGCACAGGCAAAGCAAGAGGTTTGTCACCAGGAGACAAATTATGTTAGGCTAGGCCAAGTTTCCTGCCTCTTTAATCCCCCACCTTCTTATGTCCAGCATAGTCATTAATCCTCAGATGTAATGCTCATAATGTAGAGATTAGGGCAAAGTTCTATACCCAGTTCAAATGCACACTCACACACACACACACACACACTTTCTACACACATGCAAAGATACGTACACACATGCATGCACACCACACACACATATACACATGGGGGGAGGCTAAGAAAACTGGATAAAGTCCTACTTTTTTTCTTTTTTGCAAATAAGATGCTGTTGTAAAAATCA
This sequence comes from Nannospalax galili, assembly GCF_000622305.1. Taxonomy (NCBI): domain Eukaryota; kingdom Metazoa; phylum Chordata; class Mammalia; order Rodentia; family Spalacidae; genus Nannospalax; species Nannospalax galili. Next base: position 350,996 of record NW_008348218.1, on the reverse strand, counting down.
ATTGCAAAGTGAAAGATAATGAGTTATATTAAAAATTATGCTCCTTGAGGCTAGAAAGAGGGCTCAGTGGTGAAGAGTAGACAGTGCTCTTGCAGAGTTTGGTTCCCAGCACCCACATGCAGTGCTCCACAGCTACCTGTAACCCCACCTGTTGGGGATCCAATGGCTTCGGCCTCCACTGGCACCTAGATTCATGTGCACATACCTATACAGACACAAAACTAAAACTACAATAAAATCTTTAAAAAATATTCCTCCAATTAACTTGATTTATCAGAATTGGCGCATAGTTACAACTCTAATCCTAAAATATCTTAAATATAAATAAATTTGTTTCCAAAATTATTAGTTAATTTTTTTTTCATTTTTAATAGCACTATCCTTTATTTTTCAATGGAAAATGGAATCCTCAAAGATTTATAGACAGCAAAGCCAAAAAAAGGGGGGAGGAGATATTTTCTAAAGTAGAAAAAATGAGAAAGCCTAAGCAAGTGATGGTCTGTTTAGGTCTGTTTTATAAATAAAGGATGAGACAAAAATAATACACAGATAATCTTAAAATTTCTATGGTCATAGTTTAGTCAACTAGTTTAAGGAACAAAATATATATCTAGTCAATGTTTATATGAAAATATTTGGTTTTTTACCCAAGCCTTATCTACATAGCCTGATAATTAAAAGTACCAGACTGGTGGAACTAACCTTATTGGATATTTAACAGCCATACTTTAAGGCCTATACTAATGTGGTCAGAGGCACTTAAAGGACAGTTTTTGTCCCTTACCCTCCAAGGTTGACCAAGTTCCAGGGGACTGTAGAACATCTCTCAAAATGTCCTGTAACTGTGGTGAGTCACCTGTCCTCTTGTTCAGGGAGGACATAGAGACCCCACGAGATGGACTTGAACCAGTGTCCAGTCTACAAAGAAGAGGGTCAACACAGAGGAAACATCTTATTCATGCTTCCAAGTAAAGCCAGACATGGTTGAACAGGACCTTTACTTACCTTCACATAGATGGAACTTGTAAAAGAAAGGAGCCAGGAGCTCCTCCCAAGCCCATGTGACCCCTGAGGAACAGATCCTCAAATGACCTTATGTTTAAAAATTAATTTATTTATTGGGGCCAACTGTATAGTATTACACACCCAAAAGGAAAGTATAACCAAAGATCAAAGTCATCAATATACTTCTTTAAGAGTTCACCAGATTATAGTTCTCAGACATTAGGCTTAAGTCTATATAAAAAGTTATTTAGACAATTATTTCTCATTGATGATTTTGTTCCTAACCAGAAAGTCCTGCTCAGATGTAAGACTTCAAATCTTGGTCTCCAATACTGTAGCAGTCACCTGTAGCTAAGGGAGACAGCCAGCTATTGTTCTAAAACGATGGATAAATTTGTTTTCTCCCCCTATCTAGAAGCCTTTGAGAGGGAACTGACAGTGATTCTAACCACTCCAACAGCTATCGAAATACCTGAAAGCAATTCCTGAGTCCATCACTCTAGAGTCCAGCCTTGGCAGACAAAAGAAAAATGAGGAAGAACCTAATAGAAGGATGCTTTTGGATACCCTTGTTAAGAAATTCCAATGGACTCTCATATGAACATTTGAAAATTGCTCTGTTCTTTTTTCTAGTTCCTCTAGAACTTGTAATGCTAATTACTCTTGCCTTTACTTCTCCTTCACATCTCCTATTTACCAGCCAAGGACCTTCTTTTCTCCCTACAGATAAGAGTTATGCAATTTGTGAGTCTTTTAGATAGACCCACTGAAGGGATATCCCAATTGCCTCGCCCTGCGCCCCTGTTCAGCATGGAAGAATCCAGAGCAGTCTGCGTACGGATTTCCTATCAGCAATTTGGGTAACCTCTTCAGAGGATGGCATGATAAGACTAAGAGGTAGGAATTGGCTAGGCAGTTAGGGTAAAAAGACCCCAAACAAAAGTAGCCAGTTTCTTGGCTAAAAGTCAAAATGTCCTTGGGCCTGTTAGCAACATACTCTGTTCCGAAGGCCAAAAATGTCAAAAGTATTTGGGAGCTCTTGTCTAATACCTAAAAGATTTTAGAGTTACCTCTTCA